>NC_036457.1:22836719-23436719 GCF_002775205.1 Xiphophorus maculatus
AGTTGTAAACCTCAAATATCAAAAACATGTTTGGGAGCCAGAAAAGCTCATGTCCTCTCATGTGTTTGGTAATAGCAACCTTTAATGTAACTGCTTTAAAATCTGAAGAAAGAAACACACAGTATGCTTTAAACGTTTGTCTGGGATTCCAGGTTCCAATGTTCTTCAACCTCCACATCACACTGTGGCTGGGAGACTTGGAGGTTCTGGATCTGTTCTCACATTGCTTCATTAACAGTTCTGGTAGGGAAAAAACATGTGCTTACTATACAATGACATGATCACCACAGGTAGATATAAATTTGTTGCCTCTTTATTTTTGGTAATAGCTATTCAACCTCTGCATCTGGAGATGGTTCAACATTTTCTGGCCTAAAGCACATTTTTTGAAAGGCTCATTTTGAAACATCATGCTTGTTTAGCTTTTCTAAGCTATAGGGAAAAAAATCCATCAGACCACATCAGAAAAGAGAACAATTCCCACAGCTTTTAATTACGTTTGAAATGTGGTAGCAATAATATTGAGATTTCTAATTATTTTCAAAGAAGCTAAGAAAAAAAAAGCCTTCAGGAAATAAAAGTCTTTGCCTCACATGGTTCCACTTTAGAGCCTTAAAGAGAAACAAACAAATTGCACCTCATTTGGTTAGGTGGAGTATTTTTAACTGCTCTTGGCTGGCAAAACCGCAGCACAATCAATTGCATGTTTGAGAACAGCACTGACTCGGCAGAAAATGCTTTGCCATATGCTCAACAGACACACCCCGACGTGCACACACACACTAAAACCCTCAGCAGTATCCAGTGGTTTTACATGAGAAAGTTGAAGCCCTTTCTGTTCATGGCCTTGCTTGACTTCTCCTAACAAGACTGAGTCAGTGAGTTTCTTAAGCAGTAAACTGATTAGCCTGAGTGAATGGATGCTGTTGTCTGGGATTCAGAGCATTACTAGTTCAACTTATATGAAAGAGTTAAGAAAAGCCTAGTTTTTTTGTCTGCAGAAAACCGTCTGTTCTTTGTAACTTGTGGTCAAAAGAGAATTGAATCATCTATTCTTGTTAAACGTCTTACATCTCACCAGCTTTTGATTCCTCTAACACTTTCTTGTCTCTCACAGCGAAGCCTTTATTGGTCTTTGTGCTTTTATGTTAAACTTTTTGAAGTTCATAAGATGCTCTTTACTGAGAACCCAAATGTAGGAAAGCAGGAAATACACTGTTTACATAAGGTAGTTGTAATTAAACATTTACATAAGAGTCCTTTTCTCAATCAAGATGACTTAATAAACTACAAACCTATGTCTAATTTTCCTTTCTAACCTAAAATCCTTGAGCAAATAGTGACTTGTGAAATGTATGAGTCTAAATACTACTGAAGAGTTTCAGTCGGGTTTCAGAGCTCATAATAAACCTCAAAAGAACTTGGGAAATGTACAAATGATATTGTTTTGACCTCAGATAATGGACTTATGCCTGTTTTTCTATTGTTAGATCTCAGAGCTGCTTTTGGTCCCAATGTACAAACACAGGGCCGTGCAGAGACCTTCAAAGGTCTCTCAAATTTAAAAAATGGGCACATTGAACAAAAGCTCCGTACAACAACATAACAACAACCCATATTAATCAAGAATCTAATTGGATCCTACTATATCATTGCCATCATGCGGGGAAATGCAAAGCAATTATAGTCTATATTTTCCTCATCAGGTATAAAGTTTCTGTTTCTGCTGCTGACAGTCCTGGAGGGCTGAGCTGATCTGAGACTGTAGCTGTTAAACAGACCAGAGGACAGAAGGTCAAAGGTTATAAAGTTATGAAATAAGCTAATTTGCGGCCATTTTACTAATTAAGCCCTAATAATATCTATTTAACCTCTAGAACAACCTGGTTGCAGACTGATTTATAGATCAAAAACTCAAAGGGCTTAACTCTATATAATGTTTCAATGTTAAACCTCTAGAACTAGAATTATAAGACTGGGATATCAAGGCAAAGAAAACTCAGTAGCTGCTGGTAGGGGCCATTCAGCGACTCGCGGTGACAGTCGGTACCGTGTCTTGTATCAGGATGTCTGATATAAAGACAGATATTCTTTATCAGTGGACCGACTCAAGCTGCCTGTACTGAACCGGGCCTTTAGCAGAATGATGAAGTTAAAGTCAGAAGTTTTCTCTGCAGCTGAAGCATTTCTGAGTTTAGGGGCGAGGCGGGTTTTGTCCTGCTATTGCAAGGATGATTATGAAAATATAAATAGAAACAGTTTTTCTAACGTCAACATCAGACCTACGTTTTTATTCACAAACCAGTGTATGAAAAAATATTCTTGCCCATAATTTGATAGTTAGAGGACACAGATCCTCCTCCTCCTCACCTTGGACCCGGAGTTTGAACAACATGGAGGCTCTGAGAGTCATTATTAGACTGAGGGCAGCCAGACTAGTTTATTTTTACTAAATTATTATATTTAGCTAAATATTATTGCTGAGGGGCACAAACAGGCCTTCTGACATACAGAGTTAAAAAAAACAATCTCAAAAAGGGCACTAGGGGCATCAAGGATAAAAAGGGCAGGGGCTCAAGCCCCCCTCGCCCCTCCCTCTGCATGTGCCTGTACAAACAGGTTGGTTTAAATCCTATATGTCCAACAGATTCAAGTTTGCTTGTGTGAATGATAAATCTTCTTCATACTCGAGGGTTACTCGTGGAGTACCACAGGGCTCCGTTCCTGTTGTGCTGATAATATTCAGCTATATCTATCCATACCACCTGATGAATCCAGTCTGTTAGGTGGACTACAGGGATGTCTTGAAGACAAAAACCTGCATGACACTAAACTTTCTTCTTTTAAAATCTGATAAGACAGAAGTTTTTTTGTTTGGACCTGAAACTCTGAAAAAGTAAACTAACTCATCACGTGATCTGGATACAATGATCTGCAACGGTAAGATAAAAAACCCTGGTGATATTTTTGACCAGGATATGTCATTTAAATCCCATATTAAACAGGTTTCTAGGATTTTCTTTTTTAATCTCTGGAATATTGACAAAATCAGAAATATCCTGTCCAGGAGTGACAGTGAAAAACTACTCTATGCATTGGTTACTTCAAGGCTGGACTACTGTAATTGCATGCTATCAGAAGGTCCATAAAATGAAGTTAAACAAAGTTTAACTCATTGAAACTGCAGCTGATTCAAACACTGCAGTTCTAATGAGTTCTGATAACAAGAGATCATATTTATTCTGTTTTAGCTCCCTGTTAAATCCTGAATAGAATTTAAGATTCTCTTCAAATATAAAGTTCTTAAAGCTGCAACATGTAACTTTTACCCCCCAAAAAGTTTTTTTTCTCCAGGTTTGTTAAAATGGACACCATGCCATTACAGTATGGCATGAGACAGATAATCTGTAAAGACTGAAGCTCCTCCACCTCCTTCTAGCTGCAGTGTAGCAGAGAGCAACAGGGAGAGTGCGAGCAGCGTGCGCACATGAGTGATTGACAGTGCTGAAATGATACGTTGCTTCTGACTGAGCGGTGTATATCTGGTCAATTTTTTCACAGATTATCAGTATTGTATATTCTATGGTACCGGTTGATAATGGGTTAAATTAACCCTTTGCAATCGGTTATTATGCTGGTTAAAATGACTAGTAACATCAGTAGCTAAACGAGGCAGGTAGCCTCGTTCACAACATGTGGCATGCATTTTGTAAGAAGTTATGTGGGAGGTTCCTGGTTCTGTATGATATATTTTTAGTTGGTGTTTTGTTAACTGCATATTTTATTCTGGCAGGTCAGGGGCTTCATCAGGAAGGTTTATGTATTTATGCATATATGCATCATCACAATTGACTGAATGGGAAGGAATTGAATGAATATGATGAATTTTAAATTGGTTTATTGCATAAGCATAAATGGCTTATGGTAATTTCAAAAATGCTATTATAACTTGATTATTGTGCAATTCAAACAATATACTTTTTGTATTTTAAGTACTCATTATAAATTTAATTCAACTATACTTTAATAATACTAAATACATAAACCTGAGGATTACAATTAGCAATTAAAATAAATAGCTTACATTACAGTGATGAATAGGAATTATGTAAGGTTTATTTGATAGGTTTGTATTAAATTTATCTAAAAAAAAAAGTAAATGGAAATTGTCATGTAATGAAATTACACAACTCTTAAAAGTCTGGGTTAAATATTTCTGTGCGTGTACGAGAATAAAGACCTGCTGCCATCAACCATCCAGACCTCTTGTATCCTCTGGTTCTGGTTCTGGCAGACTAGAAGTATAGATGGCTCTCTTTGCAGAGTCATCCACCTGCCATACTCACCAGGTTTGGGTCAAACTACTTCAGCAGCGCTCTGTGTGAAGTGTTGTCTGAATGTTCAGAAGTTTATTGCTGTGCTTTATGCAGAAATGGAGTCAGACATCAATGTTGATATTTCGTTTCAACTAATCCGGTGCAACTATTCAGTTTTTATTGCTTTTATTGACATCTGCCAATGAGTCACAAAGCAACCAATCAGAGCCAGGAGGAAGCTCTTGGCACTGTCCAGAGTGCTAATGTATGTGCTGCTAAATGTGCTAATGTCGGTGAAAGAACTTGCCATTCTAGGGAAATTTTTTATCCGCCACCAGTGGCCATCTTGACAAACTGAGCATTTATAGCATCATAGCAGGCTCCATTGTGATGAAGGAGCTGTAGTATAGCAGAGCGAGCCAGTGAATGATTGACATTGCCTAATATTCCAATATATACATAATACCACTATATAAATTTCTGTGTGGACAACACACAAGAAAAAACAAGAAAAAAGGAGCCATATGGGAGGGAGTTATTGAGGAGCATACAGAAGCAGCTCACAGTTGAGATTTGAGACAGCAAGGAGGCGAACAGGAACAAGCTGAAGAGCAAACTACAAAGGAGCATTGGAGATGTTTGGTCGGGGATGAAGAAGATTACAGGCAAGAGCAAGAGAAAAATCAAATAGATGGAAGTCTGGACAGAGCAAATTAAAGATCTGCTGTTGTTGTATCAACCTTCCAGACCTCTCAGGTCTTCTGGTTCTGGTTCAGCTGTGCATGCCCAGAACCAGAACCAAATACGGAGAAGCAGCATTCAGCTTCTGTGCTCCACAAATCTGGAACAAACATCCACGCTGCAAAAACACAAAGGCAACTCTAAGCAGGTGGGGGTTTAGTGTAGATTTAAAGGAACTCAGTGTTTCAGCTGTTTTGCAGTTCACTGCAAAAACACAAAATCTTACCAATTATTTTTGGTCTCATTTCTAGTGCAAATATAGTAAACTTCAAATAAGCTTAATAAATAAGCTTACCATCTGAACAAGGGAGGAGCACTCTCCAGTTCCCTCTCCAAAAAGGATGGGTAATCTGTTCTGGTAACAATAGTCAGAACCCGTCCCCCTACTCGTAGGAGGAGGGAGACTACCCTGTCATTCACTGGGGTAAACCCCAACATACAGGCACCAAGATGGGGGGTTCCTGCCCGGCGCCTCCCACCAGGATTAACTCCAGAGTGAAAGAGTGTCCAACCCCTCTCAGTGACACTGGTTCCTGAACCGGAGTCAATTGCTGAGGTGAGAACGACTATTTGCAGCCGGAACCTCTCAACCTCACACATCAGCTCATTGTCTTTCTCTTTCCCCAGGTGACATTCCACGTCTCGAGAGCCAGCTTCTGTTGCTGCTGAGGATCAGATCATCGAGGTCCCCACCCCTGGCCACCACCCATCCCACACTTAAACTATATAAGAACCAAGTTTTAGCCTGCAGGAACCATGGGCAATTCCAGAATCCATCCCTTCATGTTTTTACTTTAACCTTTACGCTCAGGAGGAGCAGGAAAATGACCCGGTCAGACTGTGGGGAACCTGGGCTGGGTTGAACATCAAATTTAGTCTAGAACTGCCACAAAGTTACAAAAAAATTCTGTTGAGGAGCTTGATATGTGTAAAGATTTATTTTTACAAATCAGTAAAATTCTGCTTGTAACCAATAAAGTTATTCACAGTAAACACTATCTTTTGTCAACAGAGGTATTTTACTCTGTTCTAAATTACATATACATACTATCTTTATTAGCTTGATAAGTGTTACATTGAAAAAATAATTTGGAAACAGTGACTTATTTGATTTAATTTTTTGATTAAAGTCTTTAAAAATTACTTTTCGTCTGCCTGCCATCATTTTAAAATATTAAATCAGACACTCTAAATGCCCCTAAGCAAACTTCTTCTTACTTTTGCTGTGTCCAATCACATTTATTTAAAAGCAGTCAATAAAAAACATTGTCTTGTATTGCATTATTTATTTGTGTTGGAAAACTAGGAAACATATCAAGAGTGCTGTCATAAACAGCATATAAAGTTACCCAACAACAAATATCTCCAACAGATCCCATGACCAGAAGCACTCCACCCAACCCAGGCCTACACAAAACACACCAACTCAAGTTACATCTAGAAGACCTGGTTTTTAAACACAGCTTAAAGCCAGCATGAGATTATAGTAATTATCTCAATGATGCAAGAATCCCCTCTGACTGAAGAGTAAGACATTGAGCCACAGCATAAGCAAGAAACGATATAAAATGAGATAATCATCATTTACGATGATCTCAGCATCCAAGGCTGACACTAAAAGAAGGTTTCATGTTTGTGATGAGATTGAGGTACTGAGGAAATGACTACCTTTGGGTTGGGAGATGATACACTACAGAGCTGATTACACCGTGTCACTGCACACACAGCAAGATAAAGATAAACAAGCAGCAAGACAGTCTGACTTGGGCATAAAACTATATGCCTAAAAGAGACATGTGGATGTGCAAATCATCATGTGCAGGTTTTACAGCCCAGCTCTGACCAGCACACAGAACGGGTGATTGGACAGCACATGTGTGCACAATCTAAATGATCATGGCAAGATATCTTTAGGACGGTGGTCTGACATTAATTTATATGAATTTATTTTACATTAATTGCTGACATTAATTTATATTAAATGCTACGGTCAAAACACCCTAGTATATATATAAGACCATCCATCCGTCTCTATAAATGTGATCTGATTGAGCCTCTTCAGCTGGTAGTTTGACATCCTGTTGATGGTCCATCACACTCATTACAGCACCAGAGGAGACAGATCCTTCCAAACTGTTGGACCAAGACTGTGGAATAATCTCCCAAATTGCTTCCAATCGTTTTACTCCATTTTAAAAAGCAACTTAACACAAGTTCAGCATTTAAGCCTGACTGGTACCTGGGCTGCCTTGACAATTTTATGTTATCATGATGTATTTCTTAATTTATTTTCTTTTTGGGGCGATTTTTGTGGCTCTAGTGGCTTTATTTGCCAGCGAATTGACAAGAAAGTGGGTTACAAGAGAAGAAGACGTGTGGCAAAGATCAATGGGACAGGACTCGAACCCGTGACTGACGGCTCCCCCTATGGGTTGTGGGCTTTATGTTTGTGCCACTGCCATGCAAACATGATCTATTATGTAAATACATCATATTGTATTTACAGAATACATTATGATGTATTTTGTAAATGTCACTTTCTTTTGACATTGACTTTTTTTTACTATTTATACTGTGAATCACTTTGTGACAGCTGTGTGAGAAATGTGCTTAATGGACAAAATGCACTTACTATTTGCTTGCTTTTTGTTTTTGTTTTTTGTAGAGAAATGTTATGCACTTCTTATGCACAGCAACTCTTCATGATGACAATTATTGTATTATGTCTTAATGTGAGATATTCAGTCATACAATCCTGGCCCTTAGTGAGGATTTGGTTTTTCTGTGTGTTAATTTAGTTCCTGGTTTGTCTGGTCTGGCCTTGATTGCTCCCAGCTGTGTCTCGTGTTCCCTGATTACCCCTTGTGTATTTAATCCCACCTGTGTTCTCCACTCCGTGTCATTGTCGACACTGTTTAGCTGTCTCACGTTGTGTTGCTACCAGCGTTTTGAGTTTCTTAGCCTTTATGCTCATCTGTGCTGCCTGGACTTTCTGTAACCTTCGTCATCATTAAATTATCATTTTTCTCACTACAACCCGTCTAACTCACCACCTACAACTGCAAGCCATGACCCCCATAGCCTAGCCACAAATATTAAATTAACATTAACAACAGCCTCGTTCAGATCAGCACTTCTCGATTTGCAGTGGAGGACGACTGTTTACAGCGCAGGTGATTTCCGGTAAGCTTCTTAGGTCAAACTGGCACATAACATACGTCACGGTCAAACATCGGGTAACATTTAAAAACAACACAGTCCATGCCTCCAAGAGCCCAGATCCTCTGAAGAAAGAAAATAACGCAGCCTAAAATATGGGTCTGGTTTTTACCAGGCTACTTTGTACCTTTTAAGCAATAATAAATTGACCCTAACTTTGGCACAATAATGTGCCAGGAAACGGTGCTCTTCTTTGTATTCACAGAATAGAAGCAACAAAATTTCCTTTGACCATGGGCGTAGGTTTGGGTATGGACCAAGGATATAAAATAGTCCCGACCAATTTTTGCCATATTAATTAAAAAAAATGTATTTTTTAACAAAAACAAAATAAATAAACGAAAATCTACACTGATTAGTTTAATATTTCAATATACTACGCAGTGGTAGCATTCATTTTAAAATTCGCTGTTCTGAACTATGACGACCCGCTATTGGCTCACAGAACGTGGATCTACGTTCTTTGATTAGCTGCACCAGGCGGCGGCCAGCTGGCCACACGCGGAACGGAAGCTTGGTCCATGGTGCTGACAGTGAACGCGTCTCCTTCTGAGTTTGACATTTATTATGAGTCTCCGAGACCATGTCGCCACCAAAAAAGAAAAGGACGACAGACATTAGAAGTTATTTCGCTACCTCGGCTGTAAGTACAGTGAGTGGACCCATAAGTTAGATATCTATCACGCAACGCATTTGTTGTAAAGTCCGGTGTTTAGTAAGGTCAGCACTGAATGTGAGGTAGAATAGGTCTGTTAATTATGTAATACTTTTTCACATAGGATGCTCAGATGGTCAGTAAGTTGTAAGGTCCCACCAAAACTTAGACCAAACCTACGCCCTTGCCTTTGACTGTGCCTCAAAATGCTTTGACAATGTGCAAAACTCAAGCACTAGTTTCGTTTTGGTTGACTGGAATTTGTGACCTAAACAGGAGTGAAAACATCCTCCCAAAACGTCCATTTAGATTACTGCTTGGTTTACATTTTTTAAGGTGAGCAGATCACAAGATTTTTTATTAAATTAAACTCAACTTGTCTTTAGAGTGTACCTCCACTGTCCTGCTTCACTAGATATGAGACTGAAATATTAGTAATAGTTACTAATAGTACTAATACTTAAATCTAATTTATCACTGAGAGCAATGTTATGCCAATTGTGGAAAACCTTTAATATGCAAGTAATAAAGAATAATTTTAAGTACAACTCACTCCATTACAAGTTGAGTCAACTTAAAATCTTTAGCAATGTCAATTTCTTTGGAAATCTAATATAATTAATATTTTAAGACCAGTGTAATTATTTCAATGTTGATTTAAAGCTTAATCTTTCACAATAACAGCTTTTCTGCATAAGTAACATACTTGGAATGTAAATTACAATATGCTATATCCTAAGTTGATATACCCCTTAGCTATACATTTATATTTTATTTGTCTTTCTAGATTTCCTCCACCACCATTGCAAATGATCTTAACATTTGTCTGGTGACCTGCATAATACCTACAGTCTCACAATTGACAAACCTCTGACATTCAGGTTAACCTTTAAATGACTCAGACAACCATTAGGTCTGCTGAACGTCGGATGAAGAAATGGTTTAAAATTTTCCATTCACTCATCCATGCAATACAGTAGCCAATAAGTGTGAATAAAATGAGAACTATACAATTACTTTTGTTTTCTAAATCTACAACATTTCTTTATGAATACATACATATCTTGATGTTTGTGCCAGATAGACTGAACAAGCTAAGTTCTTTCCTGTTTTTGTTTTTTCATAGACATTACAAAACCTTTCAATAACCACTGATCAAAATTCTACATATTGGTGAAATTATTCATACATCCAATATGTAAACAATACCAGGCAGAATATTGGAACATTAATTTTAAAAGAAAAAGCTCTGGGCGTGCCGTGGTGGCGTACGGGTTGGTGCGACCCGTATTTGGAGGCCTTGAGTCCTCGACTCGCCCATCGCGGGTTCGACTCCCGGACCCGACGATATTTGCCGCATGTCTTCCCCCCTCTCCTTCCTCGTTTCCTGTCAGCCCCCTGTCATATAAGGGAGACTAGAGCCCACAAAAGAGCCCCTGGAGGGGTAAAAAAAAAAGAAAAAGCTCTAAAATGTTGGTATGTGCACTAGTCATGACTGGATAATATCCAGTGTTGTATAGTAACATTACAGAAAAGAAACTTCATAGCTACATCTTGACATTGTAGAAGTAACAGTTTGTGGTCTTCTTTAACTGATTAACTGGTTAAACCCGTATTCAAGTTACCTGGAACCCCTTTTTATAGAGAGCTTACTTTCCAGCATGAATTTTAACCCAGGCTGACAATCACTTGCTGGGCAAGAAGAAAGGGTTTTTCATAAACTTGGGATATTCTGTCAGTCCAGAAAAGACACAGAAGCCTCCTGGAGGCACAGGCCCCTAACATCCATATATTCTGTGGTATGAAATGTATTGAGAAAAGTAAAGACCTCTTAATATTTATGGAACAGATTCTAAGACCTTCCCCACTTGTCCTTCAGATCAAAGTGAAAGTCTTTCACAACAGGAAAGAACAAAAGACAAGATCATTTAAATGGAAGGAGAATAGAGTGGCACAAAAGATAATAGAAAAGGAGGTGAGCAGAAAGTGAGGAAATCTGTAACCTGGACAGAAGACAGACTACAATAAATAAAATAGCTAAAAATGTATGTACTTGACGTATTCTTCTTTTTGATAAGAGAGGAGGGAACCAGTATGATCATTTCAGTTTCATATGGTTTGCAAATTATCAAAAGTTCACAACTTACACTGTAAGAGGAAGTGAAGGTCTAAGGAAGACCAGATGCTAGAGGAACTTGCCATAAAGAAGGAACAAAATTATTTTAGCTGGTCAAACAGCATGAATCATAAAGACAATAAACAGCATCTTTCTGGGCTGTGAGCTTCGCCCACAAATACTGATCTCAATGATCTGGACTATGACACACCTAGCCAAACTGGGTATCTGAAACACACACCTGTGTGACGTCCTGACAGAGCAGAAACCTGAAATGGCAGAACAGTTCAGTGTGTCAGACTAGACTTCCAGATAGGACATATTTATACACCTTCTCATTGTCATCTGGGTATGATACACACTGCACTGGGTAAAGGAAGGAGAAAGGCACTAGAGGCATCATACTGTTATTCACATCTGCAATACTGATTCTCTAGCTGCACAGCTAGTTTATAGCTGGAGCTTAGAAAGACTGAGAAAACTCTGTAGGTGGTCATGACTTCTCTGTAAAATGAGAGATCCTTCTTCAAGGCTTAGTAAAGCAGACAGACAGTAGTAATTAAGTCTGTTTGATAAACTTTGTACCAACCATTACTGAATATTTTGCACTCAGTTATGAGAAAACTGAAATGTTTACTTCTCATACTAAAAGCTGTTGTTTGGGAATGATTAGCTGTTTTCTAACGTATCCGTCTTCTACTTATCTGTTGTTTATCCGAATAGCAGGAATCAACTGCATTTACAAAACAGTGCAAGACTTATTTTTGTGCTTTTAAGGATTCGAGATTTGTGCGTCTCTGGTGATCTCAGGTAGTTGACCTTTCACATGGTGTTGGTAGGTTACTATTAAAACTATCAAAGAGTAGTTTGATAGTTTTGTGTGATCCTACATCTGTCAGTTACATGACCAATAACATTCATTTTATTTTAACCTGTGTCTTTATCATGTCTGATAACATTAATCACCTAGATATGATGGAAAATAAAGATCTTCACTGGATGACAACATTTTGTAATTAACAGTCAGTAATGGTGACATCATTATTGGATGACAAACTGCCAAGTGTGATGTAAGGAAAGGTTCATGCAAAAAGTCATTTTCATGAGTGTCTGCAGAAAAACGAGTCCTTCCTTTAAACGACAAATCAATGGATAGACATGCTGGTCATTGTTAAGGTGTTTAACTGCAGTTGTCGAACCACTGAACAAAGGTTTGGTAGCTTGTGGCCTGTGGGAAAACACCTGATAAAAGGGATGAGATTATTATTTGAATAAAATCAGATGCTGCAAAAGGCCCTGAGAGAAAGCTGTGGGGAAACATTGACCGCAGGTGGAGGATCTCAATTGATGTATGAATTTTAATATTTTGTAGTGGAGTTTTTAGAATTGTGTCTCTTTCTCCCAAAATGATTTGATTGGCCACAACACTGACAGTTAACAGTACTGTACAGATAAACAGACAGACTCTAATTTTTAGAATTTCTCAATAAGTTAGCAAATTCATTGGAGGTCCTGGTACAGTGGAGTTCAAACAGCACAAAGGAGAGCTTGTTTACATGTCAACAATGGCAAACAAGTAACGAGCATATTATTATGACCAGACTTCAACATGTGAATTTCAGTTAAGTAATTACAAACATGTAAATTCATGTATTTTGCTTGCTTTTGACCCTGTGCTATGATATAATATGACATTGAGTGTGATGATATAACATCACTTCCCAATAACCCTCATTATAGAAGATCTTTATCAAATAATGCTGCTAGAACCTTTAAAAAAATCTGTTCCATGTTTAATTTCCTCTGAATCTCAGAGAAACAGACGGAGGGAGCAATTTAATCTCTAGTCCTTCTGAAATTGAAGTTCTTGTTCATTGTGTTACTTCCTCATTAGACAATATGGCCGCTTTAACAAAGAATGTAATTATCCATGGGAGGTTGGCTCCTAATTCAGATCTGTGTGCTTTGAAACAGAACGATAGGAAGTTTGAGAGACACTGTCACTTAAAAAAAGAAATAATTTTGGCACAACTTCAGGTTCTCTTTCCTCTTACTTCTCTGACTGAAGTTATTTCTCTTAATTAAGTTTGCAAACATGCCACAAAACAGTCATGACAAGTTAACAGATTTATGTTGTGCATTCATAGTTGTGCATGTCTTTGGTGCTGTTTGGAAACACTGGGAAATGGAAGAGACTCTGCTGCAAAAGATGCAGCCACACTCCCCCCACCCTGCTTCCCATCTTGAACTTACTCTCGTACCACACTCAACCCTCCTGCTGATTTGTGTTCCTTACAGTCTTTTGTTTCCACAGGTGAGAAGTGTGTGTGTCAGATTGCAGGCTCAGGCCTCTCCCACGGTGTGGAGAGGCCCTGATGACACAACGTGTTTGTTTAATCATTTCTTTCCATATTTTATGAAATTAACACACATTGGCAGTTTTGCAGAAAATACTGTAAATCATGCATGGTTTGTGCCACACACAATGTGGTAAGAAGGCTTGTAAAGAACCAGGCCACTCTCCTGCTCTGCTGTTTGTGACAATGCAATGTTACACTACTGTCCAATGTCTCCACTGTTCTTTATGAAGTTTAGCAGGTGTTCAGCTCTCATCAAGAGGAGGATAAGAGGAATCAGTTGCCAGTCATTCGGACCCTGAGTGTTAAACCTCTTGATCACTTCCCTCCTTGTGTACTCTTTAAACATTACCACGGTTGACATCCTGGAACAGATTCTTTGCAACTCACCAGCGTCAAACCAACACCTTCAAACTCTCTGTGAAGACTCTGGGTTCCTTCTACATTACAAGGCCAGCCGTGGGTCCTCCTCCACCTTCAGCCTCCACCCAACCTATCTGCCCTCCAACACAGCTTCACTTTCTCCACTCCAATGTCTTTGTTCCCACTCGTCTCTCCTCAGCAGATCTTTGTAGCTAAGATCCATATTCTTCTTCATCTCTAAATCAGTCAGTATGAGTCTCACCTGTTCTTGCTCATCTTCCAGTGTTACCGATTTCCCGTGCCTCCTGCACCACCCCAGACCAATCATTCATTTCTTTACATCATTGTAAATAAGCATCTTAACACTCTCGGGTCTCCTGAGAGTGTCTGTATGTGACCCAGGCAGCTACCTAAAACCATGACACAGCTGTAATGCTTTTATTTCTCGTAAAGTGTTATGGACAACCCAAATTCATTAGATTCACTCATGTACATCTGTGCAATCAATAGTTGCCTTATATAGTGGATTCCTCCATCTTTGTTTTCTCAGTTATATGGGAAAATGGAATGTGGCAAAATAGTTCATTGTCAAGTGCATTGTTATGATTAAAGTAAAGAGATTTAGAGAAGATCGGTCACACACTGGTAGCATGAGCTGGTTATACCAATGTTCCACTAGTTGTATTTCCAAATAAAAATTTCAGAATAACATGCGTATTCTTAACATTACCAACCTTTACCAATACTTTGTTTTGTGGTGCAACTGCACAAACATGACAGTTATAAGCTACTCTTCTCTAAGACATACATACAGTTTTAAGGTTTTCTCCAGCTCTAGAGGACTTTATTTATCAGAGGTCAGACAGGAAAGTGGGTTATGAAAGAGGAGAACGATGTGGTAAAGGTGAGGACTGTCCAGGACTGGAACCTGTAACAGCCAGGTCTCTGCATAGAGATTGCTCCCTCTACCCCTGCGCCACTGCTGCACCCAAATACACAAATTTTATTAGGATCTTATAAAACAATCTGTCAAAACATTTTGCTGTACAGAGTAAGCAATTCACAATACTATATACTATATTGTATGGATTGCAGCTTATTTTCAACACTGCAAACCCATCATTTCATCGAATGTTGCCTGTTGGCACTTCTGTGCCATCAGGCACAAAATTGAGGTCATTACCTCAATTTTTAAAACAAAAAAGAATTCTTGTTGAACTCACTAACAGGAGAAATCTGGATTTGATTGACTCTCCCTTCTATTTGTTTGACTTGCCCACATCTGATCAAACAGCCAACAAAGATCAGAGATTGTTTATTGAAAGACAGCCATCTGTGCTCTGCAAAAGCTGTTACCTCCCTCTTTCCCACTTATAGTGGAGCCACTGATATGACAACAATAACATAAGGGTGGATCCTTTTACTCTGAATGGAATAACAGTGCAGTTTCCACTGAGCACTGACTCCATGCTGTTTGATCCCACAAAAGCAGCTGTTGCTTAAATATAATGGACACTAAGAAGAGTCTTGTTCAGTCAATCAGTGCAAAGCTTGCATGTGTATCATGACAGGATTGATATGAATAACTGATCCTGTTTAAAAGCTTCAGAATAGTTGCTGCTGCACACATACAATGTTAACTAAATGACTAATCAGTGCCAGTTACCACAATAAGCTTATGACAACACTACTATTGCTGTCAGCTATTCTCTATAAATACATGAACTCTGTCACATTTACTTGAGTAACTTTCTAGAAGAAAATACTTTTAGGAATAGTTTTACTGCACTGTAGTTTTTACTTTTAATTTACTATTACCAACTAAAGATACTCTGAGTACAACTTCTGGATACTCTATCCAATTCAATCAACTTCAATGAAAAACGAACAAACATATTTTAACCCAAAATGTGTGAGACACAGACACACACCCACAGTCCTGCTGTTTCTGCTCAAGCTTTATGTTTACGGTGTTATTTTCTGTCTGCTGAACCTGCCTGGTCATTTGGAGATCAATGAGACACACTAAGCACTACATATTACCACTGGAAGTACATCACCCTGTTTTAATACACACATTACTTACTATATTACTTTATGTAAAGTTAATGTTGCCACTGGAACTAGTACTTTCAAAGGTTTTTCTGTCTAAATGTTATTTTGTTTATTGGCAGGATTTTTTTATTTTTATTTTAGTCCTTAAAATGCTGGAATTTGCACATAACTTTAGATTTTACTTGTTTAACATAATTCAAAAATAAATCTGATTGTATGATCAGTTACTCAGTTCTTCAGTAGCCTTTTTACCTAATACTTTTTCACTCTTACTTAAGTGAAAAAGCTTACTTCAGTAAAAATGTTGATGTAGTGCTACTCTTGAGTACAACGTTTGGCTACTCTACCTACTTCTGTCTATGTTCCATAGACAGAGGTCTATGGAACCTCTGTCTATGGTTCCATAGACCTCTATGGAACCTTAGAGGTCCATATAGAGAATTTTAGCATTTAATTTTTAATGCTAAAAAATTAAATAATTTTTTTTTGCATTATTTAATGCTAAAAAATAAACCCAGTCATCTTTCTTTTTTTTCAGATTTCCTCATTGTTGCTTTCACATATTTAAAATACTGTCAATAAAAAGAGCAAAGTCAGTGAGGAGACGTTAGGCCAGAGGCAGCAGCAGGTCTTGTCGGGTAAAGAGAGATTATAACTTGCAGAGAAAATTATATATCTTGCAGGAGAAACCACACAATTATCAGGACGATGTTTGACAGATACTTCAGAATCACTCTCATTCACTCACATAGGCAGCATTCCCAGGTGTCTAACGGCACTTTCCTGCTTTGCAGTGGTTCAGTGGACCAAAATTAAAATCAAATAAAATTTTATTTGTATAGCACATTTCAGCAATAAGGCATTTCAAAGTGCTTTACATCATATCAAACACAGAAACACAAAGTCATCAAGTGGGGGGTTCTTGCTTTTTTCATCCATAAAGGGTTTACCGGATACACTCCTACTGTTATATGGAACAAAATCCCTATTGGTATTTTTATTCCACTCACGCTCACAATCACGCAGTTTAAAACGATGTAAACAGCCTTTCAATGGGCTTCCAGCACGAGGCTCCATACACCTCTTTCACGGAATTTCGAGCAGGGACTCCGTCGTCCCTCACAGATTTTTGTGCAATTCTATGGTACCTGTTAGTGTCTAGAATTTACAGGGTTTCTGTTATGCTCAATGACCCTCAGTCATTCGTCGTTTTTCTTCCGGCACGAAGAAAAACTAGAGGGACCAGGTCCCCTCTAGCCATTGATTACTTTCAAACTAACCAGCAAATCATAAAAGCTATCAAATAAGCTGTATTTATATATCAATCACTTTTCCACTAACGGATCTTCCATTGGTTCTGTTCAAGCGTATAGGATACAGATGGCAGGATGCCATCTGAGGATACAGTATATTAAAGGAAAACAGCAGCTCCCACCCTTTAAAGATGAAAAAACGCATGGGAACTGGTTTCTTCACTTGATGGGTTTTTTCATTAGAAATGTATTCCTAGTAAGATACATGTGTGGGTGCTCAAGCGTATAAAAGTCACTAATTGAGTGAGTGATTTGCTCCAGAGAAGTAGAGTGACTCAACATCACAGTTTTCTCCTGCTCTTTCACAGGAGGGAAGCTGACGTTGGCCGCACCCTTCTCTTTCTGGGTTTTTTTTTTTTTTTTCCAATGTGGAGCTTTCCTAAATCTTCCCACAAAGACACTGTGGGCAAATAACCAGAGGAAGAATGTTTGACCTTCTCATCCTTCCTGCCGCTGCTCAGCTGCTTCCCAGAATTGTTTGTTGCCATATAGGAGATGAGTAACTGGGCTTATCTGGATGTGCCGATCTCTAGGGAAGAAACTTTGTTGACCACAAGGTTGACTGTACATGTTACATTACAGATGTGTAATAATTTAAGTTGTTGTAGTGATTACTTATGCAACCATTTACAAATTGTACACACTGGACCCTTCACTTCTACAACCAGCCAGTTTTCTAGATTGAATACAAGTTAAAAGGAATCAATCAGTAACATCTGATAAAAACAAACATTTTTATTGCAGAACATCAAAAATATAAACATTCGCTAATTAAAAGTCAGCCTTTTTTTGTTGTAAGTTAATTACTTGTTTTATGATTTGGTTTTTTAATGCAGCTCTGTGGGAACTCGTCATGCGTAAACTTTTTGTTTAAGTATATTTATTGGTCTTGTTTACTTCTGTTTTCTTCTTGGGAAGTCGTAATGGTTCTGGCTTCAAAAGAGTCCAATCCCCCAAAAATGATCGCACTCTTTCAGGACGGTGCCAAACTTTACTCACCAGACTTCTGACATAGAATTTGTTTTTCTAGTGATTTTAAAAATATGTAATCCATAAAAACAAGGACAAAACAATCTTGTTCAGACATGTTAATTTAGAACAACTGAGTATAATTTGTGATTGTTAAAAGCCACTGTTTAAATGATTTCCTGAAAATGCCCAGGGATGTGATACAGGAACACGAGGTTCATGTGTGCTGGAGGGGAGTGGGGGGAGTGTGTGTGAATGCGTGCATGCCTTTTTACAACTGTTTTATGTGCTGAGGAAGATGCAGTGACTAGTCTAATTATATAAAAATATGTACATATATATTTGTCTCTCTCTTCAGTGTTCTCCATATTTTGAAGAGAGTCTAACATTCAGGGATTAATAATAATAACTTTGTTTGCATAGCTCTTTACAATAACCACTAGGTTAACCAAAGTGTTTTACTATGGGTGAAATAAGATAATACATGTAAAACACAAGGAATGAAACAGAATAGGACACAAGAGACAGTTGAGCAAAGTAAAAATATAATAAAAAATGTCACACTATTGAGTATTAAAAACCACGTTGAACATATATCTTCACTTCTAGAAGCCATGATCTGTTTTTAGCCAGGAGTTTGTTTGAGAGTCCAGGAGCTGGCACAGAGGCGTGGTCACTCTATCGCCTCTATCTAGACCTCTCTTTCAACATTTGTGGTTCGAGGCCCTTAATTCTCGGCCGAGCACACAAATTGTTAAAATATCACAAATAATAGGCTGGTAAGCCTCAGTCCTGTACACTTCCAACCCCTGTATCTGTACCATTAAGTTTCACCATCCTTAAAAGTTGTGTTTGTGTTTTTTGTTTTAAAAAACTAGAAATTGGACATTTGAATTGTGATTAATAGTGAAGCAAACCTGTGCACCAATGACGCTGATACTTATTTCCTCGGGTTGAATTCCCAAAATAGTGTTGGCATCTTTTGTTTTCCCTAATTACAGTAGGAATATGGAGCATCAAATAAATGTCATACTCTTGTGCTGCCACATTACTGTGGGATTAATCTTGTGTGCATAGTAATAGACCAGCTGGGCGTGTTTTGTTTCTGACTCAGGGCTTGAGCTGGCCCTTGAGTCTAAAAGATTGCCCCCAGGCCTTCACTAATAGGTGCTAATTACATTTTGCCTCCATTGGTCAGTGACCACAAGGAATGTGGCTGTTTCTGGACCAAGGCTTTAGAGCACAGGGCGATCAGCACATTCTTTTTAACACTGTCAAAACACCTCCTGTTGCACAAAGGTGTGACAAAAACAAAAGGGTGGGAAATCAGCTTCAGAGCAGCACTGTCTAATCTGTATAAGTACAGGTGAATCCTAAAATAAGTTAAATAAGTCATTATGAAAACAGATTTCCAAAAATTGTATGAAATACAGTTTTTAGTCACGCTTGTTCTCTGTATCAGGTTTTAATATGAGAAGAAAAAGAATATTGTCATAAAACATTGTGATGGTTAAAAGTGAATCTGTAAAAGGTTTTTGTCAGTCAGGCCGTGCATCCACATGGATTCTGCGTCTTCAGTGATTAGAAATTATCACTTCCTACTACAACATTGTCTGTGCTGCTCCATGTGTACAGGGCCTAAGAACTGCTTCCTGCATTTCTGCGTTTTTAACTGCTATATCATTTTTGAATGTCAAGGGCAGCACACAATGCTGGTTTTGCTATGGGATATTTCTAATTTGGGAATAATGTTGGCATATGTAGCTTGTAGCTCTGCTAACACTACAAGCTGTAGCTACAAGCTGTAGCATTAGCAACACCAAATGACTAATTCTTACCAAAATGCCTAGCAACCCCAGTGTCCTGTACTCCAACACTACATTCAGCCAATCAGTCATTGGCTGAATGGCCATTCAGTAATGGCAATTTACATGCACCAGGCTTCATTCATAATAGAAGCACTGACATAGACAGAGTTGTAAAATGTTGTTACTGAACATAAAAACAAACTACGGCAGTGGTGTGTTTATTCTGTCTTCTGAATGCCCAGAATGGACCCGACCCACACTGAGATCTAATGACAGTAAGACTTTACTGACTTCCTTGGGTTTGCTTTCCTGACACAGCAGCTGCAGAAGACGTACATTTGTTAGGATGACATAAAGGACACATACACAGTCATTTCAGTTTGCCACAGTCAGAGTACAAACAGGGTCGGCGTTTACATGCAGGCCTTTCAGATTAGAAACAGACATGAACCACCTCTCTCATTTGGATTAAAATATCATTTCAATTGAGCTAAATCCGATCAAAATATCGTTATTGGGGTTTTTACCTGATGCATGTCATTTTGATCACTTGCTGAACACTTATCCAACAACAGTTTGTGCTGTAATGGGGGTTTTTTCAACGTGGACTAACTATTTGTGTAACACAAATTGACAAAAATGTTTGACTTAGCTATTCATAATTGTGATTAATAATAAAATGATCTGTTCAGTGAATACAAGCTTAATTTGGCACTATTACAGAACAATAGGCAGAGTTGTTTTTCCTAAAACCAACTAACCAGACATTATATTCAAACAGTCATTGCGCTCACTACGGATGTCACAAAAGATACATACGACCAAACATTGTTCTTTGTCCCTTTGTTAGCTCTAAAGGCTGGTTACATGCCCTACTTTATGATCCATTGTTCTCTTAAGACACACACACACCTCGCTCTCACATTGGGGTCATGCTGATCAGAGCCATCTTTGGCTCCAGAGCCACAGGTGGCTTTGCTCCCTCAGGTTGCAGATCTCTGATCTAGCTAGAGTCCAGGACGAAATCTACTAGAACATATCTGGGGTCATGTGGAGACGCCAGAGAACAAGAGACGTCCTCACAGTCAGACAGATGTGTTAAATATTAGTGCAATACAGAGGGCAAATATCAATACTGAGAGACTGCAACTAAAGACTGAAATTAAATCAAAAGGTGATTCAAGAAGTGTTAGTTTATGCAGCCAGATTATAGCAGCTTTTTGTTCATCATATCTTCTTGTTTCTTGTGGTCGTCAAGTCAAAAAATCTGAAATTTTGCAGGGGTGTGTACAATTTTGAGAGTAGCAACTCAATTCAGCACAAAGGCACTTGTAGTTCTTTTTATTTAAATAACTTGACGTTTTTTTCCCCAAAAGCAGTAGAATAGGGAACTTCCTGACTGTATCTGGGAAGTTAACACAGGTCTTTCTTTTTTGCACATAATGTGAAAACACATCTTCTCCTCCAAAGATTGTGCAATAACCAACAACAAAAGCACTGTGGGACTTTTGTTTTGGAGGGGCCAGGGAAAACGTGAAAAGCACATTGAAAAGCCTAGCCTCCATACTAGCCATTCTAAGACCCACTTTAATGAACGTGTGCCAAACCTTCAATGAAAAGCTCATTTTCTTCTTTCTCTAAATTCAAACATGCTCTCAAACTACTTCTGACTCTTCTCTGGTGCACTTTTCCATTCTATATTTATGTCTTCCCTATAGTTTACTGAAGAGTGCAAAATATGCAAGTTAAGCTCAAAGCAGCATTGCACATGTACTAAATTAAGGTGTCTGGTGAAAATTGCCACATTTCTTCACTTAGACTAAAATACACTGCTCAAAAAAATAAAGGGAACACTCAAATAACACATCCTAGATCTGAATGAAAGAAATATTCTCAATGAAAATACTTTGTTCTGTACAAAGTTCCATTTGCACAACAGCAGGTGAAATTGATTGTCAATCAGTGTTGCTTCCTAAGTGGACAGTTTGATTTCACAGAAGTTTGATTTACTTGGAGTTATATTGTGTTGTTTAAGTGTTCCCTTTATTTTTTTGAGCAGTATATTATGATTCCCAAAATCAGGTCATGAAAATACTTTAAGATGATGATGTGCTTTTATTAGCTCTCTGCTGTTAATAAATTTGATGGAATTGAAAAATTATTACTTCAGTGACATTTTCAAAAAACTGTTAGGTCCAAGACTTTCCATAAAAACTTAATAACTGTCATTATATTAAAACAAATCAGTACTTTTTACCTAACTGTACTTCATCACTTTGTGTAATTTTTTGGGTAAAATAAAGCTAAATTGCAGGAACCTAGTTCATTGGAAATATTGCTTTAAAAACTAATCAATACTCATGGCTGGGCTAAGAGTATAGATAAATTAAAAGAAAAATTACCTTGAATGGATAATAATAAGTATTGCTATGCTTAACTGCATATACTTGGAGCATAAAATACAAGTATTTCTTATTTTAAGTTTTCTTTGTTTAGTAGCATGTGCTGCTTGATGCAATATTTTGATTTGCTGGGTGTGATAGGTTGTCTGGATGAAAAACAGCTGTGTGTGACTGTCTGGTACACTTTATAAAGCTGCAAAACCGACACAGATATTAAGTGTTTCAGTTATCAGCGCACACACTGCATATTATTCTTAATTTACAAAGTTCCGCACTGAGAACATCACCGTTCAGCATAACCATATCAGTTTGCAACACACTCAATCCTATTTACTTCGAAGTACACCAGAAAAAATCAAACCACGTTGAACAGCCTGGTTGCTGAATAATCCTACACAAATAAGTTTAAGTTGACTAACATCTGAAAAAATACATATGAATGACAAAAAAGTCTCTAAAACCACCAGAATATACTACTTGTTAAAATACATATAGATGCACTAAAATGCTTCATAAAAATATTGTACCTGAATATAATATTCAAATCAACACAAACTTAAATCATATATAGACCTTCAAAATAAACCATCTGAGCATAATATCACATGCTGTGTTCTGGCCAACTGCCCAACCCTCCAACTCAACACAGTCATATAACAGTACGTCTCTGAAAAGCAGAAGTAGAGCCTCCTGCACAACCAACAAGCACGCAGCAAATGGTTTCCAATTAACAAGAAGACACTTGATCTTTTCCAGCAACCATTGAACCAGTGATTCTTGAGAAGTGGGACAAAATATGTTTACCAAAATTAAGCATTTAGTTCACAAAATTTCATCAAAGTTTTCTAAATTGTCAGTTATGGTGTTGACACATAACTGACAAACTGAAGAATAACATATGCTAATCATATGTTAGCTTTCCTCTTAGGAAAGGAAGAGGTCATGGGGTCCTCAGAAGTTCTGATGCCCCCCAATAATGCCTGATTTTTTTTTTACATTCTTTTTATGTCTGACGGTGTTGACAAAAACTTGGGACAAATTTCAATTGAGTTGGAAAATATATAAAAATTATTTTGAATTCAATTTATTGATACTTTCATAATTATTTATTTGAATACTTATACTTAATTCTCATAATATATCATCTTAGTATTCCTTTATTGTTTTAAACTATTATAATGTATTGAGTTCTGCTCCAGGACAGGGGATTTTAAAGACACCATCCACCTACTACAATGTTTAAAATAAAAAATATTCAGCAAATACCAGGAAAACATACATCGTTGTGCTCACATGGCCCAGGTTAGTTTAGTCAGATATTTGAAAAAATTATATTTTGTGTTTATTTTATTAAAATTTTGTGCTTTATCCATAGGGCCTGTTTTGACCTTCTTCTCAAGAGTCACTGGAACATTTGGTCAGCTGTGAAACCAACAGGTTGTGGTTTTTGCTCATTTGGACTTTACTTTCTTTCCAAAAAAATGATTATCTCCCAGTTCTCCACAACATAGCAAAAACTCAAAGTAGTTAGCAGTGGTGTACTGTTATACGCAGGTATGCGCTGTAAACCACTTTAAATTCTTTGGGATTTGTGTGGTCACCAGTTTGGCTTTTATTGGGCTTGTTTTCATAGAGCTGGTTGCTTGTTTTTCACAAGATCTGGCAACACTGGGAGGAACCTATAAGATGAGTTTATTCACATTTTCAGGCTAAGTCAACAGATTTCTCAGAATGCCCAACAGATATAAAGTATTTCTGTTTTGTGTTCTGTTTTTTGTGTGGTTTTTAGTGTTAGGTTTCAGCTTTTGGTTATTAACATCTTTCTGGTGGTCTATTCAGTTACTACTGCTTTCTTAGTGTTAGCTATTCACCTTTCCCTAGTACCCAACTGTTATGCATTCCTCTGATTAGTCTCATCTGGTCTCCATTTAGGTGATCCCACCTTCATAGCTCTTTTGCTTTCATAGTTCACTGATGAATCCTTCATTGTGCTCTTCTTACTGTCCTGTCATCCTCATGCCAGTAAATTACAAATTGATTTCTAATTTTTTATGACTACTATTCTCACTCCAACATCCTGGCTACATTTGGGTCCACCACAAGTACAAGATAAAAAACAGTGATCAGGAAAGATCATTTCTAAACAGTGCTAAAACAGTAATCAGGAAAGTTGTATGCAATAGCAGGGGATGATTTACTGTTATACTTGTCTCCTGAAATCCCAATTGTTTTACATATTTCCAAGAGCAATGTAAGAAATGGTGTATTATTCTTTGGATGTTTGTTGTTTGAGATAATCCAATCATCCAATCAATCAATCAATCAAGTTTATTTGTATAAGACATTTCGGCAGCAGCGTTTTATACCACAAACACATGCAAATCTTAAACCCAACATTTGTGAAACTAGTAAAAGACTTTTTCTCTTTTACTTTTTCTCTTTAAAATGATTGTTAAATTTTAAATTTTAACAATGATTTTCATTGTTAAAATCATCAATACTCATAATATATGTTGGTCAATGTTCCATTGATTATGTTAAACAGGTAGGTTTTTAGTCTAGATTTAAAGGAACTCAGTGTTTCAGCTATTTTGCAGTTTTCTAGAAGTTTGTTCCAGATTTGTTGTGCACAGAAGCTGAATGCTGCTTCTCCGTGTTTGGTGCTGGTTCTGGGGATGCAAAGCAGAGCAGAACCAGAAGACCTGAGAGGTCTGGAAGGTTGATACAACAACAGCAGATCTTTAATGTATTTTGGTGCTAAGCCGTTCAGTGATTTATAAATTAACAGTATTTTAAAGTCTATTCTCTCACTGTAAGGACTCTAGAACTGGTGGGATGTTCTCTTTCTTCCTGGTTTTAGTCAGAACACCAGCAGCAGCGCTCTTCAGCTGCAGCTGCAAGATTGTTTTTTTTTAGACAGAAGAAAAACACATGTATGAGTTTCTGTAGAGCTTGCTGGGCCATTAGTCCTCTAATCCTGGAAATGTTTTTAGGTGACAGAAGCAATATCTCGAGCATCAAGGGATTTGCTGTTTTGTTTGTTAAAAGACTTATGTGGCCATGGGTTTTGATACTCAGTCTTTGAATGTGTTCCTCACAGTTCCTGACCTCCAACAGGCTGGACTGAATGTTTCATGATCTCATTCAAAGCGCACAGCAGACATAAGTCTACTCGGTGAGGAAATGAGAGGGTACTTCTTATTACAGAGTTATATGAATGACAAACATCTATAATTTCCCATGTGCAGAAACAAACAGATTATCTCTCATGGTTGATGGATTACTTAAAGGTTCCTGCAGTTTAAATGTATCTAATGCCTAAATATAATATCAGATTTTACATTGCTGTAACCATTGACTCAATCTTATTTGTAATTGATTAAAAAATATTGTTATTGTTATTGCCAGAGCTGTCTCAAAGTCATGTATATACTTTTATCCTGTCAAAGACAGACTTGACTGGAAGCAATACACTTCTGAGATTTCAGAAAATTCCAAACAAAGTCGTTGAACCCTTCAGTGATCCACTCAGAAATGTTGCATCTAAAAATGTTTCAATTTCCTGGGGATTTAAGGCAGCAAAGTCACCATGCAACTTCAAGAAAAACAACTACTTTTTGTAATCAGTAACATGGAGAGAGAGAAACACAAAGGGAGGATTCCATTCACGAGTTTTGGACATGAGAGATTAGTCATCACAAACTTATATCGATGTCAGCCTACATATTATCCAAACATTATTCCTCTTGTATTAACCTAACTCTTCTGGCTAAAGCAGTGAAAAAGCAGGACAAAAACAACCTCTTCTACAGGCAGTAACAGCCAAAAGAGGCCTGCTTAGGGTACCAGTACCCATGGCATTACCATGGAAGTGACACTCAAAGAACTTGAAATAAACACAGCATTACTTTAGAGGCAAAAGACCCATCTTAGCAACAGATTTGCTATCCCCACTAACACAATTCAAGCAGGACAAACATGCAGATGCATAGTGACTATTAAATACAGAGAAGCACATCCATATTTGCTGACATTTAATTCTATTCACCTGAAGAAGAAAAGGTATTTTATATGAGCTTTTAATCTAAACCCTAATATTTAAAATAAAAAGTGAAGGAAGCAGTTCATTTGGATAGCAAAGATATGTTCAAGGAGAGAAGAATGGAGGTAGGGAGCTGCGTGTGCTTGTGTTCAGAACACAAACATACTGAAGCTCACAACAGATTCCTGTAGCTCACTAAGTCAGTAGTAGGTGTAACTAGAGGTTAGCATCTTTTACATGTACAAATTACAAAGACTAGAGAATCACAAAATTATAACCTGATTTCTTCTTTTTTTAAAAATATCAAATAAATGCTTAGATAATACACAATAAATATGTTAAAGACGAGATGTTACTGGATCCTTTCTGCTGGTTATTGATGTAGGATTAGACTGTGAAACGATTTGTCCTGGAAATGAAAAGTTTCTCAGTTTATTCTAACAACAAGTCCTCTCCTATCCAGAGGATACTTATGCTTATCTAGCAACCCAGATCAGGAATTGCAACAAACTTAGAATCCAGAAAAACGACTTTCAGAACAGAAACATTACAAAATTTAACATACTTAGAAAGTCCAGAGGATTAGATTTTTTTTTTTTTTTCTCTTTCCTTTGGTTTATTTTGTTTGTATTTCCTTCTAATTCATGGAAAGCAGTTTGAATTGCCTTGTTGCTGAAAATGTGCTATATAAATAAAATTACATTACATTCCCTTAACTTTCTTGTGTTGTGTTGATAGTCACAACACGTGTGTGGGTGTGTGTGTGGGGGTCGGGGGGGTGTAAAAGCTTGAAATTTTCTATGCACAAATTTCGTTGGTAACTTTTGCTTCTGACAAGTTTCATAGGAAATGAATAGAGAGGGAGCAACATCACCTCCCATGCAGAAACATGCAGAGTGCATGCAACTGGAAATTATCAGCTTAATTTTTATTTATCAAGTGCGTTTTAGTTTATTGTGACTAGTTTATTGTGTATCACAACAAGCCTAGTGAGCAATATTTTTAAATTTCCTACAAATATTGGAAATCGTAATATTGATTGAAACAGCAATACAACAGAAATGTCTGAGTCAATCAGAGCCAATAATAGTCAACCACAGAAACCAATAAGATTTTTTGAACTCCTTAACAAAAATTGAAAGTGAAATTATAATCTTGTTAATAGTGTTGTTAATATCAAAATTAGACTACATACAATGTGAAATAAATCATCTTGCATGTGCCACCTGGGCGGCTTTAATGCTTTCTAATTCCCGTATTTTCATAATCTCCTCCTGTGTCTTCATAATTACAGCCATTTTAACCGAGCAGGTGACATCTTTTGAAGTACTATTACCTTCCAGTCTTATTAGCCGAACACATGTCAGCTTTATTCAGCACTGACGGCTATATTAGCCTGAAACATAGACCAAACCACATTCTGATTTCTGAAAGCTTGAACTGAAGCCAAGTGGACTTCTTTCTTTTGTCTTGATAAGGTTTTGACATATGGTCATTAAACCATGTCAATATATGACTAAGTTTCTGAAAGGCAAAATTTTAATGATACTCGCCATACAGAGGTGTTAAAAAGAGCTGGCCCATAACCGGATTTGTTTTTTTTGCATGTTTGTCACAATTAAGTATTTCAGAACATAAAACTAAGATCAAACATCAAAGCAACACTACAAATATGATGAGGAAATAATTTTACACTGAACTGCCCCTCTAATAAAAGTATTTTTAAAAAGCTTTGCATGTCCATTTAGGAATTGTAAAAATAAAACTCCTGAAAATGTGACAAAAGCACTTTTCACACATTGTGCTACTGCTTAAAAAATGCATTATTATTATTATTATTATTATTATTATTATTATTATTATGTAAACAGCACATAGTAAATAACCTAAGCATTTTTGTATGCTTACTTAAATATTTGTTTATTTTACTGTTTTCTTGTCCTGTGTTGTTTCATAATGTTCTGGTTCAGTATTTTTATTTGCTGGTTATGATTGTTTTTCATTCGTTAATACATACTTCCAAGGAATAATCTGATTGGATTAAAGAGACTCATCTGTGATTGGCTGGTGATTTTGTTCATTTCCATGGCAACAGCTGCAGGCAGGCAGAGAGCAGGTGAGTTGAAGTCATCAGAGCTGAGTGTGTGCATGAGAAAGCATTTGTGTAATTTAAATGCACAAAATCTAATTTTTGTTTGTTTACTAAGGTATGTATGCGCAGGTCAATCTACACATATTGGTCACTGTGCTCTCATCTTAATGACACAAAAATTATGACATAAAAAAACAATTCTTCTTGTCATCCCACAACTGGCTTTGTGAAAATATTGGTCTCACAAAGTGGTTCTCAGTCCTCAGTGGTTCTGAGGACATATTTGCTGTTCCAGGACTCTCTCGTCTCCAGCTCTCTGACCAGCAGAAACCTGTTGATCACCTATGTAAATATGTCAGGTGGCTTCGTACAGGAAACACCTGAAACCTGAAGACCCAGATGGAGAACCTCTGCTCTAATACTTAGGTGACAGTGGTTGGAGTTCACCTTAGTGTGTCGCCGGTTCAGTTTCCACTCTGTCCACCACTGTCGTCTTCTTGAAACTCCTACCACCTACCCTGCTGGTGGTGGTCAGAGGGGCCAATGATGCAACATGGCCGCCTGGTCTCCGTCAGCCTGCTCCAGCTGTGGCTACAACCCAGTAGCCTGCCATCATCAGTGTGTGAATGGGAATGACTGACTTCATTAATCAATTAATTCATCTCATTATTTAATTAATCAAGCGCTTTAAAAGTCTGGTGTCACTTTTTAACATATCCAGAGTACAGCTTAATGGAAGCATGAAACAAAATACACACTTTTTTTCTCACTTTATTTTAGTTAAGGGATGTAATAGCTTTATGAGAAACATAATACTCAACTATTATCTAATAACACTACAAAGAGGTTTTAACCAGTCTTATTTTTACACAATAGACATTACTAATCAGAATCAATAAAAGGAAGAATGTCTTTTATGTATGTGCCAGCTGCAAATAACACAGAAAACATTGACACAGCACTATTCATGCAATGAAGTGGAACACTGTTCCTAGTTCCAGACCTCTCTCTGCTTGAGCCTGACCTTCTGTGGAACAGCTTTTCACATGTCCCAAAACTATACAGACCATTAGTGTTAAGTTGACAGCTAGAGACAATTAAAGCCATCACAACACTCCTAAAAAGTGAAGAAACATTCACTGCTTAAAGGAAAACATGCTTATTAACAATTAGTCACTTTGGATAAACCACAGAACAAACTCAACCTATTTACAACTGCATCAGTGCAAGGGTTCACTAAAAACAGGCTACAACCTGTCACAAGAACACAAAGGTTCATCTTACTGGGAATGAAGATGAAATGAATGCATGCACACAGGCTGTACTCATCTCCCAGACTGCACATGCCAAAAACAACTACACTGAATACTGAGATCCTCTAACACCAGGACTAATCTGCCTCTGTCACGGTAAGCAGGTACAAAGTTACATCTTATATAGCTGATGACAGAAAACACAGGAGATGCAAAGCATGAGTCTACAGTTGCGTAGCAGGGAAATGTGTTTTTTAGTCAAAGTCTCTGTTGACCAGGACCAGTGGAGCCACCAGAGTCCACACATAAAGGCCAATGCAGATCCAGCTGGAGGAGATCTTCACCCACACAGACGGCCACCTGCTGGTCATGGTCTCATAATTGGAGTCAGGGCTGCAGATACAGAGAAACATGCAACCAACAGGTTGGAATGCTGCCACTTCATATGGAAAATGGAACTTACTCATAGTGTAGCAACGTGATAAAATGTCATTGTGTGGGTGTAGGCGTGTGTATGTCGGGGTGTGTGTGTGTGCGTGTGTGTGTGTTGCATATGCCTTTGAGATTTACATTCACATCTATATCTTTCTAAACTACACACTAGAGGGTGTTGGTGCTCAAATAGCCTCCTCCACTGGGCCCTATGTCTACATGACTTCAACAAATCACACAACAATACTCGTTAAATGGAAGATGTGCTCTGCTATGCATGCAGATGGAACCAGATATTTACACTGAGTGTTTGATTGAAGTCATACATTTTAAAAGGTAGTTATCTTGCTTCTGAATTCATAGAAATAACTAACTCGCCAAATTTTCTGGCAAGTTAGTTATTTCTATCTTCGCAGATATAAATTATTTTGGTAATTCTAACTAAACTAAAACAAGAAAAGTTTGGTTGTATTTAACTTCAGACAGTGAGAAAGAAAAAAAAACATGTTTGTGTCTTTTTATTCAGTGTATGTAAATATGTGGCTTCCACTGTATATTGTTCCAATAGAAACAGGGTTGACTGGATCCGAGAGACAGTTCTGACTCTTTACAAAACATTTCTGTCATAAATCCTCTGAGCTCAGTGCAGGATGACAGGAAGTGCGGCGAAGCATCGACTTCAGCACCAAGCAGAAAACGTCTGCCTGTACCATTCTTTTTAAAATAATAGAATAGTCCTCACAATCCTACCTGTACCAGTTGGTGAGCGTCATCATGATGTAGAGTGACGCTAGGAACAGCATGAAGTGGAAAAAGGAGTAAGAATAGGTGACCCCATCTTTCTCATTGTCCACAGCTCTGTTAAGGCCACTGCCCTCCTCAAAGCTGTCTGTCTGGGGTCCGTCCTCGATCAGAGCAGACTCATCAGTGGTCAGAGTCAACTTGTTCACCTGGGCATTTGAAGAATTGCGAATACTGGTGGACAAACAGAAGCACAACAAGTTAACAATGTGCAGGAGCCGTTTTTTAACCACTAATTTACTAATAATCTGAGCATCTCTGCCGGTTCAAAACAAACTTTGACATAAAGGAGATTCCCACCTGGAGTACAGGACACACATGAGGAAAAGAATCAATCCCACAATTCCTTGAGCATCCCACCATGTAACCACATGGTCCTGACCTTTAGGGCTGGTGCTATTAAGCCCAATCATACCCAGAAGGCTGGGGTTACAATCTCTGTCTGCAAAACACACACACACACACACACACAAACTCAAATCAAAAATGTCCAAACTTTCAGTTCACGACAAGTTCCTGAATGTTAAAACTGAGCAACACAAAAAATGGAATACTACAGAGGGATCATGAACAAGCATTTTCATTTATTGAGGTATCTTCACAGGTTAATCTGTCAGTTATAATACACCTGCTGTATGTTTACATACATGTATATATGTCTTTTTATACATACATTAAAAGACATAAAAGACAGCATAAAAAAATTCAGACTTTTTTCACTGTCTGAATTAAATTCAGAGCAAATGTCTGTTGTTTGAAGACAGAATTACCAAAGATATTTCCAAACGCCACAGTAATGATAGAACGAATGTCATATTTATTGATTGATGTCTTCAAAATCAGGAAACCCAGAACATTTCACCCAAGTTATTCAAAGGCATCTGTACTGAATGTATGTAAACATCTGATTTTGAAGACATCAATACATAAATCAGACATTTTTTCTCTCGTCACTATTGTCAGAATGCTCTATTTCCTGTGTCCTGCTTCAAAAATCTTTCAAGTAAAGTAGAAAGTCAATCATAAGAAGCCAATTTTATGTGATATTAACATATTTTATTTCTCTTCTCTTTTTAAGCGCTGTGTTAACAGGACACAGTCATTAGAGTCACTAATAATTTGTAGACATGTTTCCTTACCAGGCTCATTGGTCATTGCAGACCAGGTCAGGTACATGGTGTACAGTGTGACCAGGGAGGATTGCAGCAGGCCAGACCTGGGCTGGGACTCCTTTATGAAGAATGTGCAGCGTTAGGAAGAAAGCAACAAACTGAAAGTGTTCACTACCACTTTAATCTTTATCAAATTGTTCGACATAAATTATGTCATTGGTATCTAATAAAAACAAAGCGCATATTCTAAATTAATGGAATGAATACATAAACACATACAGAACTAACACTGAAATAAATTATGTATTTATAGTATTAAAATGTTAGTTTATTCAGCTTAGTTTACATGTTAAAGCTCCAGCAAATAACTTTATTAAATTTTTTTTTTTTTACATATTTGTGAAACTGTCACCATGTCGTGATAGTATTATGTATTTTCCAGGCATATAGTGCCATTTCATACCACAGTCATGTTACCTTCAGTTGTTATAAAAAATGCTATATGTCACATATGACTTGACTTTGCAATTTAACACCTTGAAATTGGACCTCCGTCTCTTTAAAAACTCCTGCTCTTTCTGAAAGTCCACCTTCATGAAGTCATCACAACATGGCTGCTCTATTAACCCTTTAACAACATTTCTACCAGCATTGCTCTGAGGAGTAGCTCATATAATGAGCTCAGCAGTTCCATCAGGTTTTTGCTAATTGCTGTTGGCTAGTCTGAAGGAGCTGAGGGCTCTGTGAAGCAGCTCAGTGGAGGATAAAGCCAGGATCAGAGTTGGGTAGTAACTATTTACATTTACTTGAGTAACTTTTAGAAAAAAAAAACTTTAGGGAGTATTTTTTCTAAGCTGTACTTTTTAATTTATGTTTAAGTTTAATAAGTTTTTGTTATTAAAAGAAACTGATTTGCCAGATATTTTTTGTTACTTAATAATTGTCATTCTCATCCTTAAAATACCATAATTTCCATTTAATTTCATATTTTGGTCCATCTGATGTAATTTTTAAACATTAAATGGTTGATAATTTGATCAGTTAGTACTTGAATGGACTTTTTACCAAATACTTTTTTACTCTTCTGTAAGTAATTTCCTGGCTGGCTACTTTTTACTTTCACTTGAGTAAAAATATGTTGAACTATCGCTACTCTTACTTGAGTACAACTTTTGGGTACTCTGCCCACCTCTGGCCAGGATGAACTTGATGGCGCTATGGCAACACTGACTTTATCTCAGATCTTGTATTTCTGAATCCGACCTTTGTGAAAACCACCCTCAGGTATATTTTTGATGACGGGATAAAACATTAGAACATGGTTGAAAGCTGAAAAAAGTCAATTTGACATAATACAGCCCCTTTAAATTACAAGATGCTGCTTTTTACAAGAGAACTTCAAAAAGAAGTGCTTATTACCTGAATCTGTGGTAGAACAGACATGACGGAGGCTGTGACGCACAGCAGCAAGTTGATGCTAATGAAGACCTTATTTTCAGTGCAGCCATCAGAATGGGTGTAGTAGACATAGAACAGAACCAAAGAGACCAGGGACAGAACGTAGTTCAGGGCAGTGACTGAAAGTAGAGCTGCAAAAGCAAAGCAAAAGCCAATTTTAGATGAGGTCTGTTCAAAAACACAACAGGATGTGCAGTGTAACAACAGTACACACACCTCTTCAAATTTTCTACCTACCACAAATTTCAATGTATTTAATGTGATAGAACACCCCAAAGTAGAACATAGCGGGCAAGAGGAAGAAAATTAACAAACTGTTTTCAAAATATTTTAGAGCCATTTTTAAAATCAGCTTGGCTGAAGCAGGTAAATATCTAACTCAGGCAGGCAGAGCGCCTTAAGGAGCAGGGTGGGAACTCTGGCCTGCAGCACCAACAGCAGAAAGTCTATGAAGGTCTGGAGGTGTGTTACCAATTTTAGTCAGCAGGTGGATCCAGAACATCAGGACCAAAAGGCTCCACAATAAACATGGTTCGGTCTTCGTCATGGTGAGTTTTATTTCATATACTGTTTCAGATCTTAAGATTGTTAAACAGGATATGCTCCACCTGTTTCAGGCAATCACACATGGAATATTTAATAATAATGCTGGTTACACATCTTACCTTCACCAGAGGTGTTAAATAAATATATTTCTCAAGTTATTTTAAGTTTGCAATACTTAAATCACACAATGTAACTTGATTTGTTTTTATATGCTGCAGTGAATTATTCTTTTGAGGAATTTGATTTACATAGCTTTTGTAAATAAGGTCCACTTATGCATTCTATAGAACAAGCAATAATCAATACAAATTGTGCGTCTAAATTTCTCTTTCATTTGTGTTACGTTTTATTCATTTCCTTTTTCTCATTGATTTAAACCCATGGGAACACAATTAATTTCTAAACACCATAGAATAAATTCAGAGTTTTCAAAAAATTGAGATAATAAAATCAGAAACATCATTGAAGCACTAAGTCTAGAACAAAATCACATTTTTGGTCTATTGTCCTTATAGTCAAATTAGAATTTGCCCTTTAAAACTCTAATGTTAAACAGTGTTAAAGAGTAATTTTCCAGTAGACATTCTAATTTCCCCCTAGCAAGTTAAACAGAACCGAAATATATCACCTGTGTACGTTTGTGTATGTTTAAACACAACATAACTCCTAAGGTTATTATCCTACCTGCATACCAACAGCGAGAGTTTCCCTCTTCCATCTTCTCCACCCAGGACTCGTTCCAGGAATGAGCAAAGTCAATGAGTAAAACCAGCTGGATGAGGATGAAACAAAAAGCTCCTGCCATCCCGATGTAGAACCACACTGCAGAGCAGAGCAGGGAAAACAAGCTTTAAATGTGAACTTAGTGATTAACTACAGGGAATTCACCTTCAGTTCTCCTTGATTTAAACCACTGGTGCCTCTGCTTTTGGACACAAAGATTTTATTGTTTTCTTCTCTTTTTTTAACAGGGGAACATTGGTGGGATTGAAACCCCTTTCAGATCATATCAGTTCTGCCATTGTTGGCATGTTTCTTGCATCCATCCAGGGATCCTTTGTGCACAAAGGATCCCATCTTTTTTATTAACATAATACAAGTGAATTCACTGAGATCACAGGATGTGTGTGTTTTTTTTCCAGATTGCAGAACCAAAGCTGAGCTCACAGTATTCACCTGAGGAAATGGTTTTCAGGGATGTCTCCTCCCTCTGGCTGAGATCTGTCATGGTGACTGTTTAATGTATGCAGCACCTTCAATAAAGGACAGGTGTTGTTTTCTATCCTTAACATTGATGTGCCTCAATTCTGCTGGTCAGACGGACACTGAAGTCTCATCTACACTGTCGGCTATTTGCTCCCATAGACATGCTGGCACTGCTGTTGTCTTAGCGTTGAATCATTAGATTACATTTCCCTTGTTACACCATCTTCTGTTACTACTTATGGTTCTGGATTTTGGGTTTGTGACAACATCATGAGGTGGGTCAGAGTTAGAATACTGGTGGGCCAACTACAAGCCTAGTATTCCTTGTTGGGACCTTACAGTGAATTGTTGAAGAAGCATGAAGAACAAGCAGAGATCACAGAACAAAAGTACGACCTAAGAGGGTTTCAGGCTTAGACACATTGGATCTGATCTACAAAGATTCCAAATAAGGACCAGTAAATTACATTTAAAACATTTAGAAAAAAAGTACAGCGGGTTGCACACGTATGCAGAGTGCCATATTTAACCCTCCTATGTTCAGCCCTGAGGTGCAGCAATAATGTTCCTGGGTTAATTTGACCCAGAGAATTTTTAAATATGCAGGAATGTCAGAATCAAACATTTTACCCCAAAACATTTTTGTGTCTGATTATTAACTCCATTAATGACCATGTCAATCGATATTTACTGCAATGCTGTTCTTTACCTCTGAGATAAAGAATGAATGAGGATAATTCACTCTTTTATCACAAAAATAAAACTACAGTATTTAATTTTTTCAATGTCCACTAGAAAAACCTACACAGTTCAAAATAATGTCCAAAGGAAAGGAATACTTACCAGTAGTGAAAGGTCCCTCTGAGATAAAAAACGAACCAACAGTGATGCCAAGAGCTGCGACAAACTTGAAGAACCAAAATCTGGTACAAAAGGAAAAAAAATAGGGAATACAAATACCAGTCAGTCAGGCTGATGCTGATTACTGTTCAAATCCAGCAAAGCATTTCCAAACCACTTCTAAAAATCATAATAGTAAATTATATATATATATACACAGTATATATATATATATATACACACACACACTCACCCATTATGAAGTGCTGCTCGGGGGTCTTGGCTGCTCTTTACTTTGATCATAAGCAAAGAGAACAGTAAGAAGAACATGGCCATTCCAAAGCAAACCCGATACACAGCCTTGTAGCCAACCAGAACGTCACAGTTCACTTTGCCCTCTATAACAGGTAAAGATGAACCAATCCCTCCTTCACAGAATCCTGGAATCTACAGTGATGCAAAACAAGAAATCTTAGTAAACGTCCACAGAAAGCATCTGAACAAAACTCAAACGGAGTCTGGAAAAATGTCAAAGATGGATAAATGCCAGAGAGTGATCTCATCAACGGTTGAAAATGTGTCTGACACAACTAGAGAAGGACGGAGAGATACAATGGCAGAAAAGATGGCTGGGCATATATTTGGCAGCTTAAAAATACATAGTAAGACTAGTAATAATAAAGCTCATAAATGGTGCTGCAGATTATATTTACTGCATGTTGCACATATTTTGTGGGCAAAAGATGTCTGAGTGGGACAGATTATTGCAGCAGGACTGCTGACAATATTTATGCAATAAAACCAAAAACACCGTAATTGAACCTCACTATTGTGACTGTTTATTTAAAACCAAAAATGAGAAACTAATCACTGAGTCAAAAAGAAATTGAAGATAAAACAAATAAGAATCCCTCCCTCAAAATTCCTCTACGGGCTCATATGAAATATTCTTTTTTTGCAAAGCAATTTAACGCTCCTTATACATGTAAGTTCAGACTCTGTTTTAATATCAATTTCTCTGTGGTTTCCTGTAAATACCTTCACGGACCTGATGTATGACTCATTCGAAAAGGTTCTGATTTCTCATCCAAATTCAAAGAAAACATAACCAGATAAAACACTTGTCAAACAAGGGATAACTATTTGATGACTCCAGCTTCTTAAATCTCTTCTAAACGTCATTCCTAGCAGCACAGTTCAACTGTTTTTCCAGCTATGTATCACCGACAAATGTTTTAATACACTAGGAACAGTTTGAAGGCAGTTTTTATGGTGAACACATTACCTTTTTGAGCTGGCCCTCCATGCCAGGCATCAACATGATGCCGGCAACAGCCACTCCCAGCAACAAGAAGCAGGCGTAGATGAGGCGAGTCATGGTCGAGTTATTTCCACCTGGACAGCATCGACACAACAGACAGGGGGCGCTGCCGCAAAGGCAGGGGATCTGCGTAAACAAACTAGGTTAGCTGAGGACAGGAAAAGGGAGAGGAATTTCTGATCCTAGTTGTGCAACAGTGAGGCTATTGAATGACTTGTTGCCATGTATAAATAGATGGTGATGTGTTAAACAGCGCAGGTGGAACATAACATCCACCTGTCTTGTATACATTATAAACGAATCACGTAGCTAGCTAAGCGTCGGCTTTTTACCCAGTCACTTATCACCGGAATAGTACAGGCTGCGTCACCACTCGATCAAAACAAAGCGGGTTTGCGGCCTAAACCTCCAACGCTCGAATAGATTTGTTTAGAACTGTTTGTTCAACGACAGAAGCGGAAGGGACGTAAAGCCTTTTTCCCTAATGGTTTTGCTTTCCTTTCTTTCTTGTCAATGGTTGTCAGACTACTGTTCTGCGTGGTTTGTCTTCTTTAAAAATAAACAATAATGGAGAAACTGAATATCATTGCATCAGGTCAAATGTTTCATTCGGATATATATTTTTGGATTTCAAAAAGATTCTCACCCAGCTAGCCATGGAACAGAGTCCCAGAACGGCTCCCATGGTGCAGTCAAGCTGATGGCGGACGTTTTTCTGAAGATGGATGTAACCCACAACAGCCTCTTCTTCTGAAAGAACGTTCAACTGTTCACTCATCTGCTGCCCTCTTGAGGACGACAGAAGAACATTTCTCTACCTGCTTTAAGGAATACGGTTTTTTATTATTATTTACAAACATTTGCAATCTGGCATAAATAAATAAATAAATAAATAAATAAATAAATAAATAAATAAATAAATAAATAAATAAATATAGCAGTGCAAAACTTTTGATTCATTGTAAATAATCTGTCCTTTTAAGCTTTTAAAGGTGTTATGATGTAGACCTATCAGACCAGAATATTTACATGAATCAATATTGATTCCTTAACTTTGATTCAATATAAAATCAACACAAATGTGCATGTAGATCCAAATTCAGATGATGGTTGAATCAACTTTGGTATATTGTCAGTTATAGTTGAAATCCTAACACTGATTCAACATGTAAGTCACCGACCACTTTCAATATTACTTCAATGTCAGGCGTCAACATGGATTCAATGTTTCTGCCTGACTGTATTTTATCGTTGATTCTCTCCTATTTTGTTATCTGGGATCTGAATCATAAACCATTTAAAAAGGCTATCAGTCACCCTCTTGACATTTTGATTCCATATGGCCACATTTCACCCAGCTTTATTCTGCATGTTGTTTTATACATATTCATATCTTTCCGTCTCAAAGTTCATTACTCTTTCATTAGTCATCCAAGTTTCAGAAATTGCAATTATGCTAAACGGCTGTTGAAATGTCTGAGTTTTTATATAAACTTTGGTTAGTGAAGTGTATTAAAGTGCTCAACCTCACAGTATGGTATTTGATGCACTTTGTTCTAGAGTTTAGTTAAATCAAAAAAGGGTCGGGATCATCCACTGGGGATAAGCATGTATGATGATGGATGGATGGTTGGGGTTATATGTCCTGATTTTCTGATCCAGACATGGGAAGAATGAAATCCCCCAATTTTCTATTAGATTCTAAACTAAATCTGCAGCAGTTTTATGATGATTATCATCTAATTGAGTTGATGAAAAGATTTACATAAATTACTTGCTACTTGTTACACTCAATGGCCAGAATATCCAATTAAACAAGAATCACAGCATTAGAACATTTCAATAAAATTTGCTCAATTCAATCACACATATTCTGTAATTTATCTTAGTTATCAAACAGTGTAGTAAGCTCAGTTTATTATTCAATTTAGCAAACCTAGATCTGAAGTCATTGTTGTGTCATTGACTTTACAGCTCACGCTGAGCATGCATGTAGCAACGATGGAGAGGAAAAGCTCCACCCTAACAGGAACAAACCCAGAGGAGAACCAGAACCTGGCTCAGTATGAGCAGTGAGCCATCTTCCACAACTGACAGGACGTTGAGAAGGCAGAGCAGATACACAAAAAAGAAACGAAAGAGCATGAGACTCCTGCTCTTTCTGAAACTCCGCCTTCAGGAAGTCATCACAACATGGCTCCTCTCTTAACCCTTTAAAGTTTCTACCAGCTTAGCTATGAGAAATAAATCCTAAAATGAGCTCAGAAGATGCACAGTTCCACCAGATGTTTGCTGATTGCTGCTGCTAGTCTGAAGGAGCTGAGTGGGAGCAGCGGGGGAGGGGACTCTGTGACGTGGAAGAACCGAAACTTGGAAACTGCAGCTCTGAGGAAGAGCTGCATCTCTAGGTCCAGCCAGGCGTTTTGTAAAACTGAACGGTTTCCATGGGAAATTAAAGGATTTCTCAAACATGCATACCTAATACTCCAGGTATTTTTTTTATAGGTAATAACATTATAACATGACATAAAGCTTAATAAAGTTAATTTTACATAAATATGCCCCTTTAACATAATTATATGCACTAATCCCAACCCTCTGTATTGGACAATCACATCAAATACCTAAAATGATACGCTAAGATTTGTAATTATGAGGCAAAGTGTAAAAATTCAAATGGTGAGGGACTGTACATTGAGACGGTGTTACTGAACCCAAAACACCACCTGTGGCTCCACTCAGAGCACCGACAGGTTAAACCTTACCTGCAGTAACCAGGGAGTCATTATAATGTGACTCCACAGTCAGCGGTCCATCAGACATCATGAACTAGTCTGATGTTCTGGAGCCAGAACGCTGTGATTTGACAACTCCACTCTGTCAATGTGGGCAAGAAGAATGTGTATGTAAATTTATATTATCAAAGTCATGTGACAAACACTGCACATCATGTGGGACTTTCTCAATGCTGCTGTTCAATGCCACTTCTGTCTGTTGCATATCTGGTGTTCAGGGTTTTTCTGTTCATTGGATAGAAATAGTCAAACACTACCCATTGGTGTGCATAGGTATCTTGAACAGAAGAAGACCAGCATATTAGTTACAGGTTTGTCATTAATCAAATGGTCGATGTATTGAACCCTGTCTATTCATCTGGATTTATTTGTAGTGCATATGTAAAGTATCTGGTGCAAAATGCTGCTTGTAAAGCTGGAAGAACTGGACAGAATGCCACTAGACACACTACTGGCTGGCACTCGCAAAACAGCTGATCCAGGAGCTGCATTTATTTTCTTTGGCTGTATCTCCAAGAAAGGATCTTAATATTTGTCAGGAGAGATTACCTTCTGCCGTAGTTCTCAGAAGGTTTCCACTACATGTATTAATGCATATCAATGTATATTCAGTGTGTGAACTATTGGACAGACTGCTCTACGTGTTTTTAGAGGGTGCCCTCAGTTGGTTATGGTTCTGACTAGCAAATATCAGGGGATCCACTGTGACACAAAATATCAGGGCCCAACAACACGTGCTTTACACATTGTTTACGTCTTATTTTACAGATCTTCACCTGCAAATATCTAACATGTACGGCACTTGAGATGCAAACAGCATGTTAACAATGGAGCGAGGATTTCCCTTTCAAAGAAGAAAGTTTAATTTTTTCTGGGTCAATCACTAAAGTGACTGTGCCTTTTTTTTATTTCAGGCAAACTGAAACATTTGTCAGTTTCTAAATCATGAATGGAAGGTGACAATTTTGAATTGGATAACAGAACAAATAGACCAAAAGACTGCTGATGTTTCTCACTCGTATCTAACTTTCTGTCCATTTATTGTCAGTATTGAAAATCCATCTAAAATAATGGCTGGATTTAACAAGATGCCAACTGATGATTAATGTAAGTTTTCTCTGTATCGATTTATTTTCTGTGGAAATGATATCCACAGAACCCACAGAGGTTGGGGAGACAGAATCGATATTGCAAAAACAGTCAGTGGAGATAGTCCTCATTGGTCAGCGGTCATCTCTGTTTAGCCTTGTTCCACTGATTTGCAGTATACTGGAAAGTGATTTCATCATGAAACACGAAGTAGTGGCAGAAGACAAGCTGCTCATCATTCCTGATTCCTTCATCTTTTAGCCATCCTGAAAGTTTTTAGTCCAGAAGAAAAGGATGGGTGTGGTCATGGTACACAGGAAGGATGTCACCTCCAATCCAGCCTCTGAACAAACATGGTGGACCTGATCCGTCCACCTCTCTGAAGAGCAGAACAATCTGCAGGTCATTGTCCGAGCCGCTGGTGACAGGCACTATAACGCTGCAGGGAGCCAAACAGGTCTTCATACGAAACGTTTTTGTGGGAGGGCAGGGAGCTGATGGGGAACAAAAACATTGATCAGATGATAAAAACAAAAAAGAACTGAAGATATCAAGGACACAGCCAAGTAGTGTTCATGCCGCCCCTCACAAGATGCCACCCTGGGTGGCTGCCCATATCAGAAATCGCCACTGAACCAGAGCCAGGAGGCGGGTCTTAGTGCTGTCACTCAATGTCACATACTGGCTGCTAACTGTGCTAATGGTGGAGAAACAACTTAGTGTTGCATGAAAACCACATGGCAGTCATCGACGGTCATGCTAACTAGCCTAGCATTCACAATGGGATCTGGTGATAGGGAAAAATTGTAACAGCAGAGAAAAAGGGGAGGAAGAGCAAGAAGGAGCAGACTGTGATTAACAAGTGCTAAGACCCGTCTCCTGGCTCTGATTGGTTGTTTCTAGTTAGCACCAGAAGGGAGTGGAGCGCACGTTTTTCACAGATTATCTGTCTCATACCACACTGTAATGACAGAGTGACAGTTTTAATAAATATGTAAAAAAAATTTTTTTTTTTGTAAAAGTTACATAGTCCAGCTTTAGGATCCACCAGTGTAAAATGTTAATTCTTGCCATTTTTAAACTGATCTTAACATTTTGATCAGGAGTGTATGCACCACTACATTCTATGTGATGAGGCTGAAGGACAGACAGCAACTTACACAAACTCTGTGAGTCTGATGTGCCAAGGGAGGAAACCCAGTGTGCTGTTCACAGGACCAAACTTCACCACCAACTCAGGGTCTGGGATATTTTTTGATTCTGAAAAAATAAATACAACAGAAGGTCATATGTATTAAATGTTACGGTTTGAGGAAGGTTGGATAACATTACAAGATGAAACTGAACAAACTCAAACAAACTGAACCAACTGGTGTTCACCAGGTCTCTAAAAAACAGACCCACTGTAAGTCATCAAGTGTGCCTGTTCATCTAAAGTTCTATAACTAGTAAGGAGGAAAAGGCCTGAAATAACAACACATATCCTTTATATAACAAAATATCTAAAGGAAATAAATATGGATTAAAGGTAAGATAATATTGCTAATGCACATGTGTTTGTTAAAGCCATGCCTAATAATAAGAGGAAATACATCTTTCAAACCGTAACAGTAATAAGCATATCAAACTTCTAAATCCAAGAAGGAATAATCATTTCTCGATCTTCTTAAGGAGTGTTTATTTTATGTCTTTACCTTTTCAATCTTATTTTTGATAACACATGCAGACAACTGAAAGAATAATGCACAGCAGAAAACCATGTTAAGTGTTTATTAATGTTCTGATGCATATGAGAGCTGAGTCATACCTCTGAGAAGTACGTCCAACATGGAGACGCTGATGTCTTTAGAGCTCCATTCCTTCTTCTCTACAGAGTGACAAAGTTTTCTTGCTGCCTGGACAATACTGTGCTTTCCATCCTCTGGAGACAGAACCTTCACTACGGGTCTACAGGACACAACTGACAAACATTCAGAGTCAAAATACAAAAACCAGCAGTGTAAAAATTTGGAGACGTTATTTCAACATTCTCAGGACCTGAAAAGTAATTTAGATGACTTTCTAACACATGAAGTGTAAACGGATCTATGATTTAATTTTTTTAATAGAAAGTATTATGAGTACATTAAAGCAAGCCACTTTCTGCATTTTCAGCTATGCAAAGCACAATCCATTAGTGTTGTAAGCAAACCAGATCCTTACACAACCAAAAAATATTACTGTGGCCTTTTATTAGGAGGAAAAATATCTGAAATATCTGTTAAAATTGAATATAAAACATAAAATCATTTACAATGCCTAAACTAACACAGGAGGAGGCTGAGGCCTTGGCACATCCTACGGTACAAGAAGTTATCAAGAGTATTCTCAGCCTTTGCAACGAACTTTCGTTCTGTATACACCCTGTGCATGCAAAATGATAATAAAGTCAGTCTAAGTCTAAGTCTAAGTCTCAGCCTTAAAAACTGTAATACTCCAGGCTTTGGTTTATCTGGAGAATATAACAAGGCCTCTTTGAATTAATTAACACCCGTCTTATATAAGGCCTATAATTATTCCCTGAATAATTATATTCATTGATTGATATGATTGTGGGAATAATTATCCCACAATCATGGATGGAGGCAGTGATGAGTGTCATCCCAAAGAGAAGATTTAGCATCAATCTATCAAGATATTATTTTTTCAAAGAAGCCTAAATCAAGCAAAAATAACATGTATATAAAAGTAAAAACAATACCTAAAAGTCCCAACTGAGGTTTTGTTTTAAATTCTTACCAAAGTGTTGGGGTTTGTCTGTGCCGTTTTTCAGTAACTCCATATTGAATGTAGAGTCATCTCCACCCAACAGGTTGTGCTGTTGCCTCACTATCTCCTCCTGAAGCCAAGAGTTGTTCTTCTGGAAAATACCTGATGAAAAACATGCAAGTCAAAACTTCATTTCACTGAGAATACGGAGGCCTCCAGGGGACATGGGGACATGTTTTTGGTTTTGCGTTCCCTCACAATACTGTACTGATCAGCTCATGTGGCATAATTGAATACTGTAAGCCTTTCTTACGGTGGACCCGTACTTTCTGCTTTAATTATGTGAGGTTTCTCCATGAATGTTAATATCTCTGTGAAATATCTGAAGTTTTATATCTTTCTTTAGGATAGAAAGGCACCACAAACCTATGATATAAACAGAAACTTTCCGTAAGTAGGAAAGAAATAAAAATACATCCTAATTTGGACTATTTTTGAGTTATTATCGTGGGTAATAAATCATCTGACAGTTTTGATTGTGTCTCTGTTTTGCTGGTTGACTGAATGGGTTAAAGGCCGTTTTCATGTTCAGTTCCATCTCAACCTTATACAGACATAAACATGCAGTGAATAAATTCGACTTTCAATCCGTTTTTTGCACCAAAGACTTAATAATAATAAACACGTTTTATTATTATAAAACACGACAAACTAATGATGGTAAAGGGTAAAGGCACTGGGTTAACTCGGGGAATCTCATCTGTCCGTGTATCAATCAACTCCAAACCTTTTCTTTGTTCTGTCACAATTATCAATTTATTCCATTTTGATGATCAGGCTCCAAACTTTGCAAGGACTGACCACCCCGCTCACCGCTTCTTAATACACACAAAGCCAGTATCCTTCCCATTCATACCTGGTGACAGCCACGCCCACATCGACACACCTAAGTGTCAAAGCCTCCTGCTCCTGTCATATCAATAATTACTTATTTCATTCATATGGCTCTTACAGATCCTCAGTGAAAATGTTTTTATTATTATTAACTGTTTGGTGCAAAACACTGATTGAAAATCGATTTTTTTACTGTACGTTTATGTCTGTTAAGGTTAAGATGGAGCGGCACTGAAAGCAGCTCTTTAAACCATTCAGACTACGAACACAACAGAGACACAATCAAAACTGTCAGATGACTTATTATCTTCGATAATAACTCAGAAATAGTCCAAATAGTTTGGATGTATTTTCATTTCTTTCCTACTTACGGAAAGTTTATGTTTATATCATAGGTTTGTGATGCCTTTCTACCCTAAAGAAAAAAATATAAAATGTCAGATATTTCACAAGGAGATATTAGCATTCATGGAAAAAACCTTACATAACCTTGTACTAATGCAATTATGCTGCATAACTGACCAGTAGATTATTTGCGTTCCCTCGCAAAACCTTTTGCGAGGGAACGCAAAAGAAAAAAAATCCCTATGTCCCCTGGAGGACTCCGTAGAGAATGAAAGTAACTGAGGTTTTGCATTTTATTGGGCAAGCATTCAGAAATATTACATTTCCTGAATCATTCAAGTGACTGGAATCATTCTGTGGTTTGCTCAATTCAAACGGTTTTCCATTAATCTACATTTCTTTATAAAAACGTTCAGCATGTTTCTAAATTTTGAAATACTAATCATCGTCAACTGACCTCATCCCAAACACTCCATTTTACACCTCATTATTTGCATGTATTTACATATTTCGGGTTTTTCCTACCAGAAAACAACGATTATCATAACAAAAGGGTAATAACAGAAACTTAAAAGATTTATCCAAGTTCTGGTCTAAAGTGAGCGAAAAGTAGAAGTGAAATAAATACATAGTTTTTAATCATGCTTAGGCCCTTTTGGACTGGACCTAAAAGTTTAAAGTGTGACCAGCCAACTTTTGAAGGAGCGTCAATGATTAAAACTAAGAGCAAACACAGCGCAAAGAAATGATAAACTTATACTGTAAGCCTGGTAAACAAAAGTTTTCACCGTGATGATCGTAGACGCTGACGTAGGAAACACCGACAGCCATACACCAGACCACCATGTTGGCGATGTCCGTGTAGCTGAGCTCCTCCTCGGCCACTACAAGGCCGATGTGGACCGGTAGTTTCTCCAGCGAAATCCCGTCAGATAGCCAACGTGACCGACGGCTTCCAGCGCCTTTGCCATCACGGTCACCGTCAGAACTCTGGTCAGCACCGGCCTTCTTCTGCTTGAACTCAGACACAGGAACCGGCAGGAGCAGCGCAGCCATTGTCCGCTGCCAGAAACGGCCTTTCCATGTTCGAAGACGGACTCGGAGCCAGGAAACTGTCGCCCTTTTGATGCGAACTAATGCTAAAAGAAGGCGCCAAATAAGGCCGTAAAGCAACGCCATTGCTGGCCTTGTAAACTGAAAGGAGAATGTCTACCTACAGAGGTTTCATCAGTTTCTTCTTCTTCTGTATTTGAAAACGGGTGTCACACAGCTTTAAAGTGTATTACCGCCACCCGGCGTGAGGATTAAATCTCTAAAATCTAAACACGGCTTTAAAAAGTGATCCACCGAAATTCTTCATCAACAATCCTCTCGGTTTTACTGTGTTGTTTTCCAGTCTGGCTGTGGTATCACTACAGCTTAAAGCGATTATAACTGACATAAAAACTAGCCTGTGCAAACAGGCGTTACATCGCAGATTCTTGTATTAATCATAGAATTGCAATCATTATCAATAAATTGTTTTTCCATTCTATTACCTAATAACTTAAATGAAATGTATTAATTCCACTATAATCATTTTCTATAGGTCAGGAATTTGATCAAATGAATTAATTGGTTTTTTAAATTATTTAAAATCAAACTGTGTGCATCAAACTTCACCATTACAGCAAACTTAGTCATGAAAAAACAATACAGTCTTACATTCTTACAAACAAGGAATATGACATTGGTTTCACACACTCACAGGGCACAACATTAAGAATATATAAACTTCAGAGGACATAATATAAAGGTTAAAAAGAGCAATATATATATATATATCTGCCATTATTTATCTATAATCCATTCCCTAACATTCTTGTTTATTCTGTATAATCTGTGCATATAGCTCCCATATTTATATTTATACACAATATCTATATCTCTTGCTATAACCCCTTATACAGTGGCGCAAAAGGTGGCTATGCAGTGTATGCAACCCATAGGGGCGCTGCACTAGAGGGGGCGCAAAAACGATGTGGGGAATTTATTTTTTATATAGTCAGCATTTTATGTACTTAACAGCTGTTTGTGTATGAAATGATCAATAACAGAGGAACAGCACTGATTAGGCGCCCCCCTCCCATACAGGCAGCTTGGGCAGCGGCTGAGGCGCGTTTTTCTTTCTTTTAAATTTGTAGTAATGCCTCAACAACAGGGAGCTAAAGATGGGGCGCAGAAAAAACTCCGGGGCCCAAAACAGAAAACGGAAGAGGGGGAAGGATAAAGATGTTGGAGAGACGAAGAAAAGCTTTTCAAAGTGGTTGAAAGACAGAAGGTAAGAAATGTCAGTGTATCAACAAGAGAATTGTAAATATTCAGGTTATCTTAAGCTAGGCTAAAATGATGATGTTCGCATCCACCTCAAAAATATGTAGTTGCGGCCCTGCCCTTATAGTCCATACATACATAGTCTTGTACATCCGTAAATAAATATTATATCTCGTAGAGCACTTCTGGATAGATGCAAACTACATCTCGTTGCTTGTACTTGTGACAGTGCAATGACAATAAAGTTGAATTCTATTCTATTCTATATACAAACATGTATATACACACAATATTATTTTCTTAGGGAAAAACCATGTCTGTTCAGTACACCATGCTCTCCTGAATTGTTTCCATACTATGAATTCATCCTGATAAGGTCAGAAAAAGGTTCAACCCACGCACATCCCAAAACCTTTTTTGAGAATCTTTTATTGCTGGAAAAAAGTGTAAGAAATAATATGTACTCATTTAATGTATTTTTTAACAAGTACAGTAAAACACTTTGTTTGACTTGGTTGGGATTTGTCCTATTTTGGTTTAGCTTTATTTGTATTTGTGTTGCTTACCTACGATCAGAATGTAAATCTAAGCAGATTTTAAGAGAGCAAATAACTGCACTGGGTGGAGAAAAACGTCTGCTTTTGCCAAAATTCACACAGAATTTATGCCTCAAACTCAGAGTGAGGAATAAAATATGGACAAAATGTGAGAGTCCTGCACGTTTTAATACTGGATATCAAACACAACCGAGTCGCGTTACCAGATGGATAGAAATTTGAAGAATAAAACAATATTTACTGTAGGGACTAGTGTGTGATCATCGGACAGAAGAGATTGTAACGTTATCACACTGACAGCAATGTGTAATTGAAGCATCATTCCACTCCATACCAGGGGGTGGCAGTATGGAGTAGAAATACTCTGTTTACTGACGAATCCGAAAAGAAGAAGGTTCCATCTTGTCTGCCTTTCCCCTTGTTTACTTCAAATGTCAGACTCAGCTGGTCCGTTCAGGTACATCTACTGGATGAGATGGCCACGATTCTTCTCGTTACATTGTATGAATACTCTCCACTCTTCTACATCGCTGTGGTTTCTCTGTGTTTTGTCGTGACCGCTGCCATCGTATTGGGTTGGTAAGCAGTGTTCGCTTAACTTCCGTCTTTATAAAAGATGTCCTTTTATAAAGGTAAAAGGTTTTCGCCTTTTACCTTCGTATATGTCCAACAGAAGCATGTTTGTGTCTTGCTAATGCAAAGACGGCTTGTAATGCAGAAGTCTTTAGATTCTAAAGGAGTAACCGCGCTAATCAAGACCAAAGAGAAATCATTTTCTGACTAATAACTAAAACTAAACATTTTGATTTCATGTGTAGATATGAAATGTGTTTTTTGTTTTTGTGGTATTGTGAAGAGGAAGGTTGGTGTTTGCTCAGCACACACACCAACCATCACAAGCTGTTGAAGCTCATATTGACACATTCTGTCAATTTCCCCACCCCTGGGGTCTGCTACCTTTACTGTCAAAATAACTTTCAATAGAAAAGGACGTGACTTTTAAAGAATCTCACCTGAATAGTGCGTGATCTCTTTTCATATGTACTAATTTATCTAATCATTGTGGTTCTGTGTTATTGTTGTTGCCTGCTTCATACGGCATCCAAACTAACTCATGTAACTTATATGTCCAACAAACCAGGAGTTTGATATGCAGTCTGTTAAAAGTACATGTTTTAAGGTCAGAAATAGTTTGATGTTTTGGAATGTTAATTTACGTTGAAGAAAAATCTATCATAAAAACATTAGGAGTGAGATTTAAACTCTAGCCATTTGCTTATTCTGTATACCAGGTTTGGCTTTGATGTCCCAGTGTTTCTTCTGAGCCATGAGGATTCAGAGTCCACAGTGTCGACTCCTGAGAAACTAATGGTTCAGGAGACCAATCCGTTTTCTCTAGCACTGGGATCTGGGTCAGCATGTGTCAGTGGTGAGTGATAAAATGTAATCAGGTAAGATAATGGAAGCTTTGGATCGCACATGTGAGAGAATGTACTAAACCGTTGTAAGAATTACAAAACACTTCTCCTTAACCCCTTCTGTTAACTTTAGCAGAAGGGGTTAAAGTTAACAGAAGATTTACGTGTAACATGTTTGCGTGTTACTGTTACACATCTCAGGTGTGTTAAATCTGTTATCTAATATTAAAATAAACATGAACCTGAATTGCAAGTATATAGCTACATTAATTTATTTGAACAAAAACACTCCAAGCAAATTAGAAATAAAGCATTTCATGTCAGTAAACATATAAACGCTCTCAGTTAAAAATCAGTGTTGAACAGTTAATACTGTTGTTAAAGGAAGATTTGGTAAAATTTTGATGGACCAAAAAGCAAAACTTGACCTTTGCTTAGTAGCCCGTTTCTTAAAGAGTCTATTATTTGTTACAGAATTTCACCCCCCTCTCATTTTTATGAATATTTTATTCTGTCTTTTCAGTGGACAGAACTGAAGATTCACCCTTTAAAGTAGTCAGTGTACAGCTAGTATAACAGTCCCCTCAAAATAACACACAGCCATTAATATCTAATCCACTGGTAACAAAAGTGAGGACACGCTAAAGTGTACTCAAAAGTAGCTAATAAATTGTTGTATGAGCCATTTCCCCTCCCCTCTGGTGTTATGTTTACATGTTACTGTTACACATGTCAGGTGTGTTAAATCTGTTATCACTCTCACAGTCTCTTATAATGTTTACTGGAAGTTTAGCATGATTAGCATGGCAGCTCACAGCAAACAAGTCTCTGAGGTTCTGAACAAAAGAACTGTTGCCAGAGAAAGCCCAAACATGCAAACTCCAAAAAGCAGAGTTTGAGATTCTAACCCAGGAGCATGTGGCTGCACGGCGACAGTGCCACCAACTGCAGCCCTGTTCCAGCACACAAAGAGACTGCTAATTCTCCATGAAGAAGTGTTTTGGACGAGAGGTGAGATGTTTTCAAGAAGCAGGATAAGAGGTCTAGTTGCCTTCTACATCAGCACTATTGACTGAGGAGCTACACCAGAGAGAAGCTCCAGAAAACGATAAATCAACAGTTCTGTATTCTTCCTTCAGATGTTCCTGGTATTTGTACAGTATGTCCAGGGATCCATTTCCCCTAACCACAGCATCCACTCCTTTGTAGATGGTGTATCACTGAAACCTTGCTGCTTGGAGCCTTGTGTACTGAGCTGTTTCTGGGGCTGTGAAGTCGGAGCTCTGCAGGAGGCGCTGCGCACCCATCAACAAAACCTGAGGCTCACAAGTCCTCAACACTTCCTTGAAGCGCTGCACCATCACTTCCACTACCATCAAACTTTCTAGTATCCTTTTTATTGCAAGCAAAGAACCTAATCTGAGAAAGTTTTTATTATGGAACCCAGTAGTGGGTAATTAGACGGTGGGGGAACTATGGCATGGATTGAATGGCAGCCTTCTGCAACATAGCTTATCCCCGTCAGAGTAAATGTGTGTATGGATGGGTGAATGAAAGATTGTGTAAAGTGCTTAAATTGATTGTGCTTCATGGTAGATGTCTCAGATTCAATTTAGTCCATTTCTATCCCTATTTTATAAAAATTGTCAGCAATTTTTCATCGCAGTAACAAGTCAGTCTGAGTGCGAAGTGACCTGCATGTAAACGTGGAACAGTCAGACTTGTGATGTATGATGTGGTTTGATTCCGAGCTTTATTTGTAAAATTAATAATGTGCAGTTACACTCTGAAAAGTCAGTGAAAAGTAACTTACTTGGACTTTATTCTGTGCGTTAGATACCAATTATTTGATCACACTGACTGAGACAATGAGACGGGTACCACTTTGACTTCATCCTGCCAGTATCCGCAGCGAAGACGAAAAGGAATGTCACACCTGCATCCCTGCTGACCAGAGGATTCCAGATTTTGGGCCGTTGCCAAGGAAACACTATCCTCTCGTGGCTGTCCTGACTCTGGCAGAAACTGAGGCCAGATATCTATACAATATTGTTAGTTCTTTTCATTACAATTTAAAATGGAATGTGCAACACTGTAAAAGAGCCTCAGTAAAGATTGGCATGTGCATAATTAGCACTCATAATTTCTTCTGACAGCGAACTGCTCTGTTCTCTTCCAGGTGGCAAATGTAATCGTTATTCATGTTCCTGATGGGAAATACAATCTTTCTGCACGGATTCTCTTCCAGTATCTTCTTACCTCACAAGGATACATGCATGAATTAAAAGTATGTCAAATTTATCTTTAAGGACATTTTCCTAATTTCCTTGACATTGAAACAAGTTACATAACAGATGTGGTTACTGACACCCCACAGTGGTCACTGAAATAACTGATAAAAATAATCATAAATATACTTTTTGTGAAAATGACCCAATGAAAATCAGACATGTCTTTCAAAATGTGGTTCAATAGAATCACTATAAAAACAAACTTATGAAAACAGACCTGAACAAAATGATGGTACCTAAAACTTAATATTTTGTTGCAAAACCTTTAGAGATCACTGCAGTCAGACAGTTGCTGCCCTTGAGACTTCAGCACCTGTCCATAGGTTTGCTGGTCCTTCTACAGATGTTTAGGATTATTCTTTTGGAAGACCCTCAACCTGCAACTGAGACCAGGCTTCCTGACTCCAGGCTGCATGTTTCTCTCCAGGGTGACTTTGTCTTGATATTTCATCTTACTTCAAGACTTCAAGGCATCCTGAGCCACATGCAGGACAGCAGCCCCAGAGCATAACTGAACCTGTTTAGCTCCCCACTTATTACCGTCAGAGAACAGCTTCTGTCAGTATAAGCAAGTTAATAGAATAAGAACCTTAGTTTGAATATGCATTCTTCCATTTACCTTTAACTTGCTGCTGGTAAAGCTGGACATTCCCACTGTAGTTCATTAAAAAGTATTCCTATGATATTCTTATATCCATATATCCTTTAGTCAGTCATGCAATCATTTTCCATGTTAACTGCTTCTTCAGTGTGTGCGTTCATTTGTCTGTCAATTTGATGTTGATACAACAAAATTTTACTACTATGGGAAAGGAAAAGAATCAGTTACAATGTATTAAAATTAATGGTTTCAAAACAAACATGTACAGTAAATGTATTTATCAGCAGCCCTGTGTTATTTCTTTCTGTTATGTTTAAATATTTTCTGTAGTGATCAACAGAAGCAGGGAATGTTGAACTGGTTTGTTTTGTTGCTTTGTTATTTACTAGTTTTTATTGAGAGAAAAAAAGAAAGTAATTGTACAAATTACAACACAGTACATCAGAATAAATAATGTTGGTTCAGTTATGTGAGCTGCTCCGTGCCTGTCTGGGCTCTAACTGGGTTCTCTCTGTGATTGCAGCCACTCTTTATGTCGGCTGAAGGTTCTGGGCAGCTGGCTGGAGAACAGATGGAGGGAAGTCCTGACCGAAGGGAGAGCGACTGGTCAGAGGAGACGGGTAGAAACTGTGTGGTATGTCAGAATGCAGCGGTCAACAGGGTGCTGCTGCCGTGCCGACACGCCTGCGTCTGTGACAGTTGCATGTTGCACTTTCAACACTGTCCAATTTGCAGAGCCTTTGTCCTGGAGTCATTTGCACTTAGACCAACATTACAAATATAATATAATTTATGTCATATAGACGATGCATTACAAACAAGATTGCTTATATTCACCTTTACATGGCGTTAAAGATCCTGTACTTACACACAAAGTACTTAGCGTTGCTTCCAAACTGCCTTTATTTCTGCTTGTATTAATACCTTCTAATAATCTGGTTTCATAGAACTAATGTCAAAATGTCAGATATTATCCAAGTATTTTTTGTTTGTTGGTTTGTTGGTTTTTGTGACTTTCAGAAAATGAAACTCATGTATTTAATTTTATTACAGATACATAGAATGAAATATCTTAAACTCTGCAAATTAATGCTCATCATTGAATTATTTGATTCAGGCTTGTTAAATTAGAGACAACTACAAAAATGCATGACCTTGGTCTAAATGCACTGAAAAGAAACTATTAAAAATAACCTAAACCTAAAGGATCCGTAAGAAGAGCGGTCCTCTGATAAACTGTTTTACAGTCAACCTAACAGTCAAACACAAGATATTGAGAGGACACAATAATAGAGGAAAAAAAGAATTTCCACATAATTATTCCTTTAAATCAGTAAAATGGAAGTGATCTCCAAAAGCTCCACTGGCTGGCAATTTATTTAACAAGAAAGTGAGTGAGCAGGTAGTTTCAGAACACCAAGCATCATCTAACAACAGATATCAGAATCCATGGGCCACATGCAGCAAAATGTTCAGCTGCTTAAACCAGATAACATCACAGTCAGTATTTTAGCCTTTGGATTACCATAAAGAAATTCTGCCAATAAATATATTACCTTTATGAAACGTTACTATTACAGAGAAAAATAACAATCATTCTGATTGACTGAATGCTCTTTTCCTCAACACAATCACCAGATCTTTCAAAATTTGATTTAGGTGCTAGGAAATATTTGGGAGTCTCTACGGTGATACGGGGGGGAAATTTTTAAATTGCGTTCCTTCGCAAAAGTATTGCATTCCCTCACAATAAACTTGCAAATACACCCTGGTCCATTTTGTATACAGTCACATTGATACAGTGTAACCAGGGGTTTGACTTGTTTTGCTTCTGCATTCTGCGCCTGAGTTTATGGAATATTTAGCCAAAAGAAAAAGATGTACAACTTTAGATTACTCACAAATGAGATATTAACATTTCTTACATGAAAGAATTCAAGATGCCGCATGAACTGACTTCTAAATACATTATTGTGTGGAATGCAATACTTTTGTGAGGAAACGCAAAAGAAAAAAAAATCCCCAATGCGCCTTAAGGCGCGCCGTAAAATATTACGCCTGAAATTAGAGATAAAAATTTGACCTGGAATGAAGCCTAACTGGGTTTGTTCCAGGTTAGTTGTTGGTCAATAAATGTCTTAAGCTTATTAGACAGAAATGTGGACAGTATTTCTGATAAATGTTGTATCCCTCAGCTTCTTCAAGGTCATTTCCTTATTTTACAGTATTTATGACAGAATGATAAACTGTTTCAGGAAGATAACTTTCTCTACAAGTCTAGAACCCTACCCTAACCCAAGAACATTTCTGAATATTTTTGAGAAGACTAACCAAGCCAGGAGCCTTAAATACCTTTAATATGTTGCTTGTCATTTACCTTTTGTTGTGTAATGTCTTTATTCAGAAATGTAGAGTCTTCCTGTGGAAGGACTGAGAAGTAATAATGAGTTTTTGCAACTCACAAGCTCCTGTCTTAATTTTTGAAGAATAAAGACCTTTATAAAAGTTTTTTCATTTCTTGAACTGAATAGAGAGCATTGAATGGTCACCACTACGACAGTTAATGTGCCAGAACTCATCCTCCTCAGCTCATCACCTTGTACACAGAGCTGAATGGCAATGAAGACTCTGGAAAAGTAAAAAACAAACATGATTCTTTCACTGCCATTCAGATGTTTAACTGACAGCATGAGAACTATGACAGGACTTTGAGGTTTTTACAGTAAACAAGGGGAGATACTGTAAGTATTTCAACATTCAAAATTTTTAGAATTCATCATCCAGTCAGTTCCAGAAGATTGGAAACTATTACAATTGAACAAGAAAATGAATGGACTCACTGGGATAATGTAAACTTGTGCATAAAAAGTACTAATTACAAGATTTTGGGAGAAAAAACTGCAAACAGTGAAATAAGAAAAACTTACAAATACCTGCAGAAATGTAAACTCTTATTGAGTATGATGAGAGCAGTGATGGGTGTATAATCTTGCTGTGCTTGGAGGAAGGATCTCCAGAACGCTTTTTTGTGCACTTAGGATCCCTCCAGAGATGGAGTAGGAGACATTGTCCTGTCTCCCACCACCTGCTCTGGGTCAAGGGGCGCCTTAGAGCCGGCCGTCCTGATGAACTTATCCAACTCCCTCTCAGCTGTAGAGAAGCTGCTGCTCCAACACAACACCAGCTGGTTGAATCAAAGACAGAACTAAAATGTGAACATCCCTGCCATAGAACAGGGGTATTCAGCTCCATTGGTCCAACACAACTGAATCAAGTGACAGACAGAATCCTGCTGATGACCTAAATATGTGACTCAGGTGTGTTGAAGCAGAGACACAGCAGGACTCCGGCCCTGGAGGACTGGAGTTGAAGACCCTTCCATAAACGATGCCTGATGCCATCACAGGATCATAAGGTCCTCAGCAGGTTGAGGACCTTATGACATCTACCTGCAGGTAGTCTTCTTTGTAAAGAGCATCAGTCGCTTTAGTCCACTTACTGTCCAGGTGGTCATCAAGTCGACAGTAAAAGAAACCCTGAGTCTTGGATCCCTGCTGGTGGAGGCTGCAGCTCATTCATAGCCTACAAAGCCAAGAGATCCTGTCCTTGTTCTCTTGGTTTCCATAAACTTGTAGTTTCACCTGGTTTTGGGAATCCAACTATTAGTAAATAGTTGGATTCCAACTATTTAAGATGTCAGATATTATCCAAGTATCTACTTCATTAGTCATATAGATTTACTTTTCACCTCTAATTGTTGATGCTGTGCTAATTATAAATGTGCCATAAATCTGATCTTCCTTTGAAAGTCATTTCTCTGTTTGAAAGAAACTATTCTATCAGTTTACTGTTTTCAAACAGATTTATCTGCAAAGTGAAGGTTTGTGCTGTTTTTCTGCTTTACGGTTAATGTTACATTTAATGTAAATTAGTGTAATGTTCATTGGTTTGTTGTAACCAACATTTTCTGAAACCTTACACATTTTTCTGAATATTTAAAGTTAAATTACAGTCAAATAATTGCAGTTTAACAAAGGCAGCATCACATAGCAACAATCATTTAGTTTAGCCATGTCTTGATGCATCATTGCAATCATTTTCCATGTTAACTGCTTCTGCATGATCATCAGTGAATGGAGCTGCTGTAAAAATGGAATCTAAGGATCCGTCCTCGCTTCAAGAACAGGTGGATCTTATTACTTATGTTAAATATTCACAAACCATATTTCCATTAGTATCTCCTAAGCCACTGTGTATCAGCTGGAGCAGGTCCATCAGGAAAGTCAATAGCTGGAAACATTGATCAGCATGAACAGAATCATGTCTACACTTATTAATGAAGTGTGGGGAGGGAAATATCTACATACAACCATAAGAATGTATTAATCTTAACCTGTGCTTAGCACAACACAACAGTGCGGATGCATGCGTTGCAGGCTCAGCACGACTGGTGGCACTTTACACTTTATAGGCCCCATATAGTTTAAAACAAAAAGATATTTTGAACAAGTTTGAATGAGGCAGATTTGGCACCAAATGTAACAGCAGATTTTTAATATCTGCAAATATTTTCAGTTAGTTTTGCACTGGAAAGTTCTGCTGACAGCATCTGTCAGGCCACCATGAATGAGGAACTGTAGATCTCTGGGAAAAAATCTGCAGTTTGGAATCATCTTTCTGCTACAGGAACAAAAACTCACAGAACCTTCAGTCAGAAAATCCACACCAAGTTCTGCACAAATGACAACATCAGAAACAGACTCAAAAAACAGAAACATCAATACATCTGTAGTAGTACTGTATTTGCAAACTAGTTTTACACAATTGGTTTATAGAAGAACAGAATGATCAGCAGAGCTGAAGAGGTATAAACAACAGAAAGCAGTTTCATTTCTCATTCATTCATCATTTACTGCTCCAAGTCTTTGTGGCTTTGAAGCAGTGAAGACAACAAACCAGTGAATGAGAAGAACATTAAACCAGAAAAAGCACTGAGACGAAGGGTTTAAACAGGTTTGTAGTCCAACTTGGACTCGAGCTTCTTTGAGTCGGCCACTTTGCGAACAGCTTTCATGAAGTCTTCTTGAGTGACGTACTCACGATCAGACCGGATCGCAAACAGTCCTGAGAAAACAAGAGTCAGCATAAAAACCCTGATCAAGGAGGTAAGACTGCCAAGGATTCTGGGTTTTAGCACATTACCTGCTTCAGTGCACACGTTTCTTAGATCAGCACCATTGAAACCATCAGACAGTTTTACAATGGCTTCAAAATCTGGGAAAATATCAAAGATATCAAGACAATTAATGCTAGAAGATTTTGTGTGCTGGACTAACTTTGAGCAAACAGATAAACTTACAACCACAAAAAAACCTTTGATTTTATTTTTTAGATGGTTATTGAGCACCCAGGTCTTACTAAAAGGTGCATCAAAGTTCACCTGGATGCAATTTGTGTACCAACCTATTTCGCCATGCTTGGTGATGGGACTGGAGTGGATTTTGAGGATGTCCAGTCGAGCTTGTTCATTTGGCAGCTCAATGTCTAAAGAGGAAATCACACAGAGCTCTTGTTGTGTGTAGCTGACAGACATGAACCTGACAGATTAACACAGAAAGTAATGCTCACGTATTTTCCGGTCCAGTCTTCCAGGCCGCAGCAGCGCTGGGTCCAGGGTGTCCGGCCTGTTGGTGGCCATGATCATCTTGACTCTGTGTAGAGTATCAAAACCGTCCATCTGGTTCAGCAGCTGACAGAACACAGTAAAGAGAAGAGTCATCATCCAGATCTCAGTCAGAGGTTGAATTAGACTTTCTTGATGTCAGTTATTTTGACTGACATCAAGTCAAAATAACTGACTTGATAATTATTATAACTGCATAATTATAACTGCATAACAATCAATGCAGTTTTCTGGACGATCGCCACTAGTTTTGGTGGTTTGAATTTAATTGATTGCATTTTTGTTTTGTCAGGTTATGTTAAATAAAAAAATACACTATTAATGTAAATATTGATATTTTTACTAATGCACCATGTTAGTTTTTACCACTTGAAGCATTAGTTCTGAGAATGTCAACCATATCCAAGTAAAATGGTGACTGTGTAATATCCTTAACTGAATGAAAACTCAATAAAACTGAATTGTGAATCAAATTGATTTTGGCAATCTGAATCGACATCCAATAATACATAATTATGTCCTAATAATGCACAATTCATATACAGACTCCATTAAGAAAAATCTGATCAGTTTCCTTTGCCAAGTTTGTTCACACAAACAGCAATTTGACTTTGGTTCCATTTTGTTCTCAATTAAATATTTTGACTAAATTATATTGGAGAAATAAAGTTTTTTCCTGTGAATGTGCATCTAATCATTGTTTTTAACCAACAAAAAAGTTGAATTAGTGCAAATGTGCACTCTGGACACTGACAGTTCAGAGTTCAGAGAGACAGTCTGGGGAAAGAAACCGTCTCCATGGCAGCAGGTTTTTGTAAAGAGAGCTCTGTGGTGCTGACCTGACAGTAAAAATCTAGACAGATTATGATGAGAGGTCTTCTCCCAACTGGTTATTTCCTTCCCACCAGAACACAGCAATTGATATTAATTTCATACCTCCATCAGAGTTCTTTGGATCTCTCTATCAGCTGAAGTACCTTCTGAGAAACGGCGGCCACCTGCAGAAAATGAAATGACAATATTTAGGCCCATAGTATTTGACCAGTCAAGTCAAGATTCTTTGCTCAAAGTGATTTACACAATAAAAACAACATACAGTAACCAGTTGTTAAAATTTACAACAGATTTCTTGTAGTAGATATTTATCATAAATAATAAGATGACTTTTTTTCAAAAGGTTAGGTCATATTTGTGGCTCTAAATCCATTTTATTTAGATGCGTTGGGACGTAAATGATTCATTGGCTGTAACAATAAGTTGTGCTTGCTGCTGACTCTGAAGTGAGCAGCTTGTTTACCAAAAAAAAAAACAGACTCAGCAGAAATCAGCCAGTCTGCTGAGAAAACAGACTGTGGTTTGTAAATCGAAATAACTAGAATTTGTACAAAGTTCCCTATTTCTTGTAATTTATCTCAGAAAGTAAAACTCAATTATGCTCCTCTTGCATAAATTACTGCATCAATGCGCCGTGGCATGGAGGGGGTCAGTTAAAGGTCAGGGGAGTTTGCTAGTCAATCAGGAACAGGAACACTGTTGAAGCAGCTTTTGGTACTTTTGGCAGTGTGTTTGTCAGGTTCTGCTGGAAATAAAAACCAACAACTCCATACAGCTGGTCAGCAGAGGGAAGCATGACGTTCTGTAGAATGTCCTGCTAGATGGCCATGTTCACTGAGGTGATAAAACCCAGTGGACCAACACCAGCACCACCCCAAACCAACCAACAGCACCGTGGATCCTGTGCCTCTCCACTCCTCCAGAGACATTTTCTGGTGTCAAGAATGTGACATTTGCAGCCCATGTGTATGATTTAGCTCAATATAGTGGATATTGATCCACTGAGAGCCTCAGTGCATTTCTGGTGAAGCTCCCCCAAGTCCTTGAAAGGACTTTGCTCTGCAATCCTGTCAAGGATGCAGGTATCCCTGCTGCAGCTTTTTCTACCACTCTTGGTTTACAACATGCAGGCTTTACCTAGTTAAATGAAAGACTGCAAAGACTGACCTTTTTAAAAAGTTTTTTGAGGTGCCAGTGTCTCTATTCAGTGGTGATGGTGGTAGGATTTTGCTCTGTAATGGCTGATTAGCTCTTTGTGACTGAACTTTTATGGCTACTGTCTGGCCACAAACATTGTGCTTAGTGTAAAACGTTGATCTTTTTGGCATGGTTACAGATGATCTCTCTATAATGTGACCCCTGCCCATCCACACAATGGGACTTTATATAATCTACAATCAATCAAATAAGCAGAGGGCTAGCATGATTCCTCACCAATGGCATCAATCTCGTCCATGAAGATGATGCATGGCTGGTGGTCCCGGGCATAGTTGAACATCTCTCTAATGAGCCTTGCACTTTCACCGATGTATTTGTCCACAATGGAGCTGGACACAACCTGTAATGTGCAAACACGTTGTCACACAGCTGTAGAATGGAGCTGAACACTGCAGGAAGGACTGATACTCACCTTTAGAAAGTTGCAATCCAACTGACTGGCCACGGCCCTGGCAAGTAGAGTCTTCCCAGTGCCTGGTCCAGAATAAAATTCATACCATTAAATGTTAAGAACCACTAATGACAAGCCAAAAACAGTAGAAAATAAAGAAAAAATGCATGCTTGTGAATGTGTCTGAACTTAAATTAATGTGACTAAAACATAAATGTGTGAAGTTGGCCAGCTACTACCTGGAGGCCCATAAAGCAGGCAACCTTTTGGAGGAATAATTCCCACTCTCTGAAAGAGCTCAGGGTTGGTCAGAGGAAGTTCAATCACCTGCAAAGTAAGGACAGACAGGTTTTTCAATGTGCGATGAGTCAAATGAAATTCCGTGAGGTTCTTACAGTTCATAACACAATATGTCCACAGTTCATTCAAAAGGTAAATTCTTCTCGTTCCTGAAACTCTCAGCACAGAGCCTAAGGTTGACTCCTCTCCCTTTAGATTTGGGAAAACTAATAACAGGAAGAATCTTGATCTTAAGTTCTCTGCGTGCTCCAGCCGAAATGTCAGCGTCAGTTCTTGTTGTTGACAAAAATTGGGCCACTTTGTTCTCATCCTCAAGTTATCCGCCCCTTCTTGTCACAAACTTCCATTGCAAACTCCATGTGTGTGATTGGTCTGAATTTAACTGTTGTGTGAAAAACAGTGCAACTCAACTTCCGTGAGCTGTTGTTCTGACCATGTGTGCAAGGTAGGGCGTACTGTCGGGTAGCACAGACTGTCAGTACAGCAGTTTTTCAGTCAGGGTGCAATTGTTTGAAATATTGAACTCCTCCTGCTCAGTTCAGGTATAGTGACACAGCAGAACAACTCACAGCGCCTAACGCTCTTTCTTTTTTTGATAACATAAAAAAATCAAATGACTTTTCAGCCCGTTAGTAACCATTTCTTCCTCTGAACCTGTTGACTCACAATAGCTGTTTCTTTGTGTCTTGATCACTGTCTCTATAATATGCCGTTGTAAAACACACACAATGCAAAACATCATGATGTATACTGCAGCAGCCCGGTGTGTCTTGTGGACCCATGAAAGCTTTGTGCAAAAACAAACACACAAAACCATATCGACGGTATGGCTTTGGTCCAACAACAATTACGTTGAAGGAACCCCTCTTCTGTGATGTTTGTGCCAAGGTTTGACAGAGTATATTGCCACTACCAACACACACAGTTAGCCACCATCATTACATATGTGACAGAGCGTTCTAGTGAACATTACAGGCTTTGCTGTTGAATGGACATTGTCAAAAATAAATAAATCCTCCAGCTGCAGCTGATCCACACTGCTGCTGCTGGTGTTCTGACTAAACCAAGAAAATAGAGCACATCACCCAGTTCTAAAGTCCTTCTGACCTTGAAACGCCTTGCTGCTGAAAAGTGCTATACAAATTAGATAGATGGGTGGGTGGGTGGGTGGGTAGGTAATTAGGTACCTCTCTCAGTTCACGGATCTGTTCAGACAGTCCTCCAATTTCAGAGTAGGAGACGCTGCCTGGATCTTCATGGGACATGTTGTACACTAGAGGATCCACTTCCCTGGGTAGGTACCTTAGACCAACAGACAGACAGGGAGACATCTTAAGATACAAATGACAAACTGCCATGGTGGGAAAAAGGAAAACTCTCCCTGATTATGTTCTCAAAATTCTTATAATACTCATGGTAGTGCCTTTTTACTTGATTAGTCAGAGCAGAAAACATAAACTTATGTTTACACAGAGAAAGTAAATATTTAAACCCCTATGTCTCAGCTACAAATCTGGCTGCACATAGGAAAATGAAAATCTTAAAATATTACATTTCAAAATCAATTTCTTCTGCTCCAACTTTTTCTCCACCACTGGTAGCAATAATGAGCAGTCAAGTGAGAAGAAAGTGGATAAATCTGGAAGGAGCTACTCCTGGTTGGAATATTTGTCACTTTCATATTAGCTTATTTGTGAAGATAATTTTGCTTTATTTATTTTATATGTTGCTTTAGACATTTGTGTATTTTTTCTTCCTTTATGTTGTACCTCTTTCATGTGGCAAGTTTAGGTCAAACTGCAGTGAATAGTGTTCAAGTCTGTAACCCACCTCATTATAGTGAGTGTAGTCATGTCCAAAGCCACTCTGGTGCCAGGCTTCAGCTGTGATTTGTCCAACTGGAAAGATAAATATTGTAGTCATTATATTTTTTCCAAGTCCTCAACACTGCCATGGTTTTCAGAAACACAATCAAACTGTCATACAGTCTGCATGGATCATTTTAAAGTTGACAATGATATTTTTTCTACCATAATCATGTTAAAATAATAATACTAATTGACTCAATACCAAAATGAATTAGTGGTATTTTAATGCAGGATGATAAGACCAAAACAGAAAACTCAATCACGGACAAAACTCATTGGTTTCTGATTATTCAGTCAGAAACTTAACTAAGCCTGGCTGTTAGTCTGGTCAGGAGCAGGCTAGCGGCACAGGATCAATCGCCATGGTAACTTATATAATACTGCTTTTGTGAAACCTAATCAAGGCTTAATTAAATCAGGATATCTGGAAAATCCCGGCTCAATCCGCTATCCTGGTTTTGTGAAACAGGAGGAGTGAATAATGAAAGAAATGACTCGATGCAATCTGATGGGTTTCATTAGATAAACAAAGAAAAAAATTTTAAACTGATTTGAATAAAAAAAAAAATAATAAGTTTGACAACTAGGATCTATTGAGATATATGCATTACTGAATTGAAATGATTTATTTTGTGAAGTGCCTTGAGACGATATTTGTTGTGATTTGGTGCTACAGAAGAACTGAATTGAATTCAAAGATGTTACATTACTAAATGAAAGGCTTCATTACAGGAAAACAAAATCCAGATTGGGGAGTGATGATAAGACAGTTCAACCAACTAGGACTGTCTTCATTGAGTAGTTCTGGCGTAAACTGATGCCAGCTCATCATTAATGGGTCTGATGATGAACCGTCATTGTAAAGGCCTTCAGAGGGTGAATGATTTGGCAAGTGTGTGGAACTATTTTAATATGACCATGCTGTTTGTTAGGCTAAGTCAGACTTCCTTTTAAATAGGCAAAAGACTTCAACTGCTTTGCTGATGTGTAGCCAGAACAGATTTTCTGGCTACATTGTAACCACAGATCAAAAACAAGCAGAGGACAACCTCTAACAAAACATGGTATCTATTATTAAAGCTGCTCTTCTAATAACTCCTCTCAGAAGTCAGAGCTAAGTTTGTTTACTCTCTTTGTTTTGACAGAAAAACAAAAAGAAATCAAATATTATGTGGAAGGAATTTGAATCTTGGGCACAAGGAGCTCTTCTAAATGGAAAACATTCATAAGCAAAGTGCCAAATTATTTAGGAAGTGCCTTAAAAAAGGATGTCAACTTTTTGGAGTGGCCATCAAAGTCCTGATGTCAGCTGGTCAGGACTTTGAGAAGGGCCTGAATGATGTAAATATTTTTTCTATTGATTATTGAGAAACCTATACATATTTAAAAAATGAAATGTAATATTTACTAAAAAAGAGAACTAAAAGTTTTTCAGAACTGATCCTAGACTTATATTGAAATAGTTTGATACTCCTGGATGATGATTATGAGCGCTCACCTGTCTGCGACATCCAACCACATATCGGGGACCGTTGGTGGCTTTCACAATGACTGGTAGGAAGAGCAAAAACAAAAACTAACTGTGAAACATCAAAAGTCAAACTTCAAGCAAGGCAGTTGTCTGTTTTAACCCTTCTGCTGCCCAAACAGGGGTCGAATGGCCTGTGTGAGTTTTATACCCTGTACGGGGTCCGGCAGGGTCACATTAACTCTGCATGCACTTTTACATGTTTCTACCCCCTGTGGCTTCAGGAAATGACTGGACACTCCCAGCAAGTTCTCACTGACTGGCCATGACATCGGCCACGCTCTACCTGAGTGTCATGCTAAGAATGCAGGAGGGATAAACCAAAGTAGGGTGGGAAAACTGTAAACAGTAACACCTGCAGTACAGCAGAGAACTGGCATTGATTGCAGTTTTCTGGCATATCACCAATCTTTACAAAGCCAATACCAATTTTTTTTCTCTGAAATGTAGCTAAATATAGGAATAAACTTGCTGAGTTGGCAACAGTGTGGTGACTGTTGTTAACTGAAAACATGCAGACATGGCCTGGTGGGCCAGTCTGTCAGTCAAACCTCTCTCACAGTACAGGAGAAAAGGACAATGGTTGATTTCAGACCTTTAAAAAGTATAAAAGATTGGTGGATAACATCAGCTTCACATTAAGTATCGGCCAATCACCGATCTCCCAAAATTAAGGATATTAGAATAAATATAATATTAATACATACATGGAGCACTTAAATATGTGAACAAAGGTTTTAAGACATCATTTACAAAAATCTCTGCCTGACAAAAAATTACAACGAAGAATGTGGAGCTTGAAGATAAATGTGAACATCTTAACATTTATTCATTCAAAGGTAAAATGATTACTGTTCCTAAGGTGATCATTCTACATTAAAAGACAGAGATAAAAGCAACAACTTGGCAAAATAAATCAAATGAAGGAATGCATATTTCAAATCTATTTATATTGCATAAGCATAAAATAGAATGCAAAAACATCAGTTTTGTAGATATTTCATATTCACAATTAATATATTTAAAATTTTAGTTCCACGTCTACATTTTAGATAAACATTACTGTCTGACTATGGAAATAATCATTTATATGAAGCATAATTTTACTTTTAGTTTTGCATCGGTTAGTCACAATGCAATTAGTAAAAATTTAATTTATTGTTTACTATTGCTAGCCAAAAGGTTTTCAAGATCTTTTCTCTTCTTTTAGTCCCAAGTCCAACCTGCCTGTTGCTATTTTTCACTTCAAGGATCCAACGCATGGAAAAGAAAGATGTGCTGCAGGTTTTGGAACTGAGGCAGAAATTTCAACATCCAGCTGCTGTACATTAGTAACTGTCCTACATTTGTCACATGTTTAGAATGACATACAAAGGTCAAATGAGTTAGTAAACTAATTGTAGACAGGCTTATAACAGTTCAAATGGCATGACAGAAACGTCATCAGAATAATGCTAGACATCTATGTTACAGTAGAGCAGTTAAACCTTTAAAAGTTTTTGTATACGTTCAGTTCTAAAGTAACATCATAATTTACCTTTTTTCATTATATTAATATAGTTTTTTATGCTGAATGACTGTCTTTTTTACATGAGACACCTATTCACTCTTCGATGAAAACTAGCATGTCTTAAGTTGACAAATAACTATGAAAACATATGAAATATCAGGGGGGTACGGAGATGCTTACATTTCTCTTCTGTAAGCTGCTTTAGCACCTCTCCAACAATCTGCAAAGAACAAATGTACAATCAGGTCATGATGTGTTTTAAACTGTCAGCAAAGTTATAGACACACATTAAGACAAATTCTAACATGCTTTTAAAATGGGAAGAAACGTTAACCATTGATCTCACTGGTCCAACTATTTCAAACTCCTCTATGTCACTGATATGTGAGAGATGAGATCAAAACACAGCAGCAGCAAGACTGCCCAAATAAAATCGAATAAGAAAAAAAAGATAAAACAGAATTCATATCTAGCTTTAGTTATCTTTATGTAACTAACTGTTTCATTTGTTGATTATGACTTCATAGTGCTCAACAATTAAATAAATGTGAAAAACGTATTGCATGGATGAACAGTTTAGCTCCAGTAAAGCGCACTGAATTCAATTCGCTTTGTAAGGTCTTACTACTGAAAGGATTTTCCTTCAGACAACTCAAGATATAAACTAACCATCAACTAACACATGAATATAGTGCAATGCAGAATCTTACCTGACCAACACTTTGAAGAGCCTTTAAGTCATTCTCTGACTTCTCGTATTGCTTCGTTTGTTCCCTCAGCTGTTCTCTTACTAGCAATGAAACAAAAACGCCAACAGGATAGAATTTACAATTCACGAGTTGAGGTATAGAGACAATGTTTTCACAGTCTGCGTTGCTAGCTCACTATTTATATGGGCCGGTTTCGTTGTTAGAAACACATAGATACAATGTATTTCTGACCAGCATGCACAAAGATGAAGATACATACGACACTGAATGATTTAGCATATGGCGCTTTACAGTTCTTTGTCCGTTGTTGAACAAAAACACAACAGTGGGGTTTATGGATTACTGAAGGGAAAACGCTGAACTGCATGACAAAGCAAAAGCTAGCCGCCGAGCTAACATAATAGCATTAACAATTGAAAATATACAATCCGAATGTACATAACTACAAGCTCTACGTCGCAAAATGTACAAATATTAATTTCAATTACATTCTTTCAATCGTCCGTCAACCTCCTTATGTTCTAGTAATTTTTTCCTGTAGTCTTGCAAAGCTTTATCTCTCGTGTCCGCCATGACTCCCAAATTCTTCTTCTTCTTCGTCTGGTATTATTTGGCGGTTAGCAAACAACTTACTGATGCATTACCGCCACCAACTGGTAAAAAGTGTTGATAAGGATTTTAACATCTACTCAAAATGTATCAGTACATTTTGGAGTACACTTCTAACCCTGCATAAATTGCATAATTTAAATAAATAAAAGTTTAAAGTTATTTTAAAAAACCTCTTCGAATTTTATGTTCCTTAGGTTATATAACACTGAAAGCACCTACGCTCACTATTGTTTAGGTGCTTTGAGGTTTGTTATTGTTCACTGAAAACGCTTGAGTGACTGCCACACATTTTGACGGCAGGCACGCCACGTTAATGTTTATACATTCCCGAATTGTGTGAGAAATATGCGTTTATACACAAGGCCTCAGAACCTTTGTGTGTGCACAAGTTTCCTGCCCTGTTTTGTGCATATAAGCTTTATAAATGAGACCCCAGAGGATAGAAGAGCTTAGCGAATATTTAAGACCAAGACATGTGCCAGAGGGAGAAATCAAGTGAATGGAACAGGACAAGGGGCCTCCTGTATAAAAGAGTGCACAGCTCTCATACTGATAGTTTGCAGTAGAGAGAATTTATGAAACTGCACGTGCAAAAAATTCAGATGCATAAAATGCATAAAACCCTGTGTAGTCAAATAAGGGCCACAGTGAAGTCAAGTTTTTATCACTTAAGATAGCAAAGATAAAATCTATTCTTTAAAGGTAACAGTTTGAAACAGTAATCCATGCCTTCATTTCATCTTGAATGGATTACTGTAATTCCCTCTGTCTCCGAGTCAGCAAGTCTTCATTTACTTGTCTGCAGCTGCTGCAAAATGCTGCTGCCTGTCTTTCAACAGGAAATATAAGAGAGAGCACATTATTCCTGTCCTGGCTTCTGTCTACTGACTGCCTGTATTTTGAGTTCATTTTAAACTGTTTTTGTTTGTTTTGTAGGTTTTCAACAGCATTGCCCCATCTTATTTAACAAAGCTTCTCCACCACCACCAGCGGTGGAACTAGACTTTTAAAGTTGGGGGGCCATGCAACCAGAGGCCAGTTCTATCTATGATAAATCCGGATTTAGTATCTTTCCACCTTAAATGAAGAGGTTTTATCCCCTTTCACTGCTTAAAGGAAATAGCACAAAATAGTATTTGTATTATTTTGAAATTGCAAAATAGTATAAATACCCAGACAGCTCCCACCACGCGTCTGAATAACCAAATGACCTCTGCTTGAGTCTGTTCAGGGTGAACTGGCATATCGGGGAATTTCCCTGTGAGCCGCTTCATTAATGGGCCGGTGGCCCTCTGGGGTGAAAGCTGTCCCATCCACCCCTGTGTCCTGCAGGACCCTCTTGTTTTGTGGCACCACAGTGCTTCAAACTGCACCATATCAAATGCCTTCTTTACCTAACTTTTTGCCGCTCCAGTTAGACAGATTTTAGAGCATGGTCGCGAAGCAACACGTTGGAAACCTCCACACTCACTCTCTTTACAAGCATGGATTTTGACATATTTGGACATGGTTTATCTAGAACTTGTTATATTTTTAGCATGTGTACAGCTATGTGTATTCTTGTTCAACATATTTTCTTCTGTAAGGTGCAAATGAGTATCTGTACCTCAATGCAAAAGATAATAATAAAAATTTGATCACCAAAAAAGGAAAACAGTGTCTTCAGTCAGAGGTTTCTTCAAATTCATTGTAATACAGACCTCTACAGGAGATCTTTCCTGCCAACAGCCACTAGTATCTACAATCACTCTTTGAAGAATTTTATTTAATATGCATTACAGCAACATTTAATTTCCATTTGGGATCCAAATTTTGAATTTTAATTTACAGTCTAAATACTTTGAGTGTCAACAAATGTATACTGTTTCTAAACTTGGTCATAGGGTAGGCGTTGCTTTTATTCTATCTGAAATAAACTGCATGTCTAATGAAGGGATTCAGATAAAAAGAATTTTACTAATTTAGTTCATAGCTCATAGGAGTTTTAGAAAATAAACTCGCAGATAAGTTTGCTAAAGAAGTAACCAAAAAGACTTCAATTATTCTACAAATCTCATATAGCAAATCAGAGAAGTGTGCCTTGAGGACCAGGGTTGAGAAACTCTGGAATGTCGGTTAGGGTTTCAATTCTGGCTCACAATACAATTCAGTAGGTGGCGGTACACATTAAAACTCTGTTTGAAAACCGTCAGTAAAATCAAAGAAGAAAATGGTGAATCAGCCATTTGATTGAGATGTGCTGAATCAGAGATACATCTAAAAGTTGCAAGACATTGACCCTTGAGGACTTCTTCATACTTCTTCATATCGATTCGATCTGATTTTCATTTACAGGTTCTTTTTCTACTATGATATATGAAAGTTGATTTGGTGATTATAGAGATTATTCTGTCTTCCTCAGCTCTTATCTTTTAATTAGTGTTGCTATGGCTATGTTCTGGAAAACTGTCCTTCAAAGAATTCTAGAATTGGGCTGCTCAGCCTGGCAGCACGTTGGAGCAGCTCTGTTCTTTCATTGACATTTTCACAGACTGGACTGGAGACATAACAGTGAAACATCTATAAGAAGGGACAGAGCAGACTGGACTTCTTCTAGAAGTTAAGATCCTTCAAGGTTTCCATCAAGATGCTGCAGATCAGTCTGTTGTTGAGAGCCTCATATCTTCGGCTGTCATCTGTTGGGGCAGCAGCATCAGAACCAGGGAGCTAAAAAGGCTCAACAGCCTGATAAAGAAGGCTGATTCTGTTCTGGTTTTATACTGGAGACCACTGTAGAACCTCTCTAGATGATGAAGCAAAGAAGCATTCTTCATAAAATTAAGATCAAGAAAACTATGGACAACCTGACCATACTCTTTATGAGACTGTCTTGTGAAAATAGAGCATCTTCAGTCAGAGGCTTCTTCAGATTCGCTGTAATACAGGAGATATTTCCTGCTAAGTCATTACTGTCTACAATAACTCTTTGAAGAATTTGAATTAATGAGTTACGACAACATTTAGTTTTGCTTTGGGAACAATAAAGTATTTTTGAATTTTAATTTTGAATTTGAAATTTTAGAAGTTCCCATTCCCGTTCCCAAATGTATAGCTGTACAGAACCTCTTCTTATTATTGTTATTCTGTAGAATGTAGTGGCACTTTACAACCATAGTGTGTTACCGCCATACACCGGACTGAGGAGTTATCCACAAAATTGAACTCCTAACTTCCAAATGTCCTTTCTTCAGCAAGCTCAATTCGTGACCCTGACCTTCGTTAATACATTAATAATGGGAGTTTTGAAATTATTTAGAAGGAGGACATAAAGATATATCCTAATCTCAACAGGTGCTGTGAAGAAGTGGAGAAGATTTTAACTTTTGAGATGTTTTTTCTTTTATGCATAAACATATCTCGTCCAGCTTTGACGTAATTACGTCGATTCCGTTATGACGTATAAGTCCTACGCGCTGAAGTAGTGTATGAAGATGGCGGACGAGGAGGCCGAGCAAGACCGTGGTCTTGTGGACAATATCAGCAAAACAATTGGGGAAGTCAGAAATTTGTTGGAAGGACTACATGAAGTTGTGATTCGAGAAAGCGCAAATTCACCAGTTCAGTCCTCTTCTGACTATTGTCAAGAGTTTTGTAGGGTGAGTTAAATTTCAATCATCTGGAAAACAGGCCATCTAAATACGGAGCTAACATGGATAATGCTGGTGTACACTGAGTCTTGCATTGTCTGGTAAAAGGTCACTTTTCAGACCGAATTGTTTGTTTCATAGTTAGCTTTATGTGAATACTAGCAAAAGGAGCTGTTGCGATTTGGTAACAACACACCACACACCCATCGATATCGATATCTTTTAGCATACGCTACTGAGCTGTTTCTGTAAGGAGAAATGAAGTGCAATGTTGTGGACTCGTTAGAAGAGACGAGGTCTTTACAATGTTTAAGTGCAGGTTCCACTGCATTAATATTAGACCTTTTTATTTGGGCTTACAAAATTCTCTAGCTGCTCTGTAGCGCAACAGTTTACCAGCAGAGCCTGAAGCTAGCACAGTGTTAGCTTATATCCGCTGAATGTAAAAGGTTGCGTGCAGGATGTGGACAGAATGTGGATGGCTGTTTTGGGAGACTGATTTTGTGACGTGTTCATTATAGTAAGATTCACAAATTTTTACCATTCCTCTCTTAGTTGTTGCTGGTTTATTCAGACGTATCGGAAAACAAAAACAGAATTTGCGCGTTACACCCATGGTCCTTTTCTGGTGTGTACGTGCTGAATAAAACGTATGAGGGTTTTTTCTCGACGTAGTCTCACAAGGCAGCAAGCCATTCATTGGCTCCCATCTCCACAGTGTCCTGCACGGTTCACGTTAACCATCTGCACCATATTAAGGATGTAGAGTAATGATGGTCAGGGCGGATTCCCACTTATTGAATTTACCCCAAGTAATCTAACACACACTATTGCCTTATAAATTATCATTATAGAATTCCAACTTGTTTAATAAACTACACTTTTACTTATCAAGCTAAAATCACCAATGGCATGAAAATGTTAACTTAAATTCAGGTGTTCTTTCTAATTATAATACAAGGCTTTTAAGTGTATTTTGGATGTTCAGTCTTAGTAGTACTTAGTTTCTTTTTCTATAGCAAAGTTTTCAGTACATAACTATGTGTTTTATGACTTTGTATTTTTGTGGGGTGGGGTTTATGTAAAGCACTTTGAAATGCCTTGTTACTGAAAGGTGCTATACAAATAAAATTTGATTGATTGATTGATGTTTTTGCCTTTTACAGTCCACAATATATTGCATCAGATTATATTAACTTCTTCACCTTATTTTTATTTCAATGCCAAATATTTTCATCCTCCAACTTCTTTCCAGGGTTGAATTAATTTTCCTGATTCTCAGTTCTAAGAACTAAGAAGGTAATTGATGACAGTTCGGTCTCACATTTGTAATTTATTAGTTTGGGCATTCTGAATTGTCACTATACTTCCAGGAAAGGTGTGGTTTTATTAATATAAATCATAGCTTTCCATTGTCACTACCACCACTGGATGTTCTTCTTAATCCAACATCTGTTATAGCATTCCCTTTTGAATTCATATTTGACCCGTCTATTATGAAGAAAATCTTTTCCTCTCTTAGAATAAATCTCTTAAGTATTACAAAACACTGCATTTCTTTAGTAAGTGCTAAATTAGTTTCCTACTTTCACTACTAAAATTAAATAAAAACTATGTGTTCAGGAAAACCAGCACTGATGACTGACCCACCATGCTGTCAGCTGCTCCTGAGAGGAGAGCTAGGTGGCGCTCTCTAATGGTGCCAGGGAATTTATTCAAGCATCTGCATGCTGTAATTTAGAAAACATTCAGCAAAAAGGAAGATTTTCTAAATTGAACTTTACAGTCTCTGAACTAAAACTCTGATCATTTTTTCCCCTTAACACCCGGATTGTTTTGTATGTTTCTACTAAATTTTTTTTGTATTTGTTGAAACATACTTGTTCTCATTAGTTCAGATTGCCTTGCCTTTTAAATTTCCGTGTGCTTTCTTGCACAATGACATTAAAGGAATTCTGATTCTGGAGGTGGGCCTGGTTCTATTTTGCTTTCTAATAAAGTCTTCTAGGGGAGGTCAGGCCTTACCCAGTAGAGACTCATCAGTGACATAATTACAACTAATAATAGTAATACATTTTAGTGTTGTAAAAAAAAATAAATGCATTATTTATTTTTTACAAATAATATATATTATTTGCAGAAAATTAAATGTATTATTTTATTTAAGCGGCTGCTTAGTTCATGTATGCCTTGGGTCAGCTCTAAATGTGACCAACATTACATTGGCTCATTACCTGTCATAAAAATATTTTTTAATAAAAAATCCATTGGGCTGCTGGTGGATCGCCTTGGCGCTCCAACCAACCGGGCTTAGCAGGATTTCTGGGGGAAAGCCTTTTTACCTCTAAAATTCAAACTGTAAGCTCTGATCTATTGGTAATGTATAAATGTAAGCTTTAAAACTGATTTAGATTTTTGTTCTTTCAGACGCTCTTGGAGTTTGTAGGCCGTTGGAAGACTGAGGAAGAGCCTTTGCCACTCGTACAGGTGTACATGGTCGCCCTGCTCAGCTTTGCGAAGGCTTCTTCTTACCTCTCTCTGCAATGTGAAAGTGTTCCACTTGTGGTTGAGAGACTTTCACTGTAAGTGAAATTAAACATTTCTAATCCAAAACTTGTGCTTATATGTTTGTCATTAAGTCAGTATTGGAAAGTCTTATCAGATGAAAATCCATCAGTATTATGTTTGAATGCATGCCTTTCCTTTGACAGGAGCTTTTTGGAACTGTTGCTCTCACTTAAGACCCTTCCAGATGATTTATGGCAGTATTTCAAGTCGTCTGTGCAGGTAAAGCTGGGAAGACAACAATAGTCATTTCAGTAATTGGGTTTTTGAAAGTACTACAAGTGTCCCCTAATGCAGGGCTAGTTGAGAACCAGTGTCCTGCAAATTTTAGATGTTCCCCTGCTCCAACACATCAGAATTAAATAGTTAGATTAGATTGCATTTATTGACATTATGCAGTAATGACAATAAATTACTGCATAATTTATGCAGTAATTGAGTAATGGTACAGCTCTGCTTAGGGCTTTTATAACAGTCAAGACACAGAAGACTAGAAGTGTGACCTGGGAATGAAAACAAAAAACAAACTGTTTTTTAACAGTTTGTCTTTACCTTTTGCTCCTGCACTGTTTCCCCAACGGCAGTAGAGTGAGCAGGTGCTAGGCAGAATGATGGCAGTCTTTATTGATGTTCTGGACTCTGGAGAGACATCAGGAGCTCTGCCCTGATGACCCTCTGCCTCATTCTGTGTCTTGATGGTTGGAACTTTTCCACACAGACTCCAGGAAGTAGAGATTAGTTGGCTATTCTTCTGTGGCTTGTCTTCCACACAACATCCACAGACACATTTGTATATTGAAGCATCTCCACTTAATTCAAGCCTGTTAATGAAGAATGTAGTGTTTGTGAGCAGCAGGCTGAGGAGCGAACCTCCTCCCTGTCCTCATTTCTGTTAATATTTACAACATCTGAGGTCGACCATAATCCATGGAGACCCTGGTAGTCTTGATATCTCCTCTGGATGGAATGAGTCATTATGTTAAGGGAGCTGAAAGCTGCTGTGTCTGTGCATGCCAACATGGAAATCATTAAATGAATAATTGCTAAATAAAGAAAGAAAATTACTTCATAATTAATTAAATCAATTAAAATTAACTTATCAAATTCTTAGCAAATTTCCATCAAATGCCCTTGCCAATATGTGCAACTTGTTTGGTTGTCAAGAGAGCAGAAAGTTGATGCATCCGTGCATGCCGCCATGGTAACCCTCCTGAGTGTTATTAGTAGCAGGACTCTGGAGAACCAAACTGCAAACTGACATTATTCAGCCATTTCATTTAGATTTGTCTGACCATGAACAAAAGCTCAAGGTCACCAGCCCAACTAGAACCTATATTTATGTACTAAAGGTATTGACATTGTTTAAGTTGGGAGTTTGATCTTATTAAATTTCTGTATCCCGATTATTACAAACTTGTCCTGCTTATCAGGATCATAATTTAGTAAAACTGCATGCAAGAACGGATTATGATTTGAAATGAATGCACAGAATGTACATTGTGTTTGTATATGCTAAGCTTTTTATTATTAATAATTATATCTAATATCACTAACCCACACAGAATATGCTCAGTTATATTGAAGTTATATTAGGTTAATTGGATATAACATAAACTTCCTATCTTCACCATTTGCATACAATAATTTTTTTTTACAGGCACAGTAATTGTTCCAATAAAATATTTACAAACAGTCCAGATATTTTTGTTTAGGCCTCAAATTATTGTTATTTTTACATGCTAAATTTATATTTAAAATGTTATGTATTAAACCAAAATAATTGATTCTGATTGGAATGGATATCTTTCAAAAGAAAAAAAAAAGAGTGTTGGATTAGAAAATTTTTTAGTTGTTTTAATTAAGATTTTATTTACAAACTGGCTTGTCAAAATATTTTTGCACTTCACAATCATAGAAAAATCTTTGACATTGCAACAAGCGAAGCTTTATATTTTTTGAATAGCTTTTTACTTGCATTATTTTGACAACTCATGTGGTTATGAGCTCTACATCTTGAAGTTGGAAGGCATCCTTGCCATCACCGTTATCTTTTGCTCCCTTCACAGATTTTCTACCTATTTTTCATATTCAGAAAGTGTTTAATGATAAAAGACCATATGCTGCCACATTCTTGTTGATCACATTGGTTTAGCTAAGTATTACCTGGTTTCTGTTTATTACAAAGCACAAACATGCTTGGCAATTTGATTGCAGATTAAGACTGTTGCATGTTTTACTGCTGAATAAACTCTGCTGTCTTTAGTTTGCACATGACAAACTTCAGGAGAATGGCATCACCCAGCTGTCGCTACTGTGTGTCCTGAGCCAACATGAAGGCATTTGGAGCCACAAAGTCCTGCAAAGTATTTTGTCTGATGAGAATCCTGCAACAGAACATGGTAAATTTTAAGATGTGAAGAAAATAAAAAAATATATGAACAGTATGATAAGTGAAAAATAAACACACGATGAAGTAGTGTGTTTCTGCTTTTGCTTCATAGCAAACACAGACCTAGATAATGTAGAGTCTACTCAGGTCCTGGAAAAAATAATCATTATTTACAATATTTCAATTTTAGCACTGAGATCCATGAGAGGAAGCAAAAAACAGAGGAATACATTTCTATTTTTGTTCACCATATAACAGGAAAATTTATCCTGAATGCATAGTGTTTAAATAATCTTGTTACTGCATTTAAATAAATGTTAACATTTATTTAAAACCAATAAGTTCTTCACATACTGTGTGCAGTGCTAATATAATAAACAATATTTGTTCCTTATGTTTTTGTGGACTTATTTTGACAAAAACTTATTTTTTTTGCACTAAAAAACTGATGGTTTGAATTGAACCTTCGGTTTCAACCTCAATTCAACTCAAATGTTTAGTTTCCCCAAAGAGTGACTGTTGATGGTGATTCTGGGTTCAGGAAGCTCTTCTATAGCAGTCTGTGTTTCAGTAGATCTGGAGATGCCTCAGACTGAAGATGCTCTGTTATTAGGGATTGTGGAGACAGGTGTATGAGTTGCCTGTTCATCTGACCTACACACAAATGGAAGGTTGAGACAGAGGGAGTGCCAGCTTCTCCTGATCTAGTGAAAAACAATGGTGGGGAAGCAGCTTCATCCCAGAGAGAGCCCAGTAGAGACAATATTTCACAGTATCATCTGCTATATTTCACCACCTGTTGTTTATGACCACTACTAATCCATCTCATTTCTTTTTGCCATTCTACAAATCTGTCTGCTCCTATATTTAATTGGAATTCATTTTATTTGAGCTTATAAGATGCTGATCAAGTATTCCTGGTAGCTTTAGATAATAAAAAACACCCTCTTGCTAACAGCAATGTTTCCATTAGAAAAACTGAGAGAAAACATTTTGAAAAGAAAAGACTGCAAGGCCACCTTTTGCAGCACTGTTGCCGAACCATTTATCAGTGACGTGAACAAGCTGATGATGAAGGTTGGCTGAGTTCTGGGTGACCACTCTGAACCCACTGTCCTGCTCCCACACACTTGAATGGCACACAAGAACTGGAGTTGGAGACCCTCACTGCAGAGATTGTTGTGCAAAGGAGCGTCCTTCAGAAAATAAGCCATGGTGTCTTGATTCCCGCTCCCTCCATCGGTTATTGTGTCCTTGGGCCTGGTGGTGCCAGTGCGTGGCAGCCTGACCTCTGTCAGATTGCCCAGGGCAGCTGTGGCTACCATCCAGTAGCTTACCACCATCAGTGTGTGAATGACTGAATATAGTGTGAAGCACGTTGGGGTCCTCTGGACGTCATAAAGCTGTATACAGGTACAGGCCATTTACCATTTTACCATAATAGACCATCCCAAGTATGTTCTTTATAAAACTAATATAATGGTGGGTCTTCAGTAAGAAGCATCTGCGGTTATACAGACTGCTACAGGAGATCCTTCCTGCTCATAGCCTTCACCATCCATAATTACATTAAAAAATTGGTATCTACAATATTACAATTCCTGTTTGGTATAACATATTTTTAAAATAATGTGTAAACTCACTGTAAACACAACCTGTGTGTATTCCTAAATTGGCTAAGTTGCCTGTACCTTACTGTGGGAGTTCAATGAAGCTACTTTTGGATTATAGCAGAGTCATTTTCAGTAACTCCTTACATTGTTACAAAAAGTCTAAAATGAAAACCTAACTGTGTGATTTAACTTTTTCAGTGGAGAAGTTTTTGGAGCATGAGGGCCCTGTGTTGCTGCAGATGAGAGTGAAGCAGCTGATAAAGGAGAAGCAGCTGGAGAAGGCTGCACTTCTAGCAAAGATCTGCACTGACTGTTCTGCCTTCCAAGCGAAGGGGGATTTCAAACAGATGTATCTTGTCTGCCTCTGTGGCACGTTGGAAAAAGATCAACTCATGGAGGAGGTAAGCAGATTCTACTTCAGGAATGAAAATAATTTTCATTTATGAAAAAATGTCAATAAAACTGATTTTTGTGCTTCTATATAGATTTTGGACAGATTAAACCAAATATTAGCTTAAATCAGACTTATTGCAAATTCATATGGACAGATGGAATTAGTTGATCTCTTGTCTAAGAGAATCTTCTGGCTTCGTAGTCGTGACTTCATGGTGCATGAAAATTATTCCTTATTTACAAATTTCCCTTCAGTAGTACAGCTACATTGATTAGATTTAAAGATGACACAGGGTTAGTTGGCCTTGTGCAGAAAGCTGGTCCCTCTTGGTTAGGGTCTGTGAGAGCTACTATCCTGCAACTTTTAGAAGCATCCCTGCTCCAACACATCTGAATCAAATGAATTGCTTACCAGTCTTCTGAAGGACTCCTGGTGAGGGAATTTAGCCATTTGATTCTGGTTTGTTTGAGCACATGTGTATCTAAAAGTTCTAGCCTGGTATATCTGGAGGACTGAACTTGGTGAGCCCTGCTCTGTTTTTCTACAAAGCATAAAGCCTCTAAATAGTGGTGAAAGGAGTGTAAGCTAGAAATGTACCCAAATACTAAAAAAATAGGAACTAATAATAGTTGTCAACATTAAACGGTACACTTATTGTAAATGTGCAGACCTCTAAATATCTGCACATTTTTCTGTTGACATGAGCTTTGCTGAAAACACAGATTATGTTTTAGGAAACCATCCTGAGCTATTCTTCTTGCCAGAGAGGAGTTGTTGAAAAGCAAGAATAGTATAGTTTTTAGAATATGGGACATGCCCAGATTCATGCCCTATGCTGTACTATTTTCTTTTTTAATTAAGGAATGTATCAGATTGTTACAGAACTGTTGGAACTTTGGCTGGTGAATATCTACACTGTCCAAAAGACTATCTTAACAGAGAAAAATGAAAAAGTTATTCAAAAATGTAAAGACATTACAAGATTTACTTTTGGGTAGTTTCTTGTGGATAGCCAATCAGGTTCTCCGTACACCTTCATTGAAGCACTGCACATCTGAAATTTCTTGGGCTTAGCAGTGACAAAATAAATAATATTTTAATGTGCTTCTGATTAAATATTGTCATAAAGTTGGACTGTAAATATAATTTTTGTGTGTGTCTGTCCAGCTTTCAAAGGAGGACTGCCACGACGCTATAGAAATGATTTGCAACCTGGAATCAGATGGAGATGACAGCGCAGCGTTCAGTTTATGTTCAGCCTTTCTAACCCGTCAGCTTCTCCAAGGAGACACATACTGTGCTTGGTAAGGACACTAAATGCCCCATCATGTTAACTGGTAAAAATGCTGGACAGGAGTTACCTTTGAATTATCTTAGTTTTATGTATTGTTTTCCTATTTTAAATCCAGGGAGCTCACTCTGTTTTGGAGTAAGCTGCTAAAGCGGTTAGAGCCATCAGATCACGCCTTCCTGGATAGATGCCGGCAAATGTCAGTCTTATCCAAATCCGTGTATCACATCCTGTTCTTCATCAAGGTCATCCAGTCGGAGGTTAGTTGGTTGTCCCTAATGAGCTCACTGAAATATTTGAGATCTTGATGTGTTTGTGTGTTTACATTCATTTATAAGCAGCCTGTTAAGGTTATGTTTGCCTTTGTAGCTTATTTTGAGTTGAGTAAGTTTAATATTTTTGACTAATGACTGGGCTTCTTCCTTCTTTTATAGATAACCCACGTTGGTCTACCAGTGTGTATCGAGTTGTGTATAATGGCGCTACGGATCACATCGGAGGATGTCAAAGGAAAGGCCACAGTCTGTAAAACAATTTCCTGTTTGCTTCCAACTGATCTGGAAGTTAAAAGAGCATGCCAACTAACAGAGTTCCTTCTGGAGCCGACTGTGGATTCATACTATGTTGTGGAGACACTTTACAATGAACCAGATCAAAAACTAGAGGCAGAAAATATGCCTATTCCCAACTCTCTGCGTTGTGATCTCCTACTGGTTTTAAAGACCCAGTGGCCTTTTGACCCAGAGTTCTGGGATTGGAAAACACTGAAGCGTCATTGTCTGTCTCTAATGGGTAATGAGGCTTCTATCGTCTCATCCATTGACTCTCTAAATGATTCTGAGAACACTGAGGAAGAAGAAGACTATATGAGTCTAAAGGACTGTAATTATATCCCAGACAGTATAGTCAGTGGCACATATGATCTTCAAGATGCGGCAGACAAGAAACAGAAAAATAGAGAAATGAAGAAGCTGAAGGAAAAGGGCTTTGTATCTACCCGCTTTAGAAACTGGCAGGCCTACATGCAGTACTGTGTGCTCTGTGACAAAGAGTTTCTTGGTCACCGAATTGTTCGACATGCTCAGATTCATTTCAGCCATGGAATCTACACTTGTCCAATTTGTGCTGAGACGTTCATATCCAAAGACACATTCCTTCCCCATGTAACGTCACATGTTAAACTTTCTTGCAAGGAAAGACTGAGTGCAATGGAAACCAGCAGAGCACTGATTAATTCCAAATTGGCAGCCCCTTCCATTGCCATATTGAAAGCAAAAGCACACAATGAACTTCAGAAGCTTAACAGTTCACTGAAACAAAACATTGCTAGAGTTCAGAGAACTCAGTCTCAAGTGAGTAGATGTGATGTAGACGTTAATGAGGACAACTACATGTGCCCAGTGGGAACATGCAAGAGGAGCTTCAAGTTTATCAAAAACCTCATTGCACATGTTAAAGGTCACGGGGATAATGAAGAAGCAAAAACGTTTCTTGAACTGCAGAACAACAAGGTGGTTTGCCAGTACTGTCGTCGCCACTTTGTTAGTGTAACTCATCTTAATGATCATTTACAAGTCCACTGTGGCGCAAAGCCTTATATTTGTATACAGTTAAACTGCAAGGCAAGTTTTCTGTCAAAGACCAAACTCCTCTTACATAAGAAAACCCATTCAGATTTCATTGCTAAATGCATGTTTCCAAATTGTGGAAAAATCTTTAATGCCCCTTTTAAGCTCTTTGATCATGAGTCACATCATTACAAAACCTTTACTTGTAAAGTTGTCGACTGTGGAAAGGTATTTCATTCTCAACAACAGCTAGATTTGCATGTAGAGAACCATGCTACCCAGCATAAAGACAGTTTACCTCGTTCATCGTTCTCTGCCAAGTCACAGCCTGGTTCTTCAACTAATGAGCAAATACCTTCTAGTCAATATTCTGTTAAACCAGAACATTCCCAGATAAACATCAACTCTGATGCTTCTTGTTATCCAAATCCTGGAGAATTTATGACCATACAAAGTTTGTTGAAGACTTCACCAGAACATGTGGATACCATGGAAACATGCCAAGTCAAACCAGACCCTCCAAAATCACTGTTTCCAACCGGCAACATCTGCAGTTCCAATAATTCTCTCATTCACTCTCATTCCCATTCCCATTTACTTAATTCCAGCAAAGAAAAAGATGAGGTTGGCCATCAGTCATTAGATCGTAAGATTCCACCTCAAAATTATCCAGTACATCCATTTGAAGCCAGTGTAGGACAGCTTTTACAAAGTCTGCCCCACACACTCCCCAGCAAAGTAAATACGGATGTAATGAATTACAAATCTAACCATAACTTTATGTTACCTATGCTTCAAGGGCCAGTGTCTTGTAGGAATAGTTTAGCGGTATCATTGCCTCACATTTCTTCGGATCCATCAGTGTCACAACCAATACCACCAAGAATAAACCCTCAACTAACTGAGAGCAACCAAGAGAACTTTGCTACTCCCTCAAATGTCACAGCTCCCCCTCCAGAGCAGAGGCCAAGGTTCCACTGTGCATTTGAAACGTGTACAAAAACCTACAGCTCTTATAGAAGTGTTTCCAAGCACATGAGAGCAGTTCATCCAGAATTCTATGAGAAATGGAAAGTTGCCCGCACTGAAATCAAAATAAGCCACATTCCAGCACTGAACACCTCATCAGGGCCTTTGAGTTCAGTCTCCTCACTACAGACGAAGCAGGCTAGCCGTCGGGTTCAGGGAAATGGTATTATTCAGCCACATTCTTGTCTTAACACAAGTACAACCTCTCAATATGGTGTCCCACAAAATCTCCCATCATTTCCCCACAATCCAAACAGTTCGCAGCTAATGGCAAGTGTTTTAAATCCCATTGTCCTTTCTCAGTTAGGTGCTGATCGAAGTCCAATAACAACACAGTCTCAACTTTCAATGGGTCAAAACCCTGTTGCTGCTGGAAGTGAATTTGTTCCTAACCGTAATTCTTCCCAAGTATTCCCATCTAATCAGCAAATGATACACGAGATTGATTCATCTAGTGCTCTTTTCCCACTTGGTATTTCTTCATCCTCTGTAATGGAATCAAAAGTTTGCCATTCAGAGTCCTTGGACTCACTGCTTGATAAAAGTAGAGCCCAGACTACTACTGTGAGCACTCAAAGATCAATGGAGTTGTCACAAGAAATGGCAGCCTCCCAAACCTGTACTTCGAAGATGCAAAGCTGTGTAGTCTCACTTTCCAAGACTCCAGAGAAAACAAAGCCAAATCATGAGCTGTTCGATTTGTCAATTTTGGAGGAAAAGCAAAGCAGAACCATCCAGCCTAAGTATGACCCCGCCATCTCTGAAATGAATCTTGAGACTGAGAGGCAAGACAGGAAACACGCCAGGACCAAATGGCCTGCAATAATCAAAGATGGAAAATTTGTTTGTCGAAGGTGTTTTAGACAGTTTGATAATCCTCGATCTCTTGGTGGTCATTTGTCCAAGCGTGCAATTTGCAAGCCATATCAAGAATCGGCAATAAACACAGATTTACCGCAATCATTTCTTGATCTTCTAAATTCAGAACAAACGGTTGCCACATCCCAGACACAATCCTTTTACAACGGTGTTGCTCCATATCAGAAACCTGAAAAGAAGGTAATTGGTTTTTCTTCAGCTTCAAAACATTATCCCACTTCCCAGTATCCTCAAAATAACATGCCGTCATATGAAAACAGTCCCTCGAAAAATGTCATGCTTAAGCATCTTATGCCTGAATCCAGTATGTCTGATCAGTTTGTTCCTCCATCGGACACCCAAACAATGTTCCAAAACAGCTGTGCTTCTCATGCTGCAAGTGAGCATCTACTTGGTACCTCAGTTATACAACATACAGAAACTGTCCAGCTGAAGCAGAGGGTCAATTCATACTTTGCCACCCATCCTCATGATTCACATGTGGAGAGGTTTCCTGTGAGTGAATTCTCTGATTCACTTCTTTCAGAAATCCTCATGGAGAACTCTGCTAGTGCTCTCCTGGGCACTACTCACAAAATCAAAAAAACTCCTGAATTAATTTTTCATGAAAGTTATCCCTCTAAGAAAACCATCTCGGCTCCAGATTCCTGTTCAAATGCCATGAAGCAAATGTTGTTACCCGAGTTTCACCTTAGTCAAGCAGTAACAAGTGGTATGCAAGCCATGAGTCCAGTGAAGACTACTGATAAAGATATCAAAAAGCGACTGCGTGAGCAGATTTTGGCTGGTGACTTTCAACGCAGAAACATTTGTTCTTCTGGAGATGTGAATCTAAAAACTTCGGGCTCAAGTCCCTACAGTCCCTCCAATAATTCTGGATTTCAGAACTTGTTCTATGACGCAACAAGTCATTCAAAACCTCAAGGTCAAGTCCTTACAGGAAGTTCTCCAGTTACTTCAGAATCATCTGGTAAAATTGAAGACCTGCTGAACACCCAGAGCTTTACTGGTTTCAGAGAGACTCCCAGAATCCTCATAGAGCTACCAAGCCCCCCAGTTACCACAGCAACTGAACTGGATCCTGGACCTTCAGGGTTATCAGCCAGCCAGCATCAGTGGATGACTGAAATGCAGTGTGCATTTGAAAGGCTTGACTTGATGAGAGAACTTCCTGATCAGTTGATAACTTCGTTAAAACAAAATGGGTTTGAAAAAAGCGGCCTACCTGTATCCTCTAAGGTGAAATCCCAAAATTTCACAGGAGTCACTTCAGTTCCATCAACATCTGTTGTTAAACCATTTGCTTGTGAAGACATTGATTGCTCATTTAGTTCCATTTCTAATGATTCCCTATGGAGGCATCTCTTCAAAGCTCACAACTACACAATTGGGATGGTTAATGAGGTCAAGAAAAGGTATGGACAGTACTCTCCTTTCAAGTGCGAGAAATGTCCGAAAGCATTTACTCGAAACTCAAACCTTCGCATTCATTACCGGTCGGTTCACAAATTATCAAATAAAGAAATTGCAGACCTGGATGAAAAGCGAAAGATGGCAAAAGCTGAAGTATCTAATGCAAGTCGAAAGAAGCCTGTGGCCGTAAACCAGGTTCCATTGACTCCAGTTAATCATACGATTTTAGATAACAGTGCCTGTATACATCCTCTCCAAGCTTCATTGAATCAGACATATGTTCCTTCAGCTAACACAGCTGTAACTAATCATGAATATCAAGGTCATAATCACTGCTCAGTTATCCATTCCTTAAAAGATGTTCCCATGCAAAATCTAGAACAAACTCCACCTGCAAGTCGTCTGACCTTCCCAACCTCCCAGGCAGCACAAACAGGGATGTCTACTGAACAATGGATAAAACAAGAAGGAAATGTGCCTGAATTGCATGCAGAAAGTCAGAATTTTCCTCTATTCCAGAATTTGTCTACCCTACCTCAAGCTCCAAGAACTCATGAAAATGGCCCTTTCAAGATGCAAACAGTGGTTAAACAAAATACAAACATTGTCAGGAAGTCTAAAGGGAAGAAGCCAAAATCAGAAGATGCTTTGAGTCCATATAGACCATATCGCTGCGTCCATCAAGGTTGTGAGGCAGCCTTCACGATCCAGCAAAATCTGATCCTCCACTACAGGGCTGTGCACCAGTCTGCTTTGTCAGCACTGGTGGAGAGTGGGGAGCATGTCCTGAGTGAGGAGAATGACCAAAGTGAGGAAGCAGATGAACTACTGCACCATGTTAAGGAAGAGCCAGAGTCTGAGTTGCTGCAGATTACAGAAATCAGATGTCAAGTCAAAGACTGCTGCTGTGTTTTTCAAGAAATTCCCAATCTCTTCCAGCACTATCTGCAGTTGCATGAATTCACAGATGATGAGGTGGAAGCACTATTGTTTGGTGTAAGACTTGGCAGGTTTGCTTGTGGTCACCAAGGCTGCACAGAAACCTTCACTGCTTTCAGAAAGTATAAAAGTCATGTTAAAGAGCACCATAAAGACCTAAACCTTGCCAAACCTGAACAATTACAAGTTTTCAAGTGTGAAATTGAAGGCTGTGATCGCTCTTATGCTACAAAGTCAAACATGCTCAGACATATGATGAAAAAACATCAGGACTTGTACCAGCTTAAACTACAAAATAAACAAGTGGAAGAGGATGAAGAGAAGCAAAACTCAACATCTTCACATTACCAATTTACCAAAATAAGTAATGGCAAAGAAAATATAGAGAGCAACAAAAAGATCCCCCTGAGGGCTCATGACAGGAAGAAGGTAGACAAGTCAAAAAGCAAACACTGGCTGAAATATGGAAAACCTTCCTTGAAGTCTAAAGTGGATGCATCTGCCTTGTGCACCAAGAAATTTCACTTGCAGTATCCTTGTATGATCAAAGGCTGCACATCAGTCATGAAGTCTGAAAAGAGCATACTCAAACATTACATTGTACATGGACTGTCGGAGAAGTACTTGGAACAGCACAGGAGTCACTTCATATTCTGCAAGAAGTTCTCCAGACATAAATTTCGTTCCATCAGGAGTGACGACTCCAAATCTGAGAACACTTCAGAGCAGTCGGACGTCGAGAAAACAGATGCTGTCACTGATGAAGGGAAATATGAATATTCAAAGCCGGTCCTACGCAGGAGAAGCCCAACAGAGATGCCCATGACTTTGTTAAAAACGAAGTTATCAAAAAAGAAAAGTTCTGATGGACTTGTGGTACTAAAACGTAAACGAGGGCGACCAAGAAAATTTGGCGGAAGTTTTGTCAAATCTAAAAAAGTCATTCGGCCAACCAAGACAACGTCTGTTCAGGTCAAGGAAGAGAAGCAGACCTCCCCAAGCCTTGCAATAGTTCCAGAGGAGACGGAGCAGAGTGTGCCCCTGGCTTCCTTTAAACCGATGGGATTTGAAATGTCTTTCTTACAATTCTTGGAAGAGACCAGAGAATCAGAGCAACACTTGATGAGGTCAGTTAAGGTAGAAAATGGTGAGAGCCAAACTAGTTCAAATAGCAAAAATACCTGTGTCTGGTTCAGCAACCATCAGAACTTAAAGTCACTTTGCAAAGTGAAAATAAAACTAGATCCAGCCTTTGTGGGTGTCATAGAGCCCATGTTGAAACAGCTGCAGGACATGGACCCAGCTGTAGTGTTGGAGAGATGTGACTGACTGCTTTTTGGAGGTGATTTTTTAAAAATCCAATCGCTAAATCTCAGGATCTGAATTAGTCTGACTTGATGGACTAAACCAGTCTGTTCCACAGTACTATCTGTACAGGTTTTTTTCATATTGTAAAGTGTAAAGCATGTTCAAATGGCATCAATTTGTGGCGTCTAAATTATCCCTGTGGGAATTTGAGACAAAAGAGCTTAATTCTGTGTGTAGTTTGTGAAGATGTTGATTATTGCTTGTCGTGTGTATATATAGATTTAAAAATCCCACTGCCACCAGCAGCCCCATTAAACTTTTGTATTATTTTAGTTGATTTTTATTGTCTTTTATAAGATCACACAGCCCTCAAGAGCTTAAAACTTAAGTGCTGTTGCATGTGGACCTATAAAATGATTTTGTTACATTTTTCTGAATTAAAGTCACTTGTTAAAATTCTCAGTGGTTTACTTTGACTTTTTAGTCACAGCTTGAGTACCTATTATCAAAATGTTTTTAAATAAGGTAAAAGGTTGAAAAACACATGCTGAGACTGTAGCACAGGGCTCCAAACATTCTTTTCTTAAAATTCTCTGGAACAGAAAAAAAAGACAACTTATTGCCTTATTTCCTTTCTTCTTAGTAAAGCAGAAAGGAAAGAACTCTTGTTTCAGTGCATGTTAATTAGCAAGATTTGCCTTATAAACATTGTGGTAAACATAAATCCCACTCTGCCCACAAAGTCAAACCTCGCCATCTCACTAGCTTTAGCTTGCTCTCTTAATCCTCCTGCGGTCTTGAGATGCGCTTTTACAAGGTTTTTCTGTGTGCGATTTTGGGAACTGATGGTCTGATGGACACCACCCACTGCTTCCCTGTTGTCTTGCCGTGACATCTGCCAGGCTCCTCCTGAGCGTTGTGCTAAGAGTTCAAATAAAACCTTGTTGCTAAAGGAACAAAAACTGGACAGACAATTTACTGATCTACAGCTGATTTCTCTAATCTAATTTCTATTAATAGGACAATTCAATCAAAGTAATGTATGACCATATTGCTCATGCACTAAAGTTTTTGGTGTTACTAGAACATCAGCTATTCTCTTCAATTTGATACATGAATACTCATTACTTTTAATGATGCATGTGGCCAAGACTTGCAGGATATTAGAGAAGTTCTCACCAGAGAAGGACTTGACAGTCGACTGAAGGTTTTTTTTATGTTTGGAGGAAAACATGATGTAATTTAAAGAAACTGGATCAATTCTGCACTGAATGGATCAGCTCTTGTTTAAAAAAAAAATAGTGGAATGTGTTGATGATCTTCACCCTACAGTGTGCAGACCAGGTAGCATAGTTGGTCTACCTGAGTGAAGTGACCACCCCTAAGCCATCTTTAAATAAAACAAAATTAGTGTCAAATGTTTGTGCAGTAAATATTTTTGTGCCCCTATCATTTTAAAGATTTTAGTAAAGGTTTCCAGAGGTTATGAAAAGTCAACCAGCCTCCCACCTAATTCAATTCTCAAACACAATTGGTATCAATCAAGTGTGCTACATTTGTGCTGATGAATTTCCATTTATACAGCTTTTGTTTAGAAACTGTTACTGAAATATTAAAGTTTAGAGACCAACCCCCGCCTCCTCCACCTTGTACAAATCAAACAACATGCCGTTGTGCTCGGGTAACGAAGGAGTGGCTCTGTAAAAAGCATTTCAGGGTCTGGAGTGGCCTAACTGGTCTCCAGTCCTCGACCCCATAGAAAATTTGTGGAGGGAGTTGAATGTCCGTGTTGCCCAGTGACCGCCCCAAAGCTTCACTGCTCTAGAAGAGATCTGCATGGAGGAATGGGCCAAAATTCAAGCTACAGTGTGTGCAAACCTGTGAAGACTTACAGGAAACATTTGACCTCTGTTATTGCCAACAAAGGTTATGTTACAAAGCATTGACCTGAACTTGTATTATTGACCAAATACTTATCTTCCACCATAATTTGCAAATTCTATACAATGGATTTCATTTTTGTCTCATAGTTTAAGTGTACCGTTGGTGAAAATTACAGATCTCATCTTTCTAAGTAGAACTTGCACAATCAGTGGCTGACTAAATTCTTCTTTGCCCCACAATATGTATGTTCCACCTGTTTTCCCCCTTTTTCTCTACATCCCTCACATTTTTCTTTCCTATTTGTGATGCATAGCACCAGTGTCTGCACAGGAATGGGCTGGTGCTGTAAAATGTGGCTCATATTTCGCCCCCTCCCCCGTTCTTCTCCAACATTGATTCACTTTACGGAGTGTAAAAGAAACACAGCCCGTCCTAATTCTGAGATTGTATTCTGTTACCGCCACCTACTGGTATGATTGTTTAAACTCCTTTGGTCTGTGGTCCCTCAGTCTTTCACAATAAATACCAGTCTGGTATTGTGAATATCTAGACTTTTAAAAACTTGTCATGACTGTGAAAGATTTGGTTAAAAAACATCAAACTTTGTCAAACAGGAACTGAGGTCGGGTCTGGCCTGTTCCCATCTCACACAGAATCTAGTCTCCATCCATTCTCAGACATTCAGATTTTAGTGCCAACCCGCCCGACCCACTGAACGCAACTACGGCAGATGAATCTCAACGTTTTCCGTCCGGGAATCGGGGGTAAAATCGGGCAGAAATCCGTGTCATGTTTCCCAACTTTAGTTGCGATTTGGCCCTTTAAACGGAATGTTGTTTAAATCCAGCAGATGGCAGTGTGCACCTGGTTGGCATGAGGAAAACCAGAAGAAGAACAAGTGGCAAGGTTGTGAGGCAAGCAAATGGAGAATGGAAATGTTATTTGGGATAGTATTATGATCACTAGAGATCCTTTTTCAGGTTTCTCCAGCTGAGTTCTGTGTGCTTCGGAGGGAAAATGTTGGAAAAAGAAGCCGATAAGGGGAAGGAGAGCGCCGGGGAGAAAGGCTTCCGGACGCCTGGGTTGAGAGGAGCACAGACCACCACACTGTTCCGTGCTGTCAATCCTGAACTCTTCATAAAACCAGTGAGACCCTAACACACACACACGCACGCACGCACGCACACACACACACACACAGAAAGAGAGAAGTGTTAAGAGTTTTACAACACAGTAGCGCGATTTCAGGAAGTTTTAGACTAAACTGTGGAGCCTCTAACTGCTGCTGAGTCGCTTCTTTTCTCGGCAGTTTTGCAAACCTCTATGGTTGATTGATTGATTGAAACCTGCTGTTTATGCCAGGTTTCAAAGCCATGACTCTTTTGAAAACGTCAAAACTGACCCAATTAAAGCTCTATGGATTGCTGCTCTTAGTAGGATATTGTTATTATCATGTGATAATAGCCCTATGTGGCTTTTAACATGGAGCTGTGTTGTTTTGCAGAATAAACCAGTGATGGTATTTGGGCTGGTGGCCATCACCTTGAGCGTGGGTTACCTGGGCTATCTGCACGCCATGAAAGAAAATGACCAGCAGCTTTATGAAGCGATAGACAGCGAAGGAGAGAGACACATGAAAAGGAAGACTTCCAAATGGGACTGATGGGGATCCATGCTGCGCTGCATCACACAGGCAGTTTGTTGGTGCTTCCACAGGACAAACAACCAAGAAGACTTGCACACTAATTGTATCATGTCCAGTCAAATATCTTCTGTGGCTGATAAAAGCATAATAAATGTGGAAACCACAAAATATTTTTCAAAGTAATTCTAAGAAGAAGACACATACAATTGACTGCAGGTGTTTTTATTATATGAGCTGATAGGGAAACATCTGTGACCTTCATGTTAAAGACACAAGAGAACTGCTATATCAGATCAATCTGATCTAGAAAAGGCAAAGCAATTCAAAACTTGCATCAACATTGAAATTTAACAGAAGTCAGAAAACATGGAGAAACTAAGCAGTTTGTGTTTAAATAAAAATATTCAGAGTTTGAAGCAGCATCTCAGAATGCGACTGTTTTACAAAAGTCAGATTCAGAAATCCAAAATAAGAGATAAAGTCAACCAGGTGAAAAACTAGCCTACATATACTTATTTTAAATAGGCTACATTTTTTCTGAAATACATTTTAAGCATGTTATCAATTGGATACATTTCTAAGAATGTTCAAAATTTAAAATAAATATATATTTTTTAAAACATGCTTCTAATATGTTGCTTTAAAATATATTTTGGTAGCATGGCATATGTCATCACTTTTGTGTCATATGCCACAGCTTTAGTGTCAGATTGAGTATATGAGTAATTGTATTTCTAACAAATAACAAAAATAAAAAAAACAATAATACACAATAATATATACTCATACAGCGACCACTGACTCAGTGTTAGAGGCCAAAGCTTTGGTGACAAATGCAGCGGCACCAGTGTCAGCAGTTACTTCTGCCTTCTTCCATCAAGTAAAACTAAAGTTCTTAGATGTTATTGGTTAATTAACCAATAACATAATGATTTCAAAAATACTTGTTCACAAACAGACAATATAAGTAACTTGGTAAAACTTGAAAATGAAAGTCTACCTGCTGGCTTGAAAATGAAATTAAAGTCAACAAGAAAATTGTTTTTGGTTTGAACTCTGAAATTAGCTCATGGAGTTGATTTAACAATAAGAAACAAGTCTCTAAATGTAATTAGAAGGATGAATATCTCAATACTTGTAATAAAAATAGTAATTATGATTTTGCAGTAAAGTAATTGCACGTTTTTCTTTATGAAAAAGTCTGTAAACTTTAAACTTATGTTTTTTTATTAATAAAAATTGTCTCATGTTTTTTTTTACACATCGGTTAAAACCTTTATTATTAGTATTCTTATTATGTATTGTGTATAACTGCATTTTTACTTAATTTGCAACTTACAGGGGGAGGAAGTGGTAAAAGTGATCAAAGAAACAGTAGGTCTATTTATTTATTGTTCCATTTATTCTACTTTAGAAGGTAGACCAGGCAAATATGCTGATGGGATGAAAAACCCTGTGGAATTACTCATCCACTGTTCGTACTGTAGCCAACAGGATTATCAAACTGTTGCATAATATTCTATACACCACTTATTGGTAATTGAAACAAACTGGGGCAAAGCAATGCCCTAATGTGTTTCTGATCATGGATCATAAGGTTCGAGTCCTGGTGTAAGACAAACTGAATCAGAGGAAAGATCAACTGGGTGGGGCGTGGAGGTGCAGCGGTCAGCCGCGTCCTGCGCTCTCCTGCTGCAGGCGTGGGGTTTCCACGGGACCTCCGGGTCCCACCCACTGTGAAAACAATGCATCTTTAGTTGGTGTAGAATTGGTGATTCTGAAACGACATCAGGTGACTGAAACTCTGTCCAAAGCTTTCCACCTCTCTCACCATTTGGATCAACGTGCGCTGCGGTTTTATTGACTCGGCGCTCGCAGAGTAAATCCGTGCCATTTGACTTGTGCAGATTTGCGGGCTAACCGCATCCCTATCGTCTAAGAGATTAAAGACTTTGACGTTCATGTAGGCATTCTTACTATGCTCTCGGTGCGAGTCATGCTCGGAGCGTCCGGCCTGTGCACTGCCAGACTCTGGAGTGGGCTGCACATTTGAGCGTTCTGGAGCAGAAGGCTGTGGCTGTGGACGTCATGCATACGGATGTGGTTCTGTTCAGCGTGCTGCTCTGGATGGTCGAGGTGTCCGGACACAAGCGCACCAGAGGGCAAAGTCTGCAACCGTATAGACACATCAGGTCAGTGCAAAGTGAACGACATTTCAGAGATGATGTCTCTGATTTCCAGTTGTATCAAGGTTTAGGATTACTTTGACAATAATATTCTGAAAACTAGAGGGCTTTACTATAGAACCAAAGTTATGTAATTTCCAGAAATAACAGAATTAAATAGAAATAAATCTTCCTAATGTCAGGAAAAAACAGCTCACATGCAAACCAAAGCTTTGCTCTGTTTTAAACTCTAGATCTCTAGTCTATAAGGTGTCCCAGTCCCAGTGTGGCACTGCAATATTTTGTATTCACATTTAATCATTTTTACAAATAGAAGAAAGAAACACAATGCAGCACATGGTATCATCAGATGGAGTAGCTACTTTTTAGTCCCACAACTTTTACATTCATCTTATGGGTATTTTTTTTACATTTGATTTCTCCTTTATTGTGTCAGTCATCTATAATTAATATCCACTCAAGTCTACAATTTCTGTTTACACTAGGTGGCAAAACCAGATGTATTTCTGGAGTAGTACTTAACTAAACAATCAGGGATAACTTACCCTAACTTCCCTAACTTATCAGGGATAATGTTGCCCTGATAAAACTCTGTCCACTATCATATATCAAGTGTATCGTTTTCTGCTGGTAAGAGAGTTCTGCTCCATTCTAATGGTTGCTGTCTATATTCCCCCAAAAGCTAATGCTAACAGCTCTGGAGGAGCTTTACTATCTGATAAGAGGTTGAAGAACTCTCACCCTGAGGCAGTTGTTGTTGTGGGAGGAGATTTTACTCAAGCAGTACTTAAGACTATGCTACTCAAATTCCACAAATTCATACATTTTCCAACAGACAACAATATCTTGGATCAGGTCTACCTTAATATCAAAGGGACATACGAGGCTGCAGCAGGTCCACATCTGGGACTGTCTGACCACATCACAGCTGAACTCATCCCTGCCTACTGACCACTGATCTGCAGATCAGAACCCGACATTAAAACTGTTCAGGTCTGAGGAGGCCTCCTCATCCCTTCAGGACTGTTTTGAGATCACTCAATGGGAGGTTTTCAAAGAGAGCTCAGATCTCTAGATCTGCTGTTCTGTCTTATTTGCAGTCCTGCACAGATCCATCAAGGTTTTACCTAATCAGAAGCTGTGGATGGCTGGAACTGTGCGCTCCCTGCTCAGAGCCCATGATGCTGCCTACCGGTCATCTGAGAAGTAAGGCTATGGTAATGGCCAAAGAGATATGAATAAACCCCAGTCATGATGAAGTGCTTTGAGAGGCTCATCCTAAAACACATCAAGGATAACCTGCTGGACCTGCTGGTCTGGACAGGTGCCAATTTGCCTACAGGAAGAATCAGTCCACAGAGGATCACACAGCCCTGACACATCTGCAGCATCCTAACACTTATGCTAGAATGCTATTCATTGACTTCAGTAGAAGTTTTAATAGCATCATCCTGGTGAAGCTGATAGTGTAGCTCCATGACGCAGGACTTTCAACACAATGTGCCTTTGGATCAAGAACTTTCTTACCAACCGGTCTCAGGAGGTGAGAATAGGGGGCACAACATTTGCAAGAGGTGTCTTCTGTCTGAGAGTGATGATGAAAACTGAGTGGATCCCAGTTTTTTAAGCAACTCAAAGTTATTAAGGAAAGCTAATTGTTTGCCTTCTTGTAAGGTGCAAAAATATTTTCTGGGATTGATGTTTGACACTACAAACTGCCCACGCATGAAGATAGCACCGACAAGTTTTACTGCAGTAGGTATGATCATTTCACATTCTACAGAGTCCCTCAGTGACTGGTCTCTGTTCTTTCAGCTCATCAGAACCTGATGATGGAAATTCTTAAGGAAAACTATGTGGATATCATTGCTGTGTGCAGTCAAGCTGCTGCTTGGTATGAGCGGTAGTGCAGTGCTTCATGGGAAGACATCTCTGTAGTTTTAGGTTAGGTTTCTTCATCCTAGGAATTAAGGACAAGAACACATTATAATGGACATTCAGATACACAAGCAAGCTTTAGAGGAGTTAAAAAGCTCCTGGTGGTTAGTCTCCTCTGGCACGGTTTGACCCTGCTTTGTGACCTCTACTGATGCAAGTGACTGTGGGCTGAGAGCTGTATGATAACCCAGGTGGCACAGAAGGAGGCACACTGTGTGCAACAGGGAAAAAGTACTGTACTGTTGGAAAGAAAGCTATTCCTTCTGTGTCAGATGCAGAGTGCTGGAGAACATGTTTATGGGGCTGATGTTTCACTCTACGCACACAACACCAAATGAATCAATAGGACTGGTACTCCTATCACCGGCTGCTCTGCCTGCCTGCTGTGTTTCGATTGTGATGTTATTTGACAGCCAGATTCTCAGAACTATTCCACTGATTTCCTGTCTCATCTCCCCCAGCTGTTTCTTCCTATCTCACATCGGATGCTGACCCTGAATAGTAGACTGTCTTTACTTCCAGTTGCTGATCCACTCAGCTGAAAGTGGATCTCCTGCCTTCATCAAGTCAGTTGAAGTCACTCTTGAACCTTAGTATGAAATCTGGACTGAACTCTCAAGTCTCAGTAACGGGTCAGGTGACATTCAAGGACAGAGGTTGTTTTCCTGAGAATAACAAAGGATAAATCCTGTATAATAAATTCCTGAGTAAGAAATAGACTCCATTAAGGTTTTACACATTGCAGTTCTTGAAACTGACCATCAAATTTTCACATGATTGTTAGCTGCTTCCTGAACTATTACTATGTATCTTTGGTATGACTGTAGCAGGAACAAACAGGGCTAAAAATAAAACCCTATTTTCAATCTACCGGTACTTGGAAATTCAAAGATCTTTAAAATGTTTTAATGGCCTGCCACAGTTGAAGGCTGTCTGTCTCCCTGCAGTGCAGCTGTCAGAGGATTTCAGATTTGAGAAGATTAGATGATTTTACTGGTTTTAACTGGAGATTTATTCAGTGAAGCTACAGCCTGCTTCATGGGGTTAATGGATTACTACAAATTGTTGTAGTTCTATTTCACGTCATCCCGAACCTTAGGAACTTATGTGGTCACAACTATAATGATGTTCTTTGTGATGTGCGCCTGCACCCTAAGGCTCTGCATGTGTAGTATGATGGAGTGAGAGAAGGGAGTTGTCCTCCTGTCAGCTCCCCACCGACCCCTATAGGAAACCCCATCTGCCGATATCCACCCAGGGAGAGAGGCCCATGGTCCATCCAATACCAAGGCAGCAAAGAACAAAAAAGCGGATGACCTTTGACTTTCTTCCGTTAATACACAATAAGACATCTATTGGGTTTAAGAATACATAATAAGTTAAGTTTTCTTAACAGTTGTGTCTGATAAGCATATTAGCAATAGTTACTCTGCAGGGTTACACTTGAAATATGCTTTTCACATGGAGTGTAAATGGCAATGGACAGTAGACCAATGTGATCCTTCTTATAAATACTCTAGGCTTCTCTCTGACTAATGTGAAACAATAAATCTGTTTGGGAGAGCTTCGGGTCTGCCTGCATCTCAGATCTGTCTCATGTTGAAAAGGTTCAGAGCATCACAATGTGGAGAATCAGATGTCAAACACAGACTTCAGAGCAGGTGAACATCTAATGCTGCTTCTATAGAGCAGATCAAATGTTCTGTTTTAAAACAATTTAAAGGGTGGCTCATTTAAAACAACTGTAAACATTAGTCTCTTCCATTCTTGTGCTTTTTGGTGGCCAAACTTTCTAGATGTGTATTTACTTTCTAAAGAATAAAGTAGTTTTTCTAATGTAATGCAACTGTTAGAGATTTAAATGAATTAATGAACAATATAAATGTTGCTGCAGTTTATAAATTCTGTTGGGTTTCTCAGAAATACATGACTGTTAGACCATTACTTTTCTAGCTCCCTTATTGCTGTAATGTTATCTAATAGTGCATAATAAAATGTCATCTTTTTCTTATTTCAGATTGACACAAGAGATGTCTCCACTAGGACTCAGTCACAAGACTGGCAGGTATTTTTATGTTTTTGTCTATTTTTAGTTCAATTAGGAGTATGACTGAGGCTAGTTGAAAGTGGAGATTAAAGAAGCATGGTGGACTTTAAGACATAAGGTCAACATTTTAATCACACCATTGTTTTTGGTATCTACAGCGACAGATGGCCCAGTTTCATGTTTCTCACTAAACCCTATATAATCCTTCCTCAGCCTTTAGAATTAGGAAATTCATCAGATTATTTGCCTGAGAAGAACAACCTCAATATGGAAAGCTATAATGGTAAATACAATGAACTAGTGGAACAACATCATGTGTAAAGAACTAGAAAACACTCACCTACAATGATTTTTTGAAGAAGCAGCCATTTTAACAGAATACATATATAATAAGAAGTTAATAAAAGTATCAAAAATGTTAAACATCCAAAACTCAGTTGAATTGTTATTAGGTTTGCTCACCAAAGAACATCATTAGTTTTGGGTTCCTAGTTTTGAGATTCTGTAGCCCAGTTTGACAAATGTTTAGAAATTGCTGTGGGTTTATGTCACTGCTCTAATAACAATCTAATCATATTAAATAAGCTGAATTAGAAACAAGAACTTCAATGGTTGAGGGCTTTTCTTGAAGTCAGAAGATTTAAGGTTTTATTTTTACCCACCCTCCCTGACAACGTCAACTCACAACCCCTACTTTTCAAAAAATGTTCAGTTATGACTTTAAAATGACTAAAATCCCAACAGATTCTAAAAGGGCCCAACAGAGGAAGTGTGTTGATAAAACAAAGGCCCCAAAGACATGAATTCTCACTCTTTCTTCAATGATTAAAGTTTCCCTTATTTTCTCTCAGCCCGATATTCAAGAGAAGTCCAGATATAACTAAAGCCAGGGCTACAAAGTCAGAGCAGCTGCTGAGGATAGATGACCACGACTTCACAATGCGACCAGGGTTTGGAGGTAAGGCGGTTCATCTTTTGGAACCTTCTGTGCAGAAACTCGTGGGTTATGATGTGTTTTCAGGTGTGTTGCTTATAAATATCCAGCTGATTTTCTAGACTTGACTGTAAACACTGATCTACGCTCTCCAGGCTCGGTTCTTTTATTAACATAGTAGTGAGAGCTCCCAGTCCTGGCTGGCAAAGATGACATAACAGTGTGGGATTACGGTGGAACCATGCTGTTGCAAGCCAGTGATTAATTACTGAGCAGCCTGTCTGTAGCTTTCGATTTCAATAACTGCCTTCTTAATCTGCTCTATGACTCAAAGCTGAAGTCATTGTGAATTGAAGTCTCTCACTTGGATTCCACTATAGATTCATAATCTCAGATTGAGTTTTTGGAATACTTCATTCAATTAAAGGCTGTAGCCTAAATTGCTCCACAGATACTAAAACTACCAGCTAATGAGACTGAATACATATTTTATAAGAAGACTCCATATTTGAAGCAGTCAGTCAATCTAGGCCTCAGAGACTCTTGTGGGACATTCTCCATACTTTTCCCAGCATATTGAACACTGCTGAGGCAGTCAGTAGAAACCACAGGACAAACTTTGCTTTGGGAACGTACAACTTCAGAGCTGGACGTTCCTGAAGCACCGCAGGATGTGGGGAAGCTGCTGTGAACAGTGGCCTCCTCATGGAAGTCACTGGCTCTATAACTGACCGTGCCATATGGGTTGTTACTGGACCAACCAGAAGCCAAAGATGACATGAAGCATCTAGAAGATAGAGATTGGAATAAACCCTACACTTTAAAACATTTGAAGGTGGTTTAATTTGGAAATGAAAGTCCACCTGCATTTAAGTCATCAAGCAAACTGTATTGGTTTGAACTCAGAAATTAAAGTTCATGAAGTTGATTCAACAACAAGAGACAAGTTGTCTAAGCATTGTGTTTTAAGTTCATTAATCTTGAATTGTGAGTTTTAACTTAAGGCTGTATTTTAAACCTAATAATTATTTCACAATATGCAAGAAAAAAACTTCCCTCACCTAGTTAAAGGGCACACATTTCTCTAATACTTATTGGAATAATTCAAATTCTTGTTTCAAATTGCAAGAACAAAACTTCTGTTCTGATCATGAATTCTAGTAAACAGCACAGTGCTAACTTAAAAATTCTAGTTTATTAACTTTTAGAGGTTTGACTAAAGTTAACACAACTTGCTACTCTAAGTTTATCTTTCACAAACTCACACATTTGGGTTCAAGATTTATTCCTCGCTAAATTTATTTGACTTATAGATCAGAAGACAGTAGACACAACTAAATGTGGCTCAAATGTTTTACAGTGCACAGTTACTTGGGTCAGCAAAACACACGTCTTCTCAGCCACCAAGAAACCAGAGCTGAAGCAGACAGAAAAAATCAGGAGTACATTCTGTTTTCCAGGGAAATAAAACATGTGGCTCAGGACATAAGAGCCACATCTGTCCTCTAACATCTGCCACACTTTTGGTGAATATGATTTTAAGTCAGTCTACACAGGACAGGATGAAATGCCAGGTCACGTGTTTAATGGACATGTTTAGTGTTTCTCTCTCTAACTTAAAACTGCCATCACATCCCTGTCTTAGAAATCACTGTGGCCAAACATTTGGTGTAATATTTAATTCAGTGCCACAACACACTTTCCAAGAGGTCATTTCAATTTACTCATGCATTCATCCCAACTATATCTTTGTGATATAACAGGAGAGTGAGCTCAGTTAGTTATTTAAATTAAAAAAAGTTTTTTGTCTAAGACATACAGTATGTGTCAGACTAAAGGCCCTGGGGCCAAATCTGACTCCCATATGTTTTCATGTGGTCCTACAAGGATACATAAATTGAACCTTCAAAATAACATATATATATATATATATATATATATATATATATATATATATATATATATACGCTGTTGGTTTAATGTTTGTTGGGATTACAGCACTCATGCCTCCGGTTCGGTCCCCAGGATACAGGGATCAGCACACAGCAGCTTTTAAGGGGATTTGGCAATAGAAAGCAGAAGTCATTGTCTAAATCAGAACAGTTGGAATAAAAGAAAGATAGATAATCCAAGCTGCTCCAAATGAGGCTCCTGGGTTACATCTGCACCCTTTTCATAACACTGATGTAAATGAGAGGTCAGTGGATCTTTATAAATAAACAGTTGTATCCGGTTTTTCTAGGGCCTGCCGTCCCAGTTGGAGTGGATGTTCAGGTTGAAAGCCTGGATGCGATTTCAGAGGTTGATATGGTAGGTAACTGTGAAACAGCTCTCTGCACTTGTTCCTACTTGAAGCAACAATGAAAAGCAATTTTTTATTTCTTTTCTTAAGGATTTCACTATGACCTTGTATCTGAGGCACTATTGGAAAGACGATCGTTTGTCATTTAAAAGCAACACCAACCAGAGCATGACTTTCGATGGTCGCCTGGTGAAGAAGATATGGGTACCTGACATGTTTTTTGTCCACTCTAAGAAGTCGTTCACACATGACACGACCACAGACAACGTCATGCTGCGAGTGTACCCTGATGGCAAAGTCCTTTACAGCCTCAGGTAATCCATTGTTGTATTTCTAACCCTAATTTATCACTGGGACAGTTTAGTTTAATAACGTCAGTTGGTGGGACTGGCTGTTTTTCAGTATCCTAATATCAACGCCAGATATTGACAGATTACCAGTAATCAAAAATGTTCCCTCTTTTGTTAAAAAAACACAACAAACGTGTGTCTTTTTAATGAATCCTCCTCCACTCCCCTCTTTAGAGGACAGTTGAAATATTAAAGACTTGTTGCATTTTTCTGAACTGACTGAGAATAAAAATGTTTACAGATTTAGTGGAAGACTTTATGAGTCCAAATGAAGCAAGTCTGTGAAGTAAAGAACTCTGGCAGACCTTTGGGATCTGGTTGCAAAAAAAGATGGATAATCCAAGCGGCTCCACATGAGGCTCCTGGGTTACAGCTGCACCCTTTTAATAACACTGATGTAAATGAGAGGTCCAAGAGTGTTCACAGCAACTTACCATGTTATAACAATTGGGAATAAAATGGATTGACTTCTTGAATGGAAATTAGAGTGCAAAATATTTGCTGCTTCATTGTTGACTTGGAAAAAGTAGAAGAATAACTTGGCGTAGATTGTCTTTTATCCAGCACAAGACGAACATAAGTACTTATGCACAATGCTACATTCTTTCTTCTCTTGTTACTCATCTCTTCACACAAAATGGTTTTTCTCGGTGATCATGAACTGGGTGTTTCAGACTGAAACATGTGAGGACAATAACATCAGTATTGATGTTAGAATCATGAAGTTATTAAATGGATCAACTGCCCCAATCCTGTGAGTTAATTAACTGTAGTTATCAAACAGAGCAGAAGGTTTCTACCTGGAACCCAGCAGACTGCATCGAGTCATTGAATCTCTGCGTTCACAGCTCTTGGACCAGCATGTGGTGACAGCAGGCAATCGCCTGGGCTGCATCACTGATTTTGCATCAGTCCTTCACACAGCATGCATGTAGAGACAGTGGAGAGGAAAAACTCCCCCTTAACATGAAAAAACCTCAGCAGAACCAGAAGCTAGCTCAATGTGAGCTGCCATCTGCCATGAACAATTGGTGGTTTGAAAAGATAGAGCACCGATCCAGGAGTTAGAGAAAAGTAAGAAGTTAACAGCCACAGTTTATGTTCTCTTTCAAGTAAAGGCCACACAGGCACACCCACTAGAAGGAAACAAACACACTTTCATTCTATTGGCTGAGAAGTTGCCAGGCGACGGTACTTTTTTGTTCCAAGTCAAAGTACCGTTTCCTTGGTACTTTTTCTTGGTACCAAGAGAGGTTTGCAAGCGGATATTTGATCCGAGCAGAGACGAGTTTTAAGCGGGAGGAGAAAGGTTTGAGAGAGCATAAGTTTTGACCACAAGCATTACAAGTTTTGAGAAAAAAGACATGAAGTTCTGCTTTCAGACTGAAAATGTGCATTTTTGAGTTATGGCAGAAAAATTCCCCCATACACAGAATCCGAAACAAGAAGGAACTGTTATTCAAAAAAACAATTTTTGACCACGAAGGCAGGAATTAAAGTTTATAAAAAGGGAAAGAAATCAATGAATGTAACAGAAATACTCTGACATGCTGCCACCCTGAGTGGCAACAGTTCTAGAATAAAAATTCAGTGAAAGTTCAAAGTCACTTCTTGTTCATCTTTTCTTTTAAAAGCAAGAAGCATCTTCAAGACAAAAAGTCCAGTTTTTTCCTGTTCAAACCTCTATAACTTTATGAAACCAAATGTAACTTAAGGACAGTGACGATACAAATTGTATCAGATAACATTGAACCAGAATTGGATTCAGTAAAATAGCAGAGATCAAATTACAAAAATGAAGGCCAACCAGAAAAAAGTTTACTGACATGAGAATGACCGGGTAATCCTGGTGAGAAATAGGAAGTCCTGAACTAAGACAGCTATTTTTTTTTAATCCTCGCAGGCAAAGACCAGCAGCCGACCAGCTGCCTTTTAATTTGACTGACTTGTGTACTGCAAAGTCTTTCTGACAAGGAGATGCAAGTAAAACTGAATGGTGATATTTCAGGCCTGGGTCATTATTCCACAAAATCTGGTGTTTGACTTGAAATATTTAAATGTTTTACACCTTTTTTTCTGCTTAAATGTGATGATGAAACAATAACCCCTCATAACAGAGAAGGCATTTTTCTGCAGTCAGAAATTCTGTTACTTTGCTATGGGATGATATACTGTATTATGAAAGACTTACATACGCATCACATGGCCAGGGTTAATCTGCATTGGGTCAGGGTTAGTGCCGGTTGGATATTTTCCAGACTAAAACAGATTGGAATATGATGATGACAGTTTGCAAACCACTTCACCCTCTCCTGTCCAGTCAGTTGGCTTAACACATTTCTGTTGGAAACCTGCTTCCTGCTGAGATCCTGTCCCAGTAATAAGGATTGGGTAAAATTCAGCTGAGGGTTAGATCTACATTACATGCAGCTCAACTAACTATATGAAGTTGGGATACTCCTGCTTCTGATAATTTGTTAATCAGAAACTGTTGTTTTTATTAAACACCAAGGGTTATTTATGCTATGGATTTTTATGACTTTTATTAAACCTTGTCTTTGTTTTTAGCTCTGTTATTTCTTTCTTGATTTTCTTTTGACCTTTTGGAGAACCAGCACTAATCTTCACTGACACTACAGGTTTATGTTCTGTCTCTATGAGTATTTTAGTTTGCTGACTGGAGAGAGTTCCCTACTATGCGACTCATCCGCCATCTTTTTTCGCAAAACACAACTTTTATTGAATAGTTGAAATCCCCAGACAGCTACACTTTCTGGTACAAAAACAATAAAAATATGGCAAATGATTTTTGAAATGAAAAAAACTGTGAATTTATAGTTTATTTTATATCCTTGTAAAGCACTTCAGCCAATCAATTATTTTCAATAAACAGAAAGCACTGTAACAAGGAGTAAGAACCAAAACAAAAACTGTTAGATGTGCGGTTTTAAAGAGCTGATTGATGGAGCTAAATACAGGGTAGAGACGAAACCCTAAAGACTAGCAGCTGGAACTAGCAAAAGGTGGCTCCACAAAGTATTGACACGGGGGGTATGGATACTTTTGCTCACCGCACCTTTCAGTTTTTCATTTGTAAAAAATGTTTTGAATCACATATAATTTTCTTTCTACTTCACAGTTGTTTACCACTTTGTGTTGGTCTTTCACATACAATTCAAATTAAATATATTTATGTTTGTGGTTGTAAGGTGACAAAATATGGAAAAGTTCGAGAGTATGAATACTTTTGAAAACCAGTTACATTTTCAAACGATTATACTGTTAGAGCTGGTTGTGATTGCTTTAACCACCATCAAATCTATCACTAGAAAGTACTAGAAATAAAATTGAGTTATGGCCACAAGAAAAACAGCCCTGTCCTGCCCATCTGCACAAATATTTATAAGTCTGCACGAATTTCTCAGCATTCCCACAATACATTGTTTCCAGCAAATATTCAGGCTTCTGAAGATTTTTGTCTGCGACTCCACAAATGTTTGCTTTGTGATTGCAGAGTCACAGTCACAGCCATGTGCAGCATGGACCTGAGTCGTTTTCCTCTCGACACACAAACGTGCTCATTGGAAATTGAAAGCTGTAAGTTACTAAGACTTTTGATGAACTTCAGATAATATGAGGGTTAATTTTAGTACTTGTTGAGTTTGTAATTTTAAGAATAATCACTTTTGCCATACTTGTGTCAAATGTTTATTTAATTTAATCAAACATATATATTGTGTATACTTTTTTATTTGTTCAGATGCCTATACGGACGATGACCTGATGCTGTACTGGAAGGAAGGGAACAGGTCTTTAAACACGGATGAGAGAATTTCTCTCTCTCAGTTCCTCATTCAGGAGTTCCATACGACCACAAAGCTGGCATTTTACAGCAGTACAGGTGCTGCAGGGGAACGGGGAGCTGTGTCTCAATTCATGTAGAATTTGTGAAGCCTAATTTAGTTTTTTTACTCGTCTCCAGGCTGGTACAACCGGCTGTACATCAACTTCACCCTACGGCGGCACATCTTCTTCTTCCTGCTGCAGACGTACTTTCCTGCCACTCTGATGGTCATGCTGTCCTGGGTGTCCTTCTGGATCGACCGCAGGGCTGTTCCTGCCAGAGTGCCACTTGGTTAGACAGCAGTCTTTCTTGCACATAAATGACCCGTGGTCATCTAAAGTAGAACAATATATTAAGCATTGTTTAAAGTTCAAATAAAAGCTGGACTTGTTTTTTTTGTTTTTTTTTATTTGCTTTTGTTTAGACTGTGACTCTCAGAATCAATGCTGATTTTTATGTACTGTCTGTATGAAAGGTTTTGAAGCTTATAATGGGATGTTGGTGGAGAAAGGTCACCATAGCGATTTCCTTTGTGTCCTCTTTGTATAGTTTTGACTGTGGCTTTGTATTATATTCATAGTTAGAAACTTCATAACTGTATTTTTTTCTGTTTTAGGTATAACTACTGTGCTAACCATGTCAACCATCATCACTGGAGTCAATGCCTCCATGCCGAGGGTGTCTTATATTAAAGCTGTGGATGTTTACCTGTGGATCAGCTTCGTCTTTGTCTTCCTTTCGGTCATAGAATATGCCGCCGTCAACTACCTGTCTACTCTCCAGGAACGCAAGGAAAGAAAACTGCGGGACAAGGTTGGTGCCATGTCCTGTCACTGACGGGTTTTTTGACTGAACTGGCATTTTGAAAGAAAGATTATCAGCTAAAAAGAGAGAATAAAGTAATTATTACTGGATTAAGTCACATTTTTAATCATCTGGAATACAAATTGGTTTGACGTTGTAACTTTATTGTTTAACCAGATCTTTTCTTTTTATTATTATAACTATTTGTTTGCATGTATTGCAAGTTATGTTCTAACTTTCTATTGCTTATACATTTCTAACTTTCATTGCAGTTGCCATGTACTTGCGGCATAGCTCATCCTGGCATGATGTCGGATTGCTACAGTGAGGTGGACGTCAACACCACAGGAAATTACGGCATGCCAGAGGAGAATGGCATGAGAAGGGAAAGGATGCTGGTTGAACTGGCCATGGAGACTGACCAGATGACAGGCCATGTTGGCTCCAGGGCTTACAGCAGCATCTGGATTGACACACATGCCATAGACAAATACTCCAGGGTCATCTTTCCTGGATCTTATATCCTCTTCAACATCATCTACTGGTCTATTTACTCTTAAAACGTTAACGCTTTCGACTGATGAGTGAAACACCTGCTGTCTTAACAGGTGCACCTGAAGTGAAACATTTTCATTTGTTCTTATAAAAGTTTTGCAAATATACATTTTACACCTTAAGATAAACAGAAAGATGGACTGAATCAAGAATACATTCAAGTAAAGCTGAATCTAGTATGAAGAGATATGCTTGTATCGTTACAATTAACGATAGTCATTGTAACTATCGTAATGGAGTCAGGTCAAGGATGTTGAAGGGCAGTACTCAAAATGCGCTAAAACAATGACAGCTGTTATGGGAAATTGAAAAATATCCATTGACTATATTATAGGAAGCTAGTCTTCTAGCTACTCTTGACTTTTGCTAGAAGATTTTCATTGTGATTTTCATTGAAGATGTGATTTTTATTTTCACATTTTAAGCTGGAGCTGTATTATTAAAATGGAGGACGAACAGTTAGATTGACTGAACTGGACTGTATGTGTTTGTCTGATTTTACTGAATTTATTGAAAAATGACCTGAGCTGGACAATTGCAGTTTTTACTTGTCAAGGGTGAATACAAATATTTTTAAATGCTGGTTGTTTGCAGATGGTCTTGCTCTTATTCCCACCAGTAGGAACGACAACTGCATCCAAAGTAAAAGTAAGGTTTTTGACAGATGAGCAGAAAAAAGGAGAAAATTGGAACCAAAGACATGATCAGTGTGCTAATGTCCACGCAAAATGATGTAAGCCTTACTGGCATTAAGATTAATTTTAATTACTGGACATCCAGGATCTAACCTTGCATAAACCATTGAAAAGGGCTCGAGTTTGTTTTGGGGCTAGTTCCATATGGACACTGGCCTTGTATTGAGGAAAAGCCAAGTTTAGTTTTGAACGTAAGATGGAACCTCAGGGGACAGAAGAGGGAAGCTGTAAGGAGAATTCCCCTCATAGGACTGAGAAGCTTTGACTATACACCATGCTATAAGTGTCAGAACAGGATCTGATGATCCACAGAAGAACCAGGACCAAAGAGTCCACAGTGTGTCAGGTGTCACTGCTAGCCTGCAGAGCTGAGCTGTGTTGCGTTTAAATCCAGACTGAAACTTCTCATAAATGTCAGACTGGAAGACTGCTGATTATAGACACAAGTAGGAACTATATCAAGTCCCCAGATGCTGTGTAACATACCAACTCTATAAACTTTGAAATCACATTTGCTGAGGAAATATGATCTGTACAACATTACAAGGAAAGGGTCAGACAACACGAAAGTTTAAGTCCAACTTCTCTGAGTTCCAATTCCATTAACTGGTTAGAAGAGACACAGGCACAAAACAAACCACAAACATACATATATAGATGATGATGAAATGATGAAATCATTTGCGCACAGTAACTTTAATTTCATCGAAGGTTTGTCATCAAGGTTTTTCTTCAACAGGTCTGGTGAGGTCTACTTTCAGCACCTCAGCATCTCTCTGCCCCCTCAGACCTTGCAGGTATGTCTGAGGGTTGGGGACGTTGCTCCCGCTCTCTCTCATAGTTTGAGAGGTAGCTTCCTTCGGCAGCCATGTTTGGCTAACGTTGTCCCGTCTCATGTGGCTCAGGTTGGTCTGCATTGAGTGAGTTACTGTAGTCCGAATATTAGCCTTAGATTATGGAGCACAAAAGAGGTTTATTAGACTGAAAATAAAAGAATGTCAATCTGTGCTGCAGCAGTGGAAGACATTCAAACTACTAGAGATACATTACATACAAAGCAGAAATCAGTTTGGTCTTAATCACCTACAACTCTTAACTCTACAAAACCACTCAGACCACCAGGCCACCCCTTATGAAAATATATTTACTAATGTATTACTGGAAATATACTGGAAATGTATTCTAATCTATTCTTTTCACAATACATTTTCTAATATACAGTACAGACCAAAAGTTTGGACACACCTTCTAATTCAATGGGTTTTCTTTATTTTCATGACTATTTATAAGGAAAAAATCCCACTTATCAACCTGACAGGGCAGGTTGACCTATGAAGTGAAAACCATTTCAGGTGACGACCTCTTGAAGCTCATCAAGAAAATGCAGAGTGTGTGCAAAGCAGTAATCACAGCAAAAGGTTGCTACTTTGAAGAAACTAGAATATATGGGATATTTTCAGTTGTTTTACACTTTTTTGTTTAGTGCATATTTCCACATGTGTTATTCATAGTTTTGATGCCTTCAGTGTGAATCTACAATGTCAATAGTCATGAAAATAAAGGAAACTCAAAAGGTGTGTCCAAACCTTTGGTCTGTACTGTATATTGTAAATGCATTGATTCATGTATTATACAATATAATATGTATTTGTAATGTATGTTTATATATATCCCAAAATAGTTTTAATTTTATATTTACAAACACCTACCATAATGTCATATGATTAATTTGGAAAAATGCATTGGTCATATATGTAAATATGTGTTATATGTATCTTCGATCTATAGCAGAATATTTTTACGTATATGGAAACATAAATAATACTGTTTAAATATGAGCAGTACATGGTAGAATATATAAAGTATATGAACTGTTATTTATGGGAAGCTGATGTAGATTGTAGACTGCCATAGGGCTGGAAGACTGAGGTGAGGCTGCTATATTGCGCCACCAGCAGGCAGGGCAGGTGAAGTGTTTTGCCCAAAGACACAATGACAGAGGCGTCCAGAACGGGGATCCAACCAGCGATCCCCTGGTTGCAGGATGAACGGCATGGCTGTGCTCACTGTGTCCACCTTGGAATTTTCTTTTGAATTACATTTTTTATTTACAGTTTTTATTATTTTCCCCTTTACTATCAACAAAATTATGGAAAAAAATGGTCTTTTGTGTCCAAACATCCTGCATGTAGCAAACATTAGTGTGTCTGTAGGGGTGTGCATGTACACATATATGGTTTACACTTATAATGCATTGGAAAATATAAATATTAAATTTCATACACGGAAATATATTGCTAATGCATTGAAAGATATATCCAATATGCTGCGCTCCATTTTGGTTTCATGCCTGTGGACACTGTTAAACATGTATGGGTCTGGCTCACCAGTTTAATGGCTTTTCGTCTTAGTTCCCACTCATTCCACTCGTATGACTTGTCAATGTGTGTTTCCACTGGGTGGGTGTCAGTTTGTATTCCAATTTCCCGCTTGTTGATATGCATAGGCCATAAACTCTGCCCTGGTTCTTTCTGCAAAAGCAAAGCAGAGACATCGGCTGAGATCAGGAACGCTGTGTTCCTAAAGCTAACAAGGGAACAGATCATATGCTCTCAAGATGTATTCAGTTTACTATGGAACTGAAGAGTTTAGTTGGTGTTACACAAAAAGGGAAATACATTTTACTGTGGAGTCTCATTTTCAAAACGAAACTACTTTCTTGGTGAAATGTTCCTAACTTATAGAAAAGAACAAAGAGCCATATTACCCTGGTAAAGATACCAACCTCAGAGTATGAGCGCGAGCTGGGAAGCTGCTGATGGAGTCTGAGAAGCTGGAAAAGTTCTGGGAATAATTTGGATTTTTCTGCCACCTGAGCAACAAAGTCATCTGGAGAGGAGGCAAATGCCAAAGCTGCCTCCCGGGAGCTGAAAGCATAGAACCTCTCCTTGTGTTCTAGAATCCCAATAGACGGATTTCCTGCAAAAATAGCATTTACTTTATTTGAAGACCCAAATTAACTACCCCCCCCCCCCCTTCCCAGTTTGTTTCTGATATGAAATGGGGGCATGGAATAAAAAAAAAGAAATGTTTTTGTATTTATACATGCATGTCAGTACCGTAGTTATTTGTACTCTTGACAACAATAAATGGAAAAGCTTACTGACTGTACAGCAATGAAGCTTCTTATAATGTGAATAAATGGAGATAAGGTTATCTAATTCTGTGATTTACTGATCAAAGTGTTTGATCTCACCTACACATGAACAATTAAGTCCACCACACTGAGAAACAGTTTTTAGCCATTAGCCATTAGCCATGCTGAATGCTGCTGTGATCAATTTGACCTGCTCAATTTTATGCCTATAATTTAGTTCAGTTTTAAGTCAACTTTTATCAAAGGATAAGTAATTATTTATTGCAGTTTTTTAAGTGAGACGTTTTTTATCTGGAGAATTGCACCCAGATTGTTTATTGTTGCAAAGGCAATAAAACTGCTATTCTACTTTGAGGAGATGAATGTGATTTTCTTTGTGTTTTAGGTGAGCACTACCTGGAAGTAGCAGACCGTCTCTGTTCACGAACATGTAACCACAGAAACCATTGTACTCCAATGGCAGCTCCTTCAGTCTGTCATTTGCATGAGGCAGGAGCCAGGCCTGAGTGTTTAGCAGAGTCGGGTCAATCTGCTCATCTGGAGGAGGAATCAGAAAATAGTAGAAGCCTGAACAGTCAAATCCACTGTCACTCAATAAAGTCTCCTTTTCTAGCCTTTAACTAAACTTGATCAACATGTTTCATTTGTACATTCAGGGTTGACTAAGTTAGTGACATTGCCATACCTGAGGACACAGCCAGTCTGTTGGCGTCGGTTTTTACTTTTGTTGCCTCCAGCAGGCTGTTCAGATACGCCTTCGAAAACCTCTTAGCCTGGGAGACGAGGAAGGGTTTGAGACCGACTGTGATGTTACTGAGAATGTGCAGCAGTTCTGCCTCATCCTGGAGCTCAAACCACAACTTTGTCACAGCCTTGAACAACGGCTGAAAAAACAAGGTTCAATAAGTAACTGATCAGTAGTAGCTGTTTCTACAATATCAAAGATATACAAGACACAATGCACAGCAATATGAAGCTCAGAGGAGACAGATTTTAGTGTTGCTGCTACTAAATTATAGAACAGTCTCCTATTGCATATCAGACCTGCCCCTTTAAAACTCTCTGTAAAAAAGACTTTTATTCCTTGGCACAACCTGAGACATTTGCTTTTACTTCTGTTTTAGTGTCTTTCTGACCTTACTGCTGTTTTAAACCTATTTTCTAAGATGGCCAATATTGCCGAGCTTTTACCTTCCAGTGTGATGGAGGTGTGTGGCTGTTCTAACTGAAGAACTGTGTTGTTCTCGCTCTCTAACTGTGGCACACACAGCCTTTAGCAGTGTCCATGCAGGGAGCTGTGACAACAGCAGAACATTCAACGCATATATTTTGTGATGATAATATTGTCTAATTTGGGGTCTTCAGGTAATCTTTGTCTGTGATTAACATTAGTTTGGTGAGTAGAAACATTTAAATGGAACAGAAAAGACAATAAACAAAAAATCTGTAAGAAAGTGAATACTTTTTCAAGGCTCTGTATGTGTCTAGTACTGTGCACTGATTTTGAATTTATACAGTAGCGCTGATTTTGATCGGTGTTGACATGATGACGCTAAGTTTGGTTGGTTGGTTGGTTAGTTGGTTAGTTGGTTGGTTGGATGGTTGGATGGACAGATCTGCTACAAACTAAGTGCCTACTGTACCTCGACACAGATAAGACCTTTAGCTAGACCAAAAAAAAACAGCAGTTGTAATTTTTCACCTAATGGTGATTTTTTTGGCCTTTTGTGTCTTTTTTTTTTTTTTTTTTGCCAAAAGTGATTTTGATTTTTAAAAAATCACCACCTTTTTGCCAAAAGTTAATGTAGACTAAAAAAAAAATTAAAACAAAGACTTAAGCCATTATTTTAGGAAAGTGAAACCTCCACCCGCCTGTCCATGGTGGTGGACACAGGCGGTGTTGGGTTTTGCTCGACTGGAAAGCAGCACCTTTCAAATACATACAGCATACAACATACTGAAAATACAGTGATACTTGAGTTTGGTTAAGGTCCAATAATCTTGAAAAATGTAAACAATTTTTATTCTAGTTTCAGAACTGGACCATGATGTTTGTAATGTAAGCATAACTGTTTGGTATGATAAACATATAATATTCTACAGAAACAAGTGTGAGCCTGTGGCAGAATAAAAAATACTTTTATGAGTCAATGGAGCAACATTACTAATGTAGAAAAACAAAAATCAGACGTCAAAAATGATCTTTTTGTCAGTTTAAAACATTGTGTTAACTTTATCCTGCAAGCCTGTACTGCCTCAGTGTGTCTGGGATTATCTATGCAGTTAATGCAGAATTTAAGAATCTGGTTTTTGCTCTCAAATATTTTCAAGGACATTATAAATCTTAGGATGAGCCCTCTCCATATTATCTCTTTGTCCAGGTAGGTGGACGGTTTATATGAGTGCTGTATTGAACCACTATAAGATGCTTTAGCTGTTGTAGCAGTAGATGTTGGTCTGTAGAGGATTTATTTTGAGGCAGCAGAGTAACTGAGAGCTTTTAGTTCGAAAGCACACCACAGATGGAAGGTAGTGTGCTTAACGCTGTTTCTTGTGTTTTTACCTCAAATATAACTCAGGACTCCTCCAAGGTTCATGTTTTTTAATTCATTTCAGATGATAAACATGTACACTAAAAGGAGGAAACGCTGTAAACTGTAAAGCACTTACAAAGACTGTTGAACCTGGTATGGCCATATTTGGCTGCACAGTTTCTCTCAACTGCTTCAACACAGAAGAAAGCTTAGCCTGTCGACTCTCCATACGCTGGCAACATATGCTCACATCAGACTGGCAGCAAAGAGGAAACACATATTAATTCTTAAGTACATATTTTGCTGTTGAACACTTGTATCATATAAACTGTCTTTAACCATTTTTGATTCATCTGTTGATCAGTTTTACTGATTCGTTTAATTTTCATGAAAAAATGCTGTCTTGTTTTATTGCATACTATATGCTGTATAACAAAATGACGTTAAAATATCTTGATATGATTATCTATGTGTGTGTTATCACAAAACAAGTTTCTTCAATGGAAAATAATTAAACATTGTGTCAATTCTTCTACAACCAGATTGGTGACAAATTTCTTATGCTTTTCTCCCCAGCAGACATGGCTTTTAAAAATGAAAACAATGTAAATATTTAACTGAGGTTTTATTTTTATGTCACGTATTAGTATATATTTATGATATTCCATGAAGCTTTTAAGAAACATTTCACTGAACTCTTGATGAATTCTTTTGGTCCTTGTTGAAACGAAACCCGGTTTGTTCATCAATTTGTTGTCACATGTCTGTGATCAGATGTTACTGCAGTCCAGTTAGTCACCTCCTGAATTAGGCTTTTCAGGATCACTGTCATGCCAAGTATTTGTAACTATTTCATAAGCAGTCATTAATGCACATTTTATAAACACTTTTATCTCTATAACAGCCACATTGTATTACTTTTCTTTCTCCTAACAATCACAGTTAAAATACTTAAGTTTTCAGCATCTTACAAACTCAAATATCTTGGTTTTTTGGGGGATTTTCCTACAAATTGATCAGTGGGGTTAAATATGGGTCATATTCATCTTGCAGTTTATTGTAACTTTTTCCAGGCCAACTGTTGCCTAGATGAATGTTGAGTGTCTCCACCCTTTTGACATGTAAATTTATGGTGACCACTCCGCCTACATTGCGTCTCTGCTTCAATTAGACACTCCACTGCATCAGTCTCACTGTCACATGACCAAACAAACACCACATAACCCCCTGACCCCTGACCCCCATCCCCTCACATAGAAAGAAACATTGTTTGCTAATATTGGCCCACATTTTCTTATCAAAATAGCTCAAAAAAACTCAAGTATTGGCTTGCGTTAATGTTAGACTAGTTTTTTCTCACCTGTAAAATTTTTAGGTAACTTTCATGCTGCCTGACGTTGTAGAGAGCCTGTTTCAGCTGGGTGATGGGCATTTCACACTGGGCAGGCTGAATGTTGGGGTGTGTTAGCTTCTCCAGCACAGCCGTGTATCTCCACACCAAATCCTGTGTGATGCTCAGTTCATTCTTAATGCTTCTATCACCGACCTGAAGCGCTTCTTGCAGAACTGCAGGCACTGCCAGGACAACATAAAGGGCAGAACAAAGTGAAAAAGGACAACATTGGAAAAATATTTTACATATTTATGAGAAGTAGGAGGTATAAAGTTTTCTGTTAAGTATTTGCTGGAAATGATTATTAGCAAGAATGTGTTTGGCTTCATAGCAACAGAGTCAGGCCTGAGGGTCCAACTAAACTACTTATAAAAAATACTTTACAATTGTTGTTAATTTATACAAGTTGTCTCATTGAGATCCAATATCTCATTGCAAGAGACTTGTTTTAATAAAACAAAGAAAATATTACAGAGCATACAGAGCAACAAAACAAGCACTTAAGAAATCTGACTATTAAATAAGCTAATAAAATATGAGTTAAGGACTGATTTATGAAGATCTGAGCATGAGAATGTCATCTCAGCTTCTTTGTTGGGTCAGCAGCAGTCAGGTCAGTCCTGGCTGACTGCTGGAATTCTTAGTCCACTAACTTGATGGCTGCATCATGTTTTCTTATAGGAAAGACTACATAATGTTGAGATCAGAGTAGAAATCATTACAGATGAGCCTACTGAGAGCATACTTCAGTTAAGTTAAAATGAATCAGTAAAGTATATAACGTATGCTACAACTACTGGCTTGACTTAATTACAATACTGATTGTTTCTTTATGATCCATTTGTCTAATCCCCTCAACACTGCAATGGTCTATTAAAGGCCTTTCTGTCAAACTTAGAACAGCGGTCTTCAGAAACACAGTGAGATAGTTCACATTTATCCTGTTAAAATCGATAAGGGTATATTCCACTGTCATAATGTTAAAATAATAACAGTGTTTGACTGAATACCAAAATGAAATATTTAATGCAACTGAATAAAAAAAACAAAATGAGACAGATAAGACAGAATCATGAACATGGTTGGTTTCTGACTGAACAGACGAGGCTCCAGTATTAACCAAGCCTGGCTGTTAGCCTGGCTGTTAGCCTGGCTGTTAGCCTGGCTGTTAGCCTGGCTGTTAGCCTGGCTGTTAGCCTGGCTGTTAGCCTGGTCTGGAGCAGCTACTGAAATCAATGGGATGGTGAAAACCTACCACTCAGGCAAGTTGGTCATGAATCCTTTGCTGAAACTGCACAAGCAGCAAAATGGCTTCACTACATCCTGTTGTTCACCACTTTTATTCATATGCAGGGTTTTTTCAATATTCCCTCCAAATACAGCAAATCAAAATACTGCACCAAGCAGCAGACATTACACAACAAAGAACTTTACACACAAATGATTAGAATTTTGTACACCAAGTATATTTAGTCAAGAGCAAGAGACACTCAACTCGTACTTTGTCGTTTTGTTCGCGTTTGTGGGAAATGAGCGAGAGAGAAGCAAGGAGACGCAAAGTCACATCTCTGGAAAATAAACTTTGGTGTTTAATGCTCTGAGAAAGCTGGTTAGTCTATAGCTACGCTAATGTGGGACTCCTCCAAAGAACTTTTCTTCTTTTGTTGTTTTTTTTTTTTTAAAAAAAAAACAAAATAAAACCTCTGTAGTGCAAAAGAAATTAGAAGAAAACTTTTTTTTTTTTTTTTTTTTTTTGATTAGAATTTTGTACACCAAGTATATTTAGTCAAAATATACTTGGTGTACAAAATTCTAATCATTTGTGTGTAAAGTTCTTTGTTGTGTAATGTCTGCTGCTTGGTGCAGTATTTTGATTTGCTGTATTTGGAGGGAACAATCCTTATCAATTTTAGGCAGTTTTTATAAAATTTATTTTACTTTTAAATGTGACTTGGGTTGCACCAAAATTTTATTGGCCCTTAATGAGAATAATAACTGATTACTTAATTCGGTTTTATCTTAAATGCAAAGAAATTATATAATGTGTATTAATTATACTTTTTGTGTCAGCTATTTTTAAGCTGTGTGCTTATGTGTTTTAGTTCTTTATTTAAAAATAACTCATCAAAGATCAACTTTTGAAAGACGTACTTAATTTGTGGAGGCTTAAAAGTTCCTCGTTTTGCTTGCTGGCTTCGTTGAAGATTCGGATTCCTGTTACAATCATGGTGAGCTCCTTCAGCTGCTGCTCCTTGTCTTTCTTCAACAGAACCAGGAACGCTCCCAGATCATTCAGGGGCAAGACACTCTGCAGCGCAGCTGGAAGAGGAGAAGAAGAAGAAGATAACCATCATCATCACTACAACATGCCCTCCACAGTAACTGACACATTCCACAGCCACATGGATTAAGGTGATGAAATATAGCAATAGCCAAAGAACATTCTGACTCTAGTTAGAAGCTAAATTTTCTCTGTATCATAAACAAAAAAAACGTTACGTGAGATGACGCTCTCAACAACAAACTGATAGAAGCTCTGCACCATCTGCTGCAAACCTTGAAGGATCTTAGTTTCCTGAAGAAGTCCAGTCTGCTCTGTCCTTTCTTGCTTCACTGTTGTGTCTCCAGTCCAGTCTGTTGTCCAGATGAACCCCGAGGTATTTATATTCCTCAACCACCTCCACTTCAAACTGATGATGTTTGAAGACGGACGGATTATGTCCTTTGCAGTTGTACCATAATCCATCAATCCACCAATAATAGATGATGGATTGAGCAGAGCTCTGCCTTCAACCTCTCCAGACTTGCCTGCTGTGTTCCTCAGCGTTGATGTTGCTGTTTTTTCTGGCAGTTATTTTTTTACTGACCAGGTGAATCAAAAAGATTGTAAATAACGTATTAACTTATTAAATATGTACTGTATGTTAACTCACACTGTGAAGTTGGTGCCAAATCTCCAAGAGGAGACTTTTGCAGTTTGTAGACATTAACATTAGAGTATCATTTACTTATCATTCAGCATAATTTCTTCCATTTGTTGAAGCAGTAACCATAATCATAGGAATAACCATAAATGATTTTTATTACAGCTGATGTGAATGTTTTGTCAATAATTTTGATGTTTATGTTGTAAAGTATTTGACTTCTGATTTGAGCTGTATACTTTTATTTTTGATATTGCTGCTGCGTAAAAGTTAGTTTGTTTCCCCCCAAATACAGCAGTTAGCTTGTTTCTCACAGAGCAACAAGAAATATTATTTCATACTGACAGCCCCTCGGAAGAGTCAAAAGGTGTGTTGATTATGAAAAGTATTTACATTTAATGTGTTTTTGTCTGTTAATATGTTTATTTGGCATAAACATAACACATCATATAAATGGAAACACTGTAAAATGATGTGTTAAGTGTTTCAGTGCCTGGTGTGACATGTGGATTTCAGTGCTGTGATGAATGGGACGACTTTTGAAGGAATTAAATCTCATAAAACCATCACCTTGTTCAGACCGGCACGCTACAAGCATGCTGCTTGACGCTGCAGTTCAAACGTGACTCACCGTTAGTGTCTTGTACACAGCTGAAATTTGCAGGTGAACCTATTGCAGATCTCAGCAGGATGTAGGTAATTATCTGATGGTACAGAGTGTGGAAATCATCCCTGGATTTTGCTCTATTGTCTGTAATCTCCCGACACACTCCACTGAGTCTGAACTCCAGTATGCGATGGATCTCTGCCAGAAACTCACCTGCATAAAAAGTCGTCTATTACTCTTTTTAAGAAATAAAGTGATTATCTGAATTATTTATATAGTGCCTTTTGTATAGCATGTGCCGAGTCACTGGAAGACAGCCATTGTTTCTCATTTTAATGTAACCCTGGACATCAGTCAGTGTTAGTAATTCTCCTTAGAACAAATAGACTCACTATCATTCTATGAACAATATCAAAGTTGCAATCAAAACATTTTCTATTACATTCAAAGATAAAAAGATAAAATTATGCCCCATGAAAAAAATTCTAGAGTAGTCAATGAAACATATAAAACAGATTTAAAGTTTATACTTACATCGAGAGGCATAATTCATTTCAAAATAAAGTTGCATTTTGATGGTGTCAAGACCTGGGCTGGTTTCCTCTGTAAGCTTATCTAAGCAGAGCTGCAACCAGAAACAATTCATTAGGAGGCATGGCTGCTTCACATCTACTGTAAAAAGATCCTGTGAGGGATTTTCAGAATAAAAGTGTCACTAGCTCCACTGTGCTCTGAATTCCACTTCATTGCCCCATGCTCTGGGCAATGACAATTTTGCTTTGCACTGAGCGCAGCCAGTGGAGCAAAAGGTAGGTATGCACTCCATGTGACGCATAAGAGTAACACGCTAGAATGGGTGCCAAAACAATGGTGGAATAATTATTTCTAGTTTGTGCATTGAAAACCCTGCCAGGTGCAAATAGCATTTCTGCTTACACCTCAGAAAGCATCCGTTCCTTTTAGTGCATTTTCACCCAGCTTGAAGTTTGAGCTGCAGCATTCACTCACTCTAAAGTAAAATTTGTTGAACTATGACCGAAGTGCACCATGACAGATAATCTAGAGAGAGGACATCTGTCCAACAGCAGTCAGTGGGCGAACAGAACTCCTTTACACTGGTCTCTATATCATACCATAAGTTTCTCTCCTGCCTAACTAGACCAGGTTTTGTTCATTTAGGCCAGGGGTGTCCAAACTTTTTGCAAAGAGTGCCAGATTTGATAAAGTGAAGATGCCCGGGGGCCAATAGTTTGTTCGGACATTTTTTAACTACAAAAGTTTCATGCAAATGCACACCGTTATAAAACTATTTTCATTGTCACAATTATCTTTATTTTTCAAATGACAAAATAACCAAATATAAGCCACTCAGGCAAATGAGAATAACTCTAAAAACCCAAATTCTGCCTTTCATTCATATCTGGAGAGTCAGATAACATTGAACAAACTGTATGAAATACCTTAAATTTACATGAGTTTAAAAATATCTTTGCCTCAAGAACATTTTAAACAGGAGTTATAAGTAATGCAAAGTTGTCTGTTATTATTAAATCTTAAAACAAGTGAATTTTGCTCTTGTCATTTACAATATATTTCAGAAAGTAATAGTTTGTCACATCTACAGGTTCATAACATCAACAGTAATAACCAAATCTTACTCAAGAGTTTAATAAAAATAAGTGCCATAAATCCAGGTGCATAAATGTTCTTTTGGCTTTTCACTGCTGATAGTGACAGACGTTACCGTTCAAAATACTCAGTTTCATGTCCTCAGCTCTCAGTGCCACACTGTTACTGCCAGGCAAACATTTTTCTCAAATTCTTGCTTCTTCTCAGGGCAAAATGTTCTCCACCATTTTCATAACACAGTCTTTGATAAATGTATCTTCAGTAGAAGGTTTGCCATGTTTAGCTATTAACATGGCCACTTCGTAGCTTGCTTTGGTGGTATTTTCTTTTGACTCACAGGCCCGCGTGAAGAATCGCTGTTGTGATGCCAGTCCAGCTTGGAGCTGCTTTAGTTTTTCAGCACGGTCACTTCCTGTTAGCTTGTTGTATGTGTTAGCATGTTTAGTCTGGTAGTGTCTCTTTACGTTGAAATCCTTAAACAAGGCAACCGTCTCATTACAAATTAGACAAGCACAATTGCCTTGATTTTCAGTGAAGTATTATAATTCCCATCTCTCTTGAAAGCGGCGGCCCTCACTGTCAACTGGTTTTCTTTGCAGTGGCCATGGCAGAAATGAGTGGAGAGGGGTTCGCTGCACGGAGGCAGACTGATAGTATTAAAGTGGTGCTGCCACCATTTGGTGAAAGGAGGAATTACAGTTTCAAGTTTTATGATTTATTTATTCTGTTTGACAGTGGAGGCGGGCCATAAATAATACATTATAAGACCGAAGCTGCGGGCCGTATGAAATCTGACCGCGGGCCGTGATTGGCCCTCAAGCCGGACTTTGGACATGCCTGATTTAGGCTATGACAGAACTGCAGATTAAACTTTGCTTTATCTACCAAAAAACCCTTCACCTGCTGTAGTCTGCTGTGGATGATCAGATTGCAGCACCAGTGTGTTGTGACTCACTGACAACAGTCCAAACTCATCACTACACCTACTGCATATGTTCTGATGTCTGGAGCCTGGTTGGCCTGCAGAGTGAGCTGCACCGTCACAAATACCTGTTTGAGTCTTTGGACGTCTTCTTCTGAGAGCGTCTGATCTACATCAAAACCGTTTGTTGGATTCAACACCACAGCTTTCACCTGAGCAGAAACATAAATACATTCTGGATATCAGTGCACATATTTTATGAAATAAAATGTTCTGTGATGGTCTCCATAGCGAATGCTGGTTGACATAAAGACTTGCAGCTGTTGTGCTGAGTGATCTGCCAGTCAGCTGGCGGCTCTGGGTTCCTCACCATGAATCCCGCCAGAGTTTCAGAAAACGAGTGTCCCCTCCTCACACACTCCTCCACTATTTCACAAATGATGGTTTTAATCACTCTTTCTGTCCGAGCCCGAAACATTTCTGCTGCTGTACAAAGCCGATACTGTAGTGTTTAGAACCGGCTGCTATGGCAACAGTGAAATATAACGTTGTCCACTAGAGGACGCTGCCGCTGTGTTCTCGCTGTTGAACAAAGGCGCATCAAAAACATGGGACAGCAGTCATTTTACAAAACCAGACTTTGTTTTTTTTATGTTGAAGACCGTGTCAAAAAACGGATGAGCAAAAGTCTAGGTATTTATAGACAATATTACAAAAAATAGTTTACAATATCATTTCATCGTTTTCCATTTGCCTGCCACTTTGCTCATGCCTGGATGTTCTTATTGACAAATAAAGAATATCTTTATTCTAATCATTTAAAAGTCAAACAGGTTATGAAAAACATGTGCAATAAAGAAATAAAAAGTGTTTTATTTTCATGTTTTAATCAAAGGTCACAAAACATTGTAAATATTTATCTAACTTGCCATCACAAGGAATGCAAAGTGGTCTGAAATGTCCTGCTAGAAGTCTGTTCTGACTGTGGACTTCAGCAAACCCAGGGAGTTATTGAGCATACAGAAGCAGCTCCAATCAATGAGTTGTACAGGAAGGAACTGGAGGAAAAAATCAAAGATGTGTGGTCAGGGATGAAGAAGATCACAAATGTCAAGCAAGAGGAAGATCAGATAGATGGAATTCTTCAGTTCAGGAGCAAATCCATCATCCTCCTCCTCTCCTGTCCCCAGACAAACAGAAATCCAATCCGCTTACCCACAGGTTTCCTGTCAAACCTCTGAGCTTCTATCTTCCATCTCAGTCATGGACTCTTCTGCTTCCATAAGTTCGTTTTCAACCAAACTAGGGAATGCTGCTGTTCTTTGTCTCCCCCTCCCACTTTTCAGTATGTAGATGTCAAATTAAGAGTCATCTGTTGAGACCAAGCTGGAACACAGCTGCAGGTCCAGATGGTGTCAGCCAGAGTCCTGAAGGCCAGAGCAGCTCTGTGGGATTCTGCAACATCTCTTCAACCTCCGCTTGATCCAAGAGAAGGTTCTGTTGCTGTGGAAAATATCTTGCCTGGTTCCAGTACCAAAGAAAATTCACCCATCAGTCATCAATGACTATAGACCTGACATACCACATCATGAATTCAAAATTAATCCCAAAGAAAAAATTTATGTTGTAGCTCATTAAATCAGATTCTTTAAAGAGAAGATGGTGTTGGCAGGAAAGGTCTTTTGTAGCAGACGGTGTTACAGCAAATCTGAAAAAGCCTCTGACTGAGGACACTTTTCTCAAGAAGAGGATGGTCAGGAAAAAAGGTCCATGAGAGAGAAAAAAGAAAGATGGTAACCCAAAACAAAGGGCCTTGATTTTTCTTTACAAATCTTTTACAATACTGAACTCCATAAAACATGAATGCACTTTAATAATTAAATTAAGGATTTGCTTAATTGTGTATTAATCTAGTCATAATAAAAGGGATCAAACAGAGAATATGAATAAAGTATTTATTTAAAAAAGCGACAAACAAGACTGGGGTGACAAATTGCTCAACTTAGTTCAGTTTGCTACAGTATATCTATTAGTTGTCAAGTAGCTATAAAACAGACTAAATAGTTTCACAGGTTCCTTTAAAACAGCTCACAGTATGACTGAGTACTACTGCTGGAACAGTAGGCAACATGGAAAAGCCAAACCTATAAAGACAGTTTACATAAACACTCAAACATGCAGAAACTCATGCAAAACGACATGTCAAAATTATTTCATGGGCAGCACAAGAACAAATCCAGAAGCTCACCGCGCCCCAAAAAAGCAAACGGATGAAAGTATTTAGTATCAAGACACAGCTTAAACTAAAGAAAAGAAATACTTTTGGTTTGGCTAACTAACCATCCTGCAGCATTTTATACAGTATAACCGCTCAAACACCTGCCCCTCATTACAAACCAGCTGTAATAGAGTCATCTCCGCTTCATTTCTCCAACTAACACGTCACTCACTGGGATCTACTGTTTTCATCTGGAACATATAGGATGAGCATCAGTGTACATTTCAACACATTTTCACCAGACAGCTGGAACATTTCTAGACTGCAAGCTGAAGCAAAAGGCAGTTCTGCAATCTTCCCCCAATCTTACACACTAAATATTTCATCGACTTTAAATGATCGTTTTAATAAAACTGCTAGGAGTCAGAATCCTGAGGTTTTCCTCATTAATGAGAGTTTTGCCAGAGTCAGTGGCCAGCTTCAGTTCCTCAACCATAAACAGTCAATCAACTACGTTCTAACGACACAACTGAAAAATATAAGACAGACATAAAAAAAACAAAACATTTACTTATGGCCATCATGGTAAATAACTAAGCATAAAGCACACAGCAGCTCTATAAAAAAACAAACACTACACACACACAAGCTGGCATCAAGTATAAACTTATAGCTCAGAATTCACAACGATGGCCAAAGTCAAAATGACAGACACATAAAAATATATACTTAAAATGACTCCTAATGGCTCACGGCAGGTTCATTTTCTATTTCATCTAAAAGTCATTTATGAAGTGCAATATTCCGTTGGTCTCAGAAACACTTTCTGAAGACAATCTGTGGCCCGTATTCCTCATACTCTCCCCGGCTGATCCATGCAGAGTTGAAGGTGGACAGGTTGGCCAGAACCGCACCGCCACTCCACACCAGGAAGCGTCTGTCTTTGGGGCTGGCGACGCAGACGTTCACCCTCATGTCTGCCGGCACCAGGTTCTTCACCTCAGCCTGGAGGCGCTCAGGCAAGCCTGGCAGCAGAGTATTCCCACCTGCAATCACACCCAAAACTGGTCAGATTTACAGAAACGTTTATGAAATTATAAAAAATAAAAAAAACCTGCAGTATAAGGAGTTCATTTTACAGTGAAACTAAGAAAAGGAAAATTGATACCTGAAAGAATAATGTTGCCCAGGAAGCTGCGCCGCAGGTCAATGTCTGACCTGAGGATTGACTTAAAGATGCTCTCATGCATCCCAGGATGATCCCGTCCAACCATCTCAGGATGAAACAGAATCTCAGCTGCCCTGGATGGACAGAGAAATTGGCTCAATCACCACATTGTTCTGCATGGAATTCTTTAAGCTTGTTAGGAAAGTCGAAGAACACATGGATACATCAGCCTGACGTTGAAGGTTGGGAATATGTCACAGAGTGAAACCAGTCAGAGACCATCAATTTTATCTGAACAGAATTCAAGAGATTTGACTGAACTGTTGGATATTTTTCTACAGAATAGCTGACCAGTCGCCTCGAACCAATCATAAACTCTCTCCGCGCAACGCCCCCAACTCCATCTGCAGGTGGACCGCCAACTTCCTGACAGATATAAGGCAGTATGTGTGGCTGGGGCAGAACATCTTAGAGACTCGGACCATGAGCATTGGTTCCCCTCATTACCTCTGCTTTCCATCTGCTGCACCTCCAGCCACCTGTCTGTGAAACTGATCAAATCAGCAGTTTCTCAGACTAATCACAGACAGAGATGAGTCTGCCTACAGGATGGAGGCGGATTGGCTGGTGGCTTGGTGAAGCTCAACACCCAGCAGACAGTGGAAGTAATTGTGGACTTTAGGAAAGTCACAGACCCAACATCCCCTCTTGTCCTCTGGGACCGTTCCATCTCCATTGTGGACTCATTCCGCTTCCATCACCAGGACCTCAACGGGAGCCGATCATCAGCTCCTCATCATGAAGGCCCAGCACAGGATGTTCTTCCTACAGCAGCTGAGGAAACTCAAACTGCCAGCTGAGCTGATGGTGCAGTTTTATGCAGGAATCATAGTCCATCTTCACCACCGCTATCACTGTATGGTACACAACCAGGGACAGACAGACCACAATGCAATGTGCGCTGCTGAGAAGGTGATTGTCATGCAGGTTGGACTGTGACTGACCCTTATCCTGGACACAGCCTGGTTAACCTTCTCTCCTCAGGCAGGACACTACAGTCCATCTGGACCAGAACTTCCCACCACAACAGTTTTTCCCCTCAGCCACTAGACTGATGAACAACAGTTAAATGACTGGAATAACACAGCCACTTCATCCACATGCTGCTCTGCACATGCATAAATATTTTTCTTTATATTCATATAGTTTATTTGTTTTTGCATAATTCCATCAAAACTACTTCCTAATTCAATGATTCTGATAAACAGGTAATATGAAAACTCAGCTAGAGCTACACCTGGAACAAAGACATCTGCTACATTTAGTCTGTTCATACAGATTAACAGGTCTATGTACAGACTGGCACCAAGAAGGCCGTTAGAGAAGCAGCTAGAACCAACTGTTCAGCTTTAAGAAAGGTGTCCCTGGTCTCTAAAAGCCAGTAACTGGAGATTATCGGAGTCACTACATATACAGTCAGTCTTCAGGCAGCACACAGTCCAAGAACAGAGATTTGTTCTTCTACCTGAAGCCATGAGAAAAACAAAGCTCTCTCTAGACAAGACATGTCATACATCACAAGAACTCAAGTGCAGAAAGTGGTGTGCTACAGTGGGCGAGAACTATAAAGACTTCCCATTCCTGAAAACACAAAAAGGTTCTGCCTGGAACAGACATCAAGAACCATCATTGTACTTCTGTTCTTACAGGAGAGAGAGCAACTCTTATGTGTATATTGTGACAAAAGCTAAAACTTTCCTCAAGAACCTTCAGTTCCCAGTTTGCCTACTAAAAAAAAAAAAAAAAAAAAAAAAAAAAACAGGTCTGCACCAACCCTCTGAACAAAACTTACTGAATTGGATGCTTCATTCAGGAAGTCCCACAAAATTATAAAATGGTGCTGAAGGCAGTGACTGGCATAAAGAGCTTGGTTTGATCCTCAAGTTCCACCATCAGTTCCAGATTGCTGGTAGCTATACAGGCGACCTGATCAGTTTCTTTAGTAGCTCTTGTTCAGAAACTTCCCTCTCCAAATGTCGGTCACTGGTACATCGTTACCTGAATCTTTCGGTGCCCATGGTAACAATCTGGCCATCCGGCATGGTGTACTGCACTTCTCTGCAGGACGAACTCCCCGGGTTCAGCTCAGCATCATAATTTAATGCAACACAGCAGCACTTCTCCTTCATCTCCCTCACAATCTCATCTTCTGCTGTTGTGCGCATGCAGACGCCCTGTTCCTGCAGGAGCTTTAGGCAGAAAAGAGGAGAAGACTGAAGGCTGCACAACAAGGCCATGATGAAGACCTTGGCTCATGAAACCAATAAAGCACCGGACAAAAGTTACTGAGTAAATCTAGACCTGAAGCAGACTGATCCAGAGGGCCTCGTACTGAAGTGGACATTTAATGTGTTTATCAAAATAATTTAACAGAACTGGTCACCTTTAAGAGCACCAAGCAAAGTGTTGCAAACCTTTTTAAGCTGCATTGTGACATCCAGACCAGCCAAAGGGAAGCGCTGGACTGCATGAGGCAAACTGTAGCCCTCAAACACAGGAACACTGTGGCTCACGCCTTGTCCAGAGTCAAACACCACACCTAGAAACGGGTCATCAGGCCCAATGCATTAGCAACAAAACTAGGCAACTTAGAATGTGAAACATTTAGGTTTTAGGAAAAAGTAAAAAAAAAAAAGAGGTAGGAAGAAGTCTGTCTGAAGAAGGTGTGCAGACAAGCGACTGGCTGCAGGACCTACCAGTGGTTCTCCCTGCTGCATACAGTGCAAGAACTGCCTGCATGGCCACATACGCCAACGGAACACCAAAGTTCTCAAACATGATCTCCACCATGCGCTGCCGGTTCTCCAGAGGGTTCATGGCTGCTTCGGTCAACAGAACAGGATGTTCCTCAGGGTCCACACACAGCTGCTGGAATGTGTACTGCCAGATCTAAAAGGAATGGAAAAGCCTGAAGGACTGGGCTGTGCGAGTTCTACAACACGACAAGAGCTTTGGGTGTCAAGAAAACTCATTTGAAATGTACCTAATTCAGGACAGCACATTACACAATGTTCCAGGTTGAAAACAGTGTTTTGAACATAGGCTTTCTAGCCACAGGTTAGTTTCCAAACCCAGTCGTTGATTGGACTTTATAATCTAATACTTCCCCATTAAGAACCAAGGAGCCATTGTTCATATTGTCAAACTACAATATGGTGATCATTTCAGTTTTACGACCACAGAAAAAAAATTCTGGATACCATAAAACTTTCTGAACTGTAGAACAGTGAGGCGTGTTAACCATTCCTAAACTCCCAGCAGCAGAAAGCAGCTCATCCCACCTTCAGGCAAGAACTGCTGCAGACATTTCTACTCTGGTTCTGCAGGTCTGCTGATAGCATCAGGACACACTAAGCACACAGCAGAAAGCCCAGAGCTGGCCTGCAGTGCCCTGCTACCAGGCTATAATGAACAGCAGAGTTCTGTAGGAAGAAGCTGCTGCCAAATGTAGCACAGCGACTTTAGGCTTCACACAGCCCAGGAACATTGAGGCAAATGCTAACTTAATAGAAAAACATTACATCAAACAAACGTAACCTGAGGAAATATGAATAGCATATTCATTCTCAGAGTCTCTCACTCCGAGTCAGTAGGTCACCATCATGGGCAAGCTTTCTACATTTTCTTACTTTTTCCATCTCTTCCCAGTTGCAAATGATCCCATTCTTAATGGGGTGATTCAAAGTCAGAACCCCCCTCATGTGTTGAGCATCATGGCCAATGTAGAGCTCTTTCTCCACAGGCCCACTCATTATCTCCTGCAAAGACAAATGTATCATTGTAGACAGAGATTCAAATAAAATTTTCAGCCAAAGAAACTGAAAATCATTTCTGTTTCACCCTTGCTTTTAAATCCATAACTCCTGTGAAAAGTGAGGAACCCAGCTGAAGGTTCTGATGAGGAGCGGGTTCTAATATTCTTTATGGTGAGCCACATTCTGCTCTGCAGACAAACACTCTGCTTTAGTCTAAACCTAAATCTCATCCAGTTACCCCCATTAGGGCTATGATCCATCTCCTCTGAACAGTCGGAGGACTTTAGAATTATTCCAGATCTCTATAAAAGATTAATCAATTGAAAATTTCCAAACGGACCTACCCATCTCACCTCATATTTTGGAACTCCAGTTATTGTTGGGAATGTAACGTATGGCAGGTCTTGATTCGCAAATCCTGCTTTCATCAAACCAGATCCCATATCCAGGACGACAGGGACATTGAAATCTGTAATCTACAACCAGGAGAAGAAAAAAAAGAAAGAAAGTTGGAGGTCAGAAATCGGTCAGTTTTCTTCTGGTTCATGTTGGTTCCAATGTAATGATTTAAAAACAGCCAAGGATTTAAAGACTGCTTCATGTCTGCAGTATCTACAGGTACATATAAAATAAAAATTTTGTAATAAAAAAAAGTCAAGATTAAAAGCTCATGCTAATCAGCTACTTGACTCAAAACACATGCATAAGGTTCCCAACCCTTTATGAAATGTACCGTTTATCACTTTGGGTCAGTAGGTCATCATCATGGGGAAAACTGCTGACTGGACAAATCTCCAGCACCCCTCACACAAAAAGTCACTTCTGAAGAAATTGCTTGTTCACAGAGTTCTGAACAACCAGACGTCTCCTACACACAGGCTTCAAGTACTACATGCACCGAGTCAATCCACTCCTGATCCAGAGACAAAACACACATCTTCCCTGGGGCAAGAAGAAGAGGAACTAGACTGGTGAGCAATGGTCCAGGCCTGTTTTCAGATAAAAGTTAATTCTGCATTTCAAATGGAAATTAAGCTCCCAAAGTCTGGAGGAAGAGTGGAGAGGCACAGAATCCATGCTGCTTTAAGTCCAGTGACGTTTCCACAGTCAGTGACAGTTTGGGGCGCCAAGATATCTGCTGGTTCTGGTCTGCTGGGTTTTTTAAAGTCCGAGTCAATGCAGCCGTCTACAAGAATCTAGAGCTGCGTTTCCTAACCCTGGTCCTCCAGGCACACTGCCCTGCATGTTTTAGGCTTTTCCTTGTTTCGGTCCAGGTGATTTCAATCGACAGGCGTTTGCTGACTTGGAATCATCTGAATCAGGTGTATTAAAGCAGGGAAACAGTGTGCCTGCATGTTTTAGACCAGGGTTAGGAAGCACGTCATACTTCCCTCTGCTGACCAGCAGTATGGAGATGTTGGTTTTACTTTCTAGAGAATGTCAAGAGGAAACTGAGAGGCCCCAGGCCCAGCAAGGCAGCTGCTGGGCTCAGCAGAAACACCGACCACCTCCATCCCACAGCGCAAAAGGAGCCCAACAAACTACTGAGTCCATAGAAATTAACACACTTTACAAAACACCAACATTTATCTTCATAACAGAGGATAAGATCAATGAAAAAAAATGATATTTTAATTTTCTGGGCCACTGAGTTTTGGGTCGTCATCTGCAGGTTGCAACATGTTGTATCTGTACCAGTAAGCAGCAGAGCCAACAGCGTTTATAACCCTCTGTACTAAAACCAAACTCACTCCTTATGTGTTTTAGGAGCTTGTACTAAACCAACTAAATTATGCATAAAAACATGAAGTGGAGTACCTGGATAATGTCATCCTCCCTAAACTGGGTCTGAACCCTCTGTGTCACATGGTCGGATATCCTCACAGAGTCAGATCTCAGAACGCCATCAGGATGGTTTTCTTCTTCTTCTCCTCCTGGGTCAAACTCCAGTGGCTGAATGGGAGCCATCTGGAGGACTGGCTGCAGGTCTACTTCTGCTTGCTGCTCATCTTTCCCAGCAGGCACCATGGAGGGATCTGCTTTCTCTGCATTAGTCACTTCGGAAACAGTCTCCTCATTTCCATGGACTAAATGGTTATTGTTGTTGTGTTCTTTAACATTGGGATAGAGAAAATCCTTCCTGCAATCTGTAGCCACCCTACTGGGTGCCTCAGGCTTTAAATGGAGTTGGGCTGGAGCTGGGCCAGGCACCTTTTCATGTTCAGCTGGGCGACCATTCACAGGAAGTGAAGCAGTTTCTGGCTCCGAAACAGGAAGTGGGAGGAGTTTTCCTCCTGGATTAAACTCTCCATCATGTGGCATCAGTTCAGAGGTCAATCGCTTTTCATTCAGCTCTTTCCCATGTACAATCAGAGGTTGGACATCCACAGAAGATTCCTTCAAATCACAAGAACTAGAAACTCTACTAGTGTGACCAATGTTAAGACCCTCAGACAGCGGTGGGTTCTCTCCAACAGCACCGTCTGCAGCGCTGGAACCCGTCTCTGACAGGAGCTCAGCGTCCTCTCCAGACTCGTCCGATACACAGCATCTCCCCGACTCTGGAGCCATGTCCTCATGACCAGGTGCTTCATTTAAGGTCTTCTCAATCTCCCCTTCTCTTTTTCCCAGTTGCAACCAGAAAGCTTCCCTGTTTGTGTGAAGGCCTGGTGGATGTGGCGAGGTGGAAGCTGCACCCTCCGATGGCTGCTGGCCTGTGCCGAACTTCAGCTCCTGGACTTTGAGCAGGAGCTGATCCGGGACATGACCATGCCTCATCTCACCCAGCAGGTCCAGCCTGCCGGTCAGCTGTTCGTCTGAACAGGCGTCGCTGTCCGTCATAGAGTCGGTCTGACTGAGCTGCTGCCAGCCACCATCAATGTCCGCCAGATCAGTGGAGCCCTGGAAATATGCAACATTAGAAAAACAGTCTGATAACTTACATAAACATAAATGGTTTAGTGGTGTGGTTACAGCAGCATTAAAAAGCATGCTGACCAATCAGCTCTGAGTTGAAGCAGTTACAGTGAAACAAGGAGCCGAGTTCTCATGGATCAAAGATGCTAAAAACACAAAGCATGTTGCTTATTTCAGAAATGGATGGAATATTATTTTCAGTTATGATGGAGTTTTACTTCAGAGTAAAGTCGAACATGTGCTCTGTAAAGACCTGGTGCAGCTGCTGGTTACTGCCCCACTGTGGCCACAGATCCTGCCCCTCTCCGTCTCGCAGCAGAGCGTCCAGCTCGGCTTCCTGAGCCAAAACATTCTCCTCCTCCTACAAAACAGAGACCTGTGATGCTCATCTGAGCTCCTGTTAGGCTGGGAACCAACCCAGAGCAGAGTGTGGTGGTTCAGCACCCTGGAGCTTCAACTGGATCACTGACCTCCAGGATCCCTCCAGCCTGGTTTAATATTCTCTCCACTTCTCTCAGATTCTCTTGCTCCTTCACCTCCCAGTCGGCTAATGACAGATCAGTCATGCTGAAAACAGAACAAAACATCACTTCGCAGATAAACTGCAACCATGTTGAGATCCATATCTGAAGAGAAAAGGTGATTAAAACAACACTGATCTATAGAGTTCAGTGTGTGGTCTGTCTGACATCTCTCTCGGTCTCACACACACTTAGGGTTGATCTGAGAGCAGACTGCAGCTCTCTCACCAGGTCACCCTCTGGATTTGAACCTCTCTCTCCTAACAGGAACAACCTTTGCTGATCTATTAGTCTACTGTAGGGGGCAACAAAGTTCAGATGTCTACAATGCAAATGTGACCAGCTGGAATTGAAGGGTTTCCCTCCAGTGTATTAGAAGCCTGGCAATCCACCAGGCTTTACTTGTGCCCCCACCAGACTAAGCATTGCTTATTTATTCGAGTCTTTTTAGAATGTTTGCATTTTTTTAAGACTTTCTAGTTGGTGTTCAGGTATTCATTTTAAAATCTTTCAACATAATTATCGAGGGATATTTTCAAATTTTCTGTCAACTTTAAACATTTAACTCAAAAACATGATGAACCGCTGGATGAATGACTCCCTTAGTGCCCAACCGCTGGACTTAGCAGGTTTTGGGGGGAAACCTTGAATGGGAATTTTGCTCAAATCCAGCCACTATAAAAAAGTACTGCTGTACATCAAAGCTGAGGTGGCTGCATGTCCACATGGTCCAGAACATTACCTGTCTGCTCCTGGTCTTTCCTCCTGCAGGTCGTAGGAGTCCCAGAGGAGGTTGGGGGCCTCCGTGTCTCTCCCGTCAGTGATGGTGCTGGACAGAACGTTACTGATGGGGCTGAGTTCAAGATCATCTTCACAAGAATGCTGCAGAGTCATGCAGCTCAGCGCCTCCGTGTGTGTGAGGCATTGTGAAGACCCTCCCTTCTGTCGCCCCACTCCGCTGCACTCAGGGCTCAGCTTCTTCTGGGGAGTGGGCTTTGGGGTAATGGTGACTGTGTATGAATTTTCCAAATCATCCACTGGCAAGCTAAGCCAGGGATTGGTGGGGGGGGCAGCGGAGCGCTTCACCATGATCTCCAAGTTCAGGGATTCTGCTTGTACTTTAGGGATAATCTGGATGCTAGTGCTAGAGAAGTTTGCTGGGAGGGCAGAGCCAAGCTTTCTGCCGACCTCACTTCCTGGAGCACTGAAGCTACCCCCCTCCTGCATGCTGGGCTGTCCTGAGGCAGCCATCGTAGGATCCGAGATCCTAGTTAATTTTTGGAAATTCTCCACTTCATCTTTTCCTCCTGGAGCCTCCACCTGGGCGATCCGATCCGCCGCCGCCAGCCTGACAGCAGCAGCCGAGAGCAACGCGGCAGGATGACTCCCTGCTTCCAAGCCGCTTCCACAGACTGCATGGTCCTCCTCAGACATCCCTTTGTCTTCATCCGAATGATTTAGACAAAGTTCAGAGTTCCGATTTTCATGTAGCATCTCATATTGCCACTGGAGGGCGAGCTGAAGCTGCTCCACTGACACTGGTCCAGAGGACATCAGGAGCGTCCTCAGAATCATGCACCTGACGTTTGAAAGAGAGAAACAGCTGAGGTCTGGTCCAGGAAAACAACTAAACTCATCTGAGCTGTTGGCGAGAAACAGAACGCCGTTTCTCACACTGACATTTGCTGAAGTCACAGTGACTTCAGCAAATACAGCTGACAGCAAATTCAGCTGTATTATTTGTGATACCTGAACATAAGTGTTCAGGTATCACAAGCTCTGACAGAAGCAGCAGCAATAAAGGCCCTTCAGACTCCTGACATTTGCAGATGACACCACTATGTTACCCTCAGTTGTTATCAAAGTTACTAATCAGGTTATAATGCGATTCAGTTAAGAAAATAAATAAAACTTTTAAAAAAAATGGACTTTGAACTTGAGCTTCATATTTGATCCGTTTCTTTAAAAACTCCTGCTCTTCCTGAAACTCCGCCCTCAGGAAGTCATCCCAACATGGCTCCTCTATTAACCCTTTAACATTTCTACCAATGTTGCTCTGAGAAGCAGCTCCTGTAGCTCAGCAGATCCACCGTTCCGCCAGGTGTTTGCCAATTGCTGCTGCTAGTCTGAAGGAGCTGAGTGAGGAGAGGACGAGATTTGTTTCAACAACCTGAACTTAAAGATGTCAATAAACCTGAATTATTATATTGCGTTTGTGACAGAAGTTTGAAGCCCAAATAAAAAGACAATGCATTTTCAGTGGGTCAACAAACATGCAGCTTTTGTGGAGAGTTTAATACTACAACTAACTGATGCAGTGGTCCCGTGGATTTTTAGAGCAGTGTTTCCTTTGTGGAACAGTGTTGGAACTGATAAACTGCCAATAATTTTACTTATTCTATTTGAAGTCATTTAAGCAATACATTGTAGGTTTTGAGTCAAATCCTTTGTGTACATCACCCATCCCAGCTGCCATCAAGGATTTGGGTGGGAAAACGAGGAACAGCTGCTACACATGGAACTAGCTTTCATTTACCACAGCACACATTTGCATTATGGTGGACCATCATGCTGCTTTAAAGAAAATAAAGAGTCAAAACACTGACCAACACTCCTAGTGTAATGTGACGTTTACCTCTGGGAAAGGCGTCTGCTCGCCTGTTGCACCTCATTATCTGGGATGGAAGTGGACAGACGGGACAGGTGAAGCAGCTCCTCCATTTCTGGAGGAGGATTCTTCCTCAGGAACGTGGAAAGTCTTTGCCTCCATGCAGGGATTGTCCTCAAACTGTTGCTCTGTTGCTCTTCATAAACTCCTGAGAGGAGCTCTGGGAGGAAGCGGTCACTGAGGACCAGCCTGTACCACCTGTCGGCCTAAATCACAACAATTCATTCATTATAAGATGAGAACAAACATGTTTCATGATCTATACCTCATGACTCAACAGTAGCAGATACCCAGACAACTGTTTAGTCCAAGAGGATGTGAATACTGTAAATCACACACACACACTTTATAACCCCATGTCTTTGCATGATGGCAACTTGCCTTGTTGTAGTAGTGATGGTAGCTGGACACAGCCCTGAGGGTCTGGAGGACAACCTGGACAGCAGAGTGAAGGTTTTCCTTCTGCCTCTCCAGCTCCAGAGCCCAGCTCTCCTCATGCCACGACTTCACCGGAGAGATCTCCTCTAACGTGTGGATCACATCTTCAGCACAGCGAATCAGAGCCTGGGAGGGGAGAGGGAATAACCTCACAACATCATGATCCTCAGACACACAGAACCACTACTGCTGGGGCAGCAGGAAGTGACAGAGCTCTGTACCATAGCCGGAGTAGAAATGGACGTTTCAAATTCAGACAGCAGCAAAGCTGCCGTTGTAGAATCCTTCACCATCTCCATTCTGTACGGCTGAAGCTTCTCTTGAAGAGATTCCATCTTCACAATAATCTGTAAACACATTTACCATGGTTACCATCATCCTGTGCAGCAGAGAATAATGTCACACTGAGAAAAGAAAATCTCCTTAGAAGCCAGAATTAGTCATCATGCTTGCAGAAAATGTAAATATTGGTGTTCTTGAACATTTCATCCTGAGTTCAGTTTTTTTATCAGCACCACATGAGGTCTGCTGCAAATCACAGTCTGGTCCTTCATAGAGACAGATGGCAGAGCTGTTGACTTAAACCACTGATGAGTTAAAGGCCATTAACACAAACGTCCTGATGAGAAACATGCTTCATTTCAAACAGATTTTCAAATTCAAAGATATAATATTCACTTAGCCCTTAATCACATCATAATAGTGATGAAGAGCAGTCGTTTTCCCCAAAATGAGCTGCAGCAACCAAAAGCGATGCTGCTGTTGGACGTCTACTCCTCTTCCCAGAAACTGCCTCTGCTTTTAGAGCCCTCATGAACCTTTACCACCGCAGGCCACCAACGCTCATTTCTGAAAGCAAAGCCAGCAGACTGCTAAACAAGCAGACTCACCTGCAGAGCGCTGTTGCTCAGCTGCAACACCTGCAGCTGCAGATGGGCCTTAGCAAAGGCCTGCTGCCACAGCAGCTCCACTTTCTCCACAGCTGCAGTGATTCTGAAAAAAAAAAAAAAAAAGAAATCATAGAAGCAGTCATCCATCTGGAGAACTATGAACAGTTCAATCTGTGGAAACAACTCTGAACTAGTGTACCTGCTGTGGTTCTGCAGCATGTCAAAGGCTGTCTGGGTGAAGAAGGGGGTGCCAGCCATGGCCTGGTAGCATGGCTCTCTGTCAGGGTGGCGCAGCTTCTCACACACAGCCTCACAATGCTTCTGTAGCTCGTCCAAGCCCAGCTCCCTGCGCACACACACACACAGCAGCTCAGTTAGTAAACGCTGCTCCGGAGGAGTGACTGAAGTCAGATTCCAAACATTGTGAGCCAATACTAAAATGACATCGAGTGTTTGATCTGTGAAACATCACTGCAGCCCTCTAGTGGCTATAACTTTGAAGCCAGTATGCTTTAAAAAAAAAAAAAAGTTCAGCTTAACATTGGTCATAGATTGATTCTTGGTTAGAACCATCATAGCTATTGGCAACATTTTCAATACTTTGATTTTTTTTGTTGTTGAAATCAGTAAATGATGACCACATATTTAAAGACTAGGTGTTTGCATTGTCCATTGGAAAGTGTCTCAGACACTCCCATTCTCCCCACCATTTGGACTTTAGGTACAAAAGGTTTCAGAGACATTTTTATCCACCTGCAGAAGTAAACCTGACCCCTCCTCTGTCCCCAGCTCCCATTGGCTAGTCACCAACAACAAGTTAGTTTTTGGCAGATGCTGAAGATCTTCAGTGGGATATAAATGTCCTAGACTATTAGTAGGCTGTCAGTCTGCATGGTGTGAGTTCAGCAGATGTAGAGAAACTTTGAGAGCCTCCAGAAGCAAATATTTTAAAATCATTTATAGTATCCTGCCAGTATTAGTATCACTTAGGTTGATGTACGGGTGTCATTCTTTAAAACATTTTCACAAAAACCAGGATAAATCCTTTCAGATTTTTCCTTGTCGACATCAATACAGAGCAAAGTAGCTTCAGCTCACAGGAGACCAAAACGATTCCAAAGACTTCAGCCTGGATAAAGATGAACCAGAGGAGTCAGGATCTGTATGAGTTTTTTAACTTTACGTTTTTGTGGAAACTGGTTGGTAATTTATTCTGGTGTGGGAGTAAGCTTCCTTGAGATTTGGACAACTCTGCAACAATTTAGTTAAACCCTGAAGGTTTTAACTAACCCTTTTCTGTAACAATTCCTTCCTGTAACACAAAGTTATGGTAAAGAATTGTGATGTAATTTTCCAACTTTGGGAGAAGAAAAAAGTCTCAGTTGGACTGTCATGTCCTGCTGTCATAAAACTAAGTCAATATGGTTGACTTCCCCCCCTGAATTGAAGACAGATGACACCAAAATTACATTTTTTTCAGCAGGAAAAAGTGCATTTGACTCATCTTGTTTAAGAAAAAAAAATCCTAACAAATTTAGTTTCATTGTTTAAAGAAGATGATCCAGATAATGTCAAAGTGTCACCTTTCTGTCACCTGACAGTATAAGGAGAGGGCCTGACCTCCTAAGCTGCAGGAACTTTGCTTCATTTGTGCTGCAGAAGTGTTGGAGCTGGCTGAGGCTGGAGGGCAGCGGCAGCCTGGACAGAGCCTGTAGCGTGGAGATGCACGACGGCAAACGCTGCACCACTGACAGGAACTCCTGAACGAAGCCATCAATCTCCTGCAGGGACCAGCAGAGGATCACGTCACCATGGCTGGAAAAATCACAGATGCATACTAAAAAAAAAAAGTTTGTACCACAACACTGTTCTTCATACTTCTAAGCTTACAAGTCAAAACCTGATTGACAGAAATTATTGGTTTACGTGTAGCCAATCAGCCACCTCTGATTTATTCAGCGCAATAAGCAGCCTGAATGCAGGCCTGAGGCCAGTTCCTTTCACTGGTTAATGAACAGTCTCTGAACAAGCTTCACCATGGTAACCAACAGTTCACACACTGACCCATCAAGACAATATATGCACCAATAAAAACCTTGAAGTTAAACACAGGATGAACTGATTCAAGAACAATTCTGGAAGACTTCAAGGGGTATGAATACTTTTGCAAGCCACTGTATAGGTTTTTCTATTGTTATGCAATTATTGTGGAACATTGATGTGAAAAGCCAGTAAGACAAAATGATTAGGTACTCCAAGTTTCACTAGCTCTACTGAGAGGCATTGGAAGAGTTCTCCTGTCACTGGCTTCGTTCTTTCAGCGGTTCATCATTACCTTCATAAAGCTAACCCAGCTACTGTGGCAGTACAGAAAGTAACCCCCCAGAGAGGCTGGCAGCTGGCTCCGGTCGATGGAGTTCCACAGCTCTGGAATTTCTTTCAGGAGGATATTCTGACAAAGACAGAGCCGTGTTAGATATCAAAACTAAAAGCAGCTCTTCCCTCAGTAGGATGCGCTGTACATACCCTGAAAGACGCTTCGCAGGACTTTGACCCGACCAGGAGCTTTAGCAAGAGCTTTGCTGCATCCTTCCTTTTGGGCTGAATGATGTAAACACTGTGGACGGTTCGCTTGTGTTCCTTGGAAAAGGAAGGTTCATAAATTAGAAGTATTTTTTAGAATTTACGTCACTGAACCATTAAATTCAAACCTTGTGTTTCAGACATCAGATTTTGCTTCCATGACAGTAGACAAGTCGCTGAGAAAGTTGAATCAAGGTTTAACAAAATGATATAGTTTCATTTTGTTTTACTACCAGGTTGATTTTGCCCAGACTTCTTACCTTCCTGTCAGTAACAACTAGAGCTGGACATGCACTGCACAATATTTTTAGTAGTTTCAGATTCATGTCAAACTGTACACCTCCATAGCAGGGTTCAATAATTCACAGACTACGACCAACAGAATGGGTAGTCTGTCCAAAATGGACCAGTACAGGAACTTGGGGAAATGAAAATTGGAATAAATCATTTTCTAGCCTAAGTTTTATATCAAATCATTTTGATTGCCAAATGTAACACTACAAACAATGTCAAAAGCCAAAGGCTGCCATTAGGCCTGAAATGTATTCAAAGTAGCTTTTCATTTATGGAAAAATATTTGCACCTCCCACTTAATCATACTCATTTCAAGTAATTCCACCGAGGTATTTTGATGATAACCAAGCATGTGATCCTTCAACCCCCAACCACAAAAATTCCATAATGGACTACTGTAGACATGATCCACCCAGAGTAAAGCAGCTCAAACTGTTGAATTAATTACTGAATGTCAGGCTGCAAGAAAATCCACACCAGTAAAGCAGTCCAAGTCGTTGAAGTCACTGTGCAAAAAACAATGTTCATTCATAACTGAGGTACAGGAAACTGCTCCATAACAAAGCTGTTTTACAACAGCAGAGCCTCCTAATAGGACAGAATGCACTCTGCTTGAATACTATGTAGCTTTTAGGACAAAGTCAATTTTATAACAGATTTCACAGAATGTTCTTTAGAGTACAATGAAATAGGAACAGTGGCATAACTGACATTTAAAAGCAAAAAATTTTTAAAAGGAAATACAGCCTGCTTAATATTAAAATATTTCTCAAGCAAAAGTCAGACTGTTGTGTTTCCGGTTTTGTGATTGCTGAGACGTGGTCTGACCAACCAACGCACAAGTTCCTCAGACTAAACTGGACAACTGAATCTAAATGGACATATTTGTCCGATTTGCTTTCAGGCACAATATTCAAGCCTTTTCGAGTTTAAATAAAGGAAATTGTCAGCCATTTCTTAATGTCTGACAAACTTCCCAGGAGGTTTAACAATTTATGTACTTCTGAAAGACAGACGTCAGCGTTCTGTGTCGTTTGAGAATTGTCATCTGTAGATTAGCGGCGGAAGGCAGAGGAAGTGAACGAAGTTGTTCAGTCCATTTTGACCACGGTTCCAAATATTAAGCAATAAAGTCGGATCAAGGGGAATGTTTAAGACGTTTTAGTGCTGGCAAAGAAGTTGTGTCCTTACTCCACATTAAGGTTACTTACAGCACACACAATTTCAGGTAAGCTTCATCAAGTTGCCACATTACAAACATCAGGGCCAAACATTGGATAAAAATAGAGCTGGACAATATGGCCAGAAAACTCATCACGATATACGCATTTCATGTCAGGTGATAGATAATTATTGATGTTGGTAATTATTGATTTTGTTTAAAATATCTGAATACAGCCAAACTGTTTGCATGACCCGTTTTAATCACGGTTTTCATTCCACACCATTATTTTATTTTTAAGCAGTTATGAGGCACGGTGGCAAAACCTGAAACTTACTCAGGTTTTTAAGCGAGTTTCAGTTGGTGAGTGAATTGGTTGACGCCACACATCTTGCTTAGCTCACCAAGAAAGGCTGAGCAGCTAAAGCATCTCCCAGAATGCTGTGCAGTTCTGGATAGAGAATATTTTAACAGAACTGTGCTGATGTGTTGGGATACTACGGACTTTGGCCAAACCTGATTTTCTTAGAGTTTTAGTATGTTCAGAAATACTTGTATTTTGTTCACAGATTACAATATAATAAACATCTGTTCTGTGTGTTCTTAAAACTAAAAGCCTTAAAACTAAAGTGAGAATAAATAAAATCATTTGCCTAAACATCATTGATGAGTCATAAATATAAGAAAAAAAAATTTCCAGTATGGCGGCAGAGTGAATAATCACCCTCTGTCTACGTAGGTTCTCTACATAAGCAGTCGACCGTTTTTCTTGGTTGTATGCTTTAAGAAAAACAATCAGCAGTTGTTTCTCTGCTGATTGTTTTGTTGTAACAAAACAGAAGTCGTTTTGTTACTGAAACAACTTTTATTGTTTCAGTAACAACAAAAGTTACTGAAAATTTCGTTGTTTCAGGAACTGTTTTCAGTTACTGAAACAAAAGTGATCTTATGAATAAAGAAAGGTAAAGTTATAATTCAAACACAGTAGCAATCAACTAAGCAACATCCTCCCCATTTTCTCGATCTATATTTCTATTTTGTTCTGACTCATGTTCTGGTCTAGACCTATATACTGTAGGTTTCATCTAATAGTCTTCACATTAGAAACCATCCCCTTAGCACAATAACAGTTCCTTTAGCAGCTTACTATGTGAAGCTGTTGCTTACAGCAGGGCTTTGAATGAATACGCCTTTTTTAAAGCAGGAGCAGTTCAGATAGAGGCTCAGAGGCCTGAAGATGCCACATGATGCTAATCATGTGAATTGAACAAAAAAAACAATCTTTATCCTAAAACCATTCCCCAGTCTCACAAGTTTCGTAGCACTGAGCAACGCAATAATGTCATCTCTGAATGCAAATACCTTTACTGACAGACCGCTAAAATCATATAGATAGTTAGGAAGACCTTGGGTGCAGAAAACACAACGCAAGCTTTAAACCTGCAGTAAACTGAGAAGAGCCTCTCTACTGTCCCAGAACAATGAAATATATTCATGGGCTTCATGAGATTTAAACCTTAAACCTGTTGCACATTACATAAAACGAGAATAAGTGATTACAGTCAAATGTTGGGCATCAAGTCCTACAATAACTATAACATGATGTACCAACTGGATTGCGTCTTAAAGTAGGATGAAAAGGTCTCATCAGGGAGACTTCCAGAGGAACGCTGCAGCATCGCCAGCAGGCATGTTAGAAAGGCCCCGGAAACCTAAGAGCATTTACAAGCAGGAGACAGGCTGGGTGATGAGACTAGAACATGAAAGATTAGAATGGGTTAGCGATTTGCCAGAGCAGGGATATTGTGGTTAGTTTAATGCAGAACATTGTTACATTGATGATCTAGTGATGCAGAGACAGTTTTCTCTTCCCTCATCATGTAGCAGCAGAGCTTGTCACCGAGTTCAGAAAGCAGACTAGATCTGGGAGACACTGCATGACTTTCACAAGCAAAGATCTTTATAACTCTAGGTCACACACTCTACCCTGCACCGTAAATCAAGTCCATTTTTAAAACATTTTTACCTCAAAAGGCCCTCAACTTATTTAAATCAAGGACTTAGTATAACTATACAAGATTTAAAAGAAAAAGTTAAATACACTTAATTTGATTAAAGTCAACTTTGGAATTAATTTTACACCCAAAAACTCACTGGACTTCATTTAATTGGGTGTTTTTAAAAACCATGAGCAAAGGAAAGATATTTTGACTCACTTTTTTCCTGTTAAATACAACATTACACTTTACAGAACGCTGCCTGGAACAAGATCTGGCAACAAATTGTCTCGTTTGCCAACATCGTATAAATGTCTACATGAAGTTTCACTGACTAAACCCCAACTGTACTGTACTGACATTTTTGCTGTTATTGTTCATTCCTAAAGCATGATCCCTCAGATCTGCTCTTAAAATAAAGTTCTAATGTCTTCACATTTATGGGCATCTTGAAATGAAACAACCTCTGAAAACACAAGTGTCGACACTAGGCATGTCTACAGAGTCAATCTGAGAGCTTAAAGAGAAATACTGAGATGATCATCTGTAGATTAAGAGCATGGGAAAAAAATTAAGAGGTTGAACATTTACTAAAGGAATATATTGTGCAGAGAAGCATGTTCCGACACCAGTGGAGACCCAGACAGGATCCACACCGACAACACGTACCTCCAGGAGGAGCAGAGTCTCTGTGATGAACCTGGTGGTTGGTGGTGATGCCTGCCTCAGATCAGCAACCACAGACACCAGACTCCGTTTCTCCTGCTTCTTACTGCAGACAAAAAACAGGAAGCCGTTATTCCACCATGACTGCTCAGTCCGCACAATCAATCCCAAGGTCATCATGCTTTAGTCTGAACACAACATACGTGAGCAAAGCATGGAAGTAATGGATGAAGTCCACAACTTCTGCTTTGCCGAGTTCCAAAAGCCTGTCCTGACCATCTGCTGGGAATATGATGAGAGGGCAGCCATGCTGGTCAAACACACCTGAACAGAGCAGAGAACCAGCAAAGAGTTGACACTGGTACATCTGTCACTGTAGGTTTTACTTCAACTCAGTCTACCCAAACACCTGCAGAATCAGCTTATATAAACCATATTCTGATTACTTTATGTAAACAGCAAAGTAAAGAAAAAAAAACTATGAAAAGCAGAAATACCAGGGAGCCAGACAGCTCCAGAACCCAGCACACCGTCTGAGGGCAGCAGCGGAGAGGAGCCGCGGTCCTGCACCGGCGTCTGGATGCCTGCAAAGTTTGGCGCAAAGTTAGGATTTCTACTGGAAACACGCCCGACCCGACTTTCCAGTCGTTCCTGTTCCATGAGCAGCAGAGAAACCGACGCAGCACATTCCACAGACTGCAAACAACTCCCGACCGGAGGGGGGGAGACAATCCACGACGAAGCTGTGGACCGTGTCAGGGCCTCGGTGTGTCCGGACACAAAGCACCTGTCTGCCAGGCGTCCGTACCTGCGTGGCGGCTCATGTTCAACTCCTCAACCGCTGAAGTTTTCCTTCATCTGCAGGCTTCTGTTTCTGGGCTGAACCACAACCTGTTGCTTCAGGGAACCGAGACCACACACAGGTCCTGTCCTCCACCGGTCACGGCCAGTTGGGGCGGGTCTGAACGCTTCTTTCCGCCATCTTCCAACCGAGCACCGATGTCTGGCTAACACCGCTTAGTGCGAGATGCTCCAATGTTTTATAGACCGGAGAGGGAGGAGAGAAGTCTCAGAGGGGCGGGCCAAGATGCAGACCCGGCCCCCGGCCTGGACCCGGACCGGACCCGGACCGGACCCGGACCATGCAGGGCTGGAATCGGGACTCAGTCAGGAGAGCTGAGGTGTAAAACTGACCCGCGGAGGAATCAACGGGTCACGGAAAAGTCAAATCAATAGTCATTACACAATGACCGTTGAAATGCAACATTTTATAAGAAAATCTCACCCAAAAGAAAAAAAAATCTTGATTCAAAACTTTTGTATCACAAAATCTAACTTGTCCAGTCTACACCTGCTGCTCTGCAACACACTAAACCTTGTTTCTAATTGAAGATGGTTTTAGTCTGGTCTGTCTCCTTTAACTGCTTTCTTCAGCTGAGATTACTCAGTCACTGGCTTCTGTCTGCTCATTGTGTATGTGTGTGTGTGTGTGTGTGTGTGTGTGTGTGTGTGTGTGTGTGTGTGTGTGTGTGTGTGTGTGTGTGTGTGTGTGTGTGTGTGTGTGTGTGTGACCTTTGTGTTTCTGGACTGGTGATCTGCCCACTGTGTTCCCTGCTTCTCACCCAACAGCCGCTATATTCTCACCCAGGTGTGCTAAGCTTAAACCTGCACCTGAATGAATAAAATTCTTTCTTTGTGAGGGTAAAATATAAATTCTGGAATTATCTAGTCAGACTCTAGAGCAGGGGTGGGCAATCCTGGTCCTCGAGGGCCGGTGTCCTGCAGTTCTTGGATGTCTCCCTGGTCCAACACACTTGAATCCAACAGCTGAATCACCTCCCAAGTGCAGTCAAGTTCTCCAGAGTCCTGCTAATGACCTCATTATTTGACTCAGGTGTGTTGAAGTAGAGACACATCTAATAGTTGCAGGAGACCGACCCTCGAGACCTGGAGTTGCCCACCCCTGCTCTAGAACCAAGTTCTGCAGATACTGTGCAGGGTCACCTGGATGGAGGGCCAAAATTGACATAATTAAAACATAATTAAAAATAAAACCAGAAATGTATACAACTGAAAATGACATTAATAATAATAATATCCTTCTTCTAAATTATATCTGGAGAACCTTAGTAAAGTATATTAGTAAATATTATCGAGTCAAGATGCTCAGAACTCTTACCAATGAAGACTGAATTCTGATTTCAAATCAAGCAGAACTTCAACAAATTATCTGCACACATATCCAGCAGGGTTACATTTTGTGTTAAAAAAAAGATTGTGGTTTAATTTTTTGGATCACAAACTCTCAGAATATTAAAAAGGTTGATCTCACTTAATTGTTCATCACTGGATTAAATGTGTTTCTGGTCTGAATCCTCTCAGCAGCCTATCATGTTTGACTGATGTGACAATAAATCGTTTATTCCATTAATCTGGTCTGGTCCTTAACTTAACTTCATACATTCATAATTTGACATAAATGCAGTAAGTTTGATTCCACATCAATGCTCTGAAAATCACCAACTCTGCTCTAACATTCCTGATAGGCCAGATTTAATTGAATCTTTTTGTGGAAACAAAACAGAAAGAGAAATAGAGTGTGATGTTGCTTTCATTGATACTGAGGATTGAAAAGGAACTCCAAAAATGTGTGTGAACATCGTTATGCTTTCACATAAACAGAACCAGTGTTCTGTTATGTTTTAAGGTTACCTTCTTAGGAACCTTAGAGTAAAATGAGAAAACATGACATGTGCTAGTGGTTCTAAACGAATCATAATATCGCTGATGACATGTTAACAATCAACTCAGATATCTTGCTCATCCAGTTTTGGTATCGCATTCATCTATCACCTCACTTTCTCATTAAATTTTAAATCTTATGCTTGTCTTTGCACGTTGGATATAATTTTTGAATGATTGACAGAACATTCAACCCCTCATGTGTTTAAATGAGTTTTAATTGGTTACATTTTCTACTGCATTTTAGAAACATTTTGCTCATATATACTTTTCTAATCCTTTACTACAGGTGTCAAACTCCAGTCCTCAAGGGCCGCAGTCCTGCAACTTTTAGATGTGCCTCTGCTGCACCACACCTGAGTAGAATAATTAGGTCATTAAAGCTCTGGAGAACTGATCTACACAAGGAGGAGGAAATTAAACCATTTCATTCCAGTGTTTTGTACCTGTGGCACATCCTGTGCAGGACAGCAGCCCCTGAGGACTGGAGTTTGAGACCCCTGCTTTAGACCAAAATGTAGACATTTTTAAAGATTATCAGTTTCAATGTTTTGTTGCAGAGCTGCTGTTACTGGTGAGACCCACAAAAAGATGTTCAGTTCTTTCACGGTTTGCCAAACAAATTCTACAACACCAGCCTGCGCATGAATAAACCTGGGCAAAGGTGCCATGACTCCTCCTTCCCTCTCCCCATTTTTCATATCTGTCAAACATAACATTAGTGATGATTTGTTAGTCACATTTTTTGTTTGTGGTGCCACGATATTAATGATGTTAATACAAGTGTATGAAGCAGCACAAAGGAGAATGTATGCAGCACTGATAGCATGGACGTTTTGACAACAGTTTAATTACATAAAGGAAATATGGAGGTCAGCTTCAAGCTGAACTAGCTGCTTGTTGTGGCTGTGGGATGAGGGTTGATTTGCAGCAGGAGTTACACATGAAGAAATTGGGGTGGTGTGGAGAAACAAGGATAGAGACAGTATATGGAGTAAGGCGAGAGCGGGAAGAAAATATCTAGATTAGGTTTTGGTCATATGAGGTTAAACAGTATATTATTTAAAATGGGAAAACATCTTACAGGAAAATGTGATTTTTGTTTTGCAAGAAAAGACACTGAACATTTTTGATAAACTTTCCACTTCTGAATCTTATTGGGCTTTTTTGCTTTGTTTTGTTATTTTTTTGTTATTTTTTAGCAAAGGTATCTTAAAAAGATAAATTAAGAGAAAATATATGTTTTTGTTTGTGTTTTTTTAAGTATTGAAATCTGTGTAGGCTGCACAGTGGTGCAGTTGGTAGCACTGCTGGGTTTGATTCCCAGGACCTTCTATGCATGTTCTCCTTGTTCATGTGTGGTTTCTCTCCAGGTACTCCAGCTTCCTCCCACAGTCAAAAACATAACTGTCAGGTTTAATGATATCTTTAAATTCTCCTGTGGGTGTGTGCATTTTTTTTAGTCCTGTCTGTCTCTGTGTTGGACTGGCGACCTGTAGAGGGTGACTGTTGACAGCTGGAGATAGGCACCAGCACCCCTCACAACCCCACTATGGTTAAGTGTGTAAAATAATGGAATGAAGGTATCTGTCTGACATATATTTAGTCTTTTGAAACTTACCAAATCATTAGAGGGGACAGGGCCGTGCAGAGACCTTTGGAGGGGCAGGGGCTCAAATTTAAAAAATGAAATGAAATGAATCAAAATGACTCCAAAGCATCAGCAGACAGATAGGGGCCACAGGGGGATTCCAGGTAGATTCCAGAGATGCGCATCGCAGCAACTGTTCCTCCAGGGCCGGCCCAAGGTAATGGGGCCTTAGACAGAACCCCCCTCCCTCCGGAACCCATCCTACTAAGAACCTCAGTATCCTAACATGTATAAATATAGATAAGGTGAATCTGTGAGAAGGAGACCAGGTTTATTGGCCGAGTTTAAAATCAATCACTGATTATTGGTTATTTGCTGTGATGTATTTGTGAACAAATCCAATTCAAACACAAAGATTACACCATATTGTAGCCATGGTAACACAACAATCAAACTATCAAGATGATTCTTTAAACTTTTACAAAGTAAACTTCCTAATTAAATCCTAAATGTACTATTTATTTTTCTCAGCTGAATGCATTAAATAAAATGTAATAACATTGTTATTCTCTATAAATGATGCTACAGGTTTAGATCTATGGTCTGTGTTACAATTAAACCATTTCTAGGGGCCCCTGAGAGTCTGGAAGCCCCTGAGAGTCTGGAAGCCCCTAAATGGCCCCTACCAGCAGCTACTGAGTTTTCTTTGCCTTGATATCCCAGTCTTATAATTCTAGTTCTAGAGGTTTAACATTGAAACATTATATAGAGTTAAGCCCTTTGAGTTTTTGATCTATAAATCAGTCTGCAACCAGGTTGTTCTAGAGGTTAAATAGATATTATTAGGGCTTAATTAGTAAAATGGCCGCAAATTAGCTTATTTCATAACTTTATAACCTTTGACCTTCTGTCCTCTGGTCTGTTTAACAGCTACAGTCTCAGATCAGCTCAGCCCTCCAGGACTGTCAGCAGCAGAAACAGAAACTTTATACCTGATGAGGAAAATATAGACTATAATTGCTTTGCATTTCCCCGCATGATGGCAATGATATAGTAGGATCCAATTAGATTCTTGATTAATATGGGTTGTTGTTATGTTGTTGTACGGAGTTTTTGTTCAATGTGCCCCTTTTTTAAATTTGACCCCCTGACCCTCCAAAGGTCTCTGCATGGCCCTAGACTCAAGCTGCCTGTACTGAACCGGGCCTTTAGCAGAATGATGAAGTTAAAGTCAGAAGTTTTCTCTGCAGCTGAAGCATTTCTGAGTTTAGGGGCGAGGCGGGTTTTGTCCTGCTATTGCAAGGATGATTATGAAAATATAAATAGAAACAGTTTTTCTAACGTCAACATCAGACCTACGTTTTTATTCACAAACCAGTGTATGAAAAAATATTCTTGCCCATAATTTGATAGTTAGAGGACACAGATCCTCCTCCTCCTCACCTTGGACCCGGAGTTTGAACAACATGGAGGCTCTGAGAGTCATTATTAGACTGAGGGCAGCCAGACTAGTTTATTTTTACTAAATTATTATATTTAGTTAAATATTATTGCTGAGGGGCACAAACAGGCCTTCTGACATACAGATTAAAAAAAACAATCTCAAAAAGGGCACTAGGGGCATCAAGGATAAAAAGGGCAGGGGCTCAACCCCCCCTGCACGTGCCTGAGAGGGAAAGTTGGTATGTTAGAGTTCTTATAGATGGAAAACTTCTGATTGGATGCAGCAATGACAAACAGATAGGAAAAGCAATAAGATGACTTTTGTTGGTAACATAAATGTGAGTAAATTTGCAAAGGTAGAGAACGGGTCTGGCCCCTCGGGAGGTGTTATTTCAAAAGTTCCTTTGGGGATGGAGATGAAGGAGCTTGTGTTGAACTTACAGCCACACAAGGTGTAACAGGTAAAAGTGCTAAAAAATCAACTGGAGAAGTTGAGAAAAGGGACACTGAATCTGTATTGATTTAGTTTACACTTAAATCAACAGAGGTGTAAGCTAAATCATCACAAATTTACTTTACACAGAAACACAAAAAACAACTAAATGATTATCTGTTTTTTTATTATTTGTAAAGTTCAGTATAAGGAATACATCCCTACATCTATGAGATGTTACAGGTGTCAGGAATTTGGACATATAGGAAAAGATTGCAGAGGGATAAGGAGGTGTGATGGTGATCATGACTATGGTGATAGTGTAGGTGTAAGTGTAGAGAGGGAGTACAGAACTGGAGGAAATCATAGAGTGGCCTATTGGGGATGTGAAATTATGAAAAGAGAGATTGATGTGCAGCAGATAAAACTAAGGATAAAGTATGCAGAAGCAGTGAGGCGGGAGAATCAGGAACTTAGAGAAACAGGGAAGAAACAAAAAGAGCAAGTATAAGCTGAAGGAAAGTTTGCATGGGAGGAGAAAAAAAGAATTGCTATCTTTAATGCTGGAACCATTAATGCTACTTCTGGTGTTAAATCCAAAACTGAGAGGATAATTAATAATGATTAATAATTAAAGCAGCCTTACATCCTCTTGATGTGGTAAGATTTAAGTGGGGAAAAAGTAAGACATTAAAGTGTGCAGGCAAGGCAGGAACCAGTGGCGCAAAAGGTGGCTATGCAGTGTATGCAAGGCATAGGGGCGCTGCACTAGAGGGGGCGCAAAAACGAGGTGGGGAATTTTTTTTTATATAGTCAGCATTTTATGTACTTAACAGCTGCTTGTGTATGAAATGATCAATAACAGAGGAACAGCACTGATTAGGCGCCCCCCTCCCATACAGGCAGCTTGGGCAGCGGCTGAGGCGCGTTTTTCTTTCTTTTAAATTTGTAGTAATGCCTCAACAACAGGGAGCTAAAGATGGGGCGCAGAAAAAACTCCGGGGCCCAAAACAGAAAACGGAAGAGGGGGAAGGATAAAGATGTTGGAGAGACGAAGAAAAGCTTTTCAAAGTGGTTGAAAGACAGAAGGTAAGAAATGTCAGTGTATCAACAAGAGAATTGTAAATATTCAGGTTATCTTAAGCTAGGCTAAAATGATGATGTTCGCATCCACCTCAAAAATATGTAGTTGCGGCCCTGGCAGGAACCATGCACTGAGTGATATTAGTAAGTTTTTTTGGTGTTGCAGCTTCAATTAGGACCAAGGAGGAAGTATGGAAGTATGAGTAGAAGAAGCACCAAGAGCTGTCTGACTCTTCAACATCATTGAAAAACATTTTACCCTGTTATCTATGCAGGCCTCCTGTCTGACTACAGGCTGCTCTCTGAATTTCTGCACATTCAAGATAAGATTCTTATCTTAAAGAAACTTAAGATAAGTTTCTTATCTTAAGAAAAGAGAAGTTTATCTCTTCAACATTTGTGTCCTCTAAAACTCGCATGTGGTAGGTAGTGTTGTTTAGTTATAATTTCAATGCCTCTATTTTGAAATCCACAGGAAATGCATTGTACTATTAAATTTAAAGTTATTTTATTTCGAAAGCAAAACCGGAAGTAATTTCGACCGTGCTGGATGGAGGAGCTCGTGAGGTACTCACCAGCACTGCTACAAACTGTTGGAGCATCTTGCCTGAAGACAAATAAATGAAAATCCCAACATCAGAATAGTTACTTTCTGAACTCTGGTCGTTATATTGTGGATAAAATGCGGAGTGACTGGCCGCTTCCTGCTACGCGGTCCGGGTACCAGCGTAGCTGCTAAACGGAGCTTAGGTCGGGTCAGGTGGCAGAACACATGTCACCGTTATCGCTGTTTGGTTCCAGTTTCGGATAGTCGGATCTCTATTTCTCTAAACGTTGTTAAAGTCAAAATGATGGGCCGCCGTCGATAGGAATAACTAGAGCTGGTTACTAGACCTGCGAATGCGGAGAAATGATCATTTCGCTCGGAAGAAACGGGTTAATCGGACTCGCTGTCGGAGCTACAGCCAGTTTGGGGTTGATTGGGATTCTAATTTACAGAGAGCGGAGCAGGAAAAGGTCCCAAAGGCTGGAATCAAGAGGCCAGCCAGCAGCCAGGCTGCCTGACCAGGCGGATGGAGCGGCGCTTTTCCAGGAGCCTCTGGATGCTCAGGGTAGGTTAGCTTCACACTGCCCCCTGCTGTTCAGATGCTGACATGTCTGCTTCTAAACTCCTTGAGTTCAGGGGCTTGTTCTTGATAAAGACATTTCTGTATGATTATATTGACAACTAGAATAAATATTTCAAGAGATATTTTGTCCTAAATTGCTGGTGATCAATTATTCCGACACAAGTTATTATTTTGTCATTTCCAAATGTATTATGAAACAAATACATTTTCTTGTCTGGAGGATATTCATGATCTATTATCTCCCCAGTGATCTATCAAACAATTGTTTTTTGCAGGAAATTAATTAAAGTTTTTATTAAAGTATTTTTTCAGTTTCTATTTTTTAAATATATTTATTTAAATCAGCCTTTTCATGTAAGTAGCAGAAATGGATGAGTAGCATGGGATTTCCTTCATTGTTTTTCTACTCATGCCTTCACAGCATTGTGTTAGAAGTGAATATTGAGGTAATCGTTCATGTCGCTGCAACATTAACAGGAGTTAGTTTGAGCAATTAAAAAATTACGGATGCACTGATAAATCAGCCATGATTTGTTTCATTTTGAGTGATGGACGATTGGCAGATGTCTTCCATGTGAAACCGATCTCACTTATAATTGCAAACGTCTGAAACTCATTTGCAGGTGCTGAGTTGAAAATTAGCCACTGTCCCCTTTAGCTCTGACTTTTCAGACAAAAATAAATAAATCACTATCAGCCAGAATTGACAAGTCAGGCTGTTCAAAGGTTGGTGATTGACCAGAGAACTCTTATCAGTGCGGCCCTATTAAAAATGCTAGAGGCATTAGTAAAATGTCTAAAGTTCAGAGGATGTGTGTGTCCGTCCCCAGAGATGGAGGCCCAGCAGCAGGCCGTGGCAGCGGTGGAGGCTGTGGTGCAGGGTCTGTCCCCAGAGCAGCAGCTGGAGCTCCGGATCCAGCTGGACCAGGTGCTGAGCTGCGTGGCCTCGCTGCGCTCTGAGGTGGCCGAGCTCCGGGGGGGGCTGCAGGACATCGCCCTGCAGATCATCCAGGATGTCAAGTGAGTGGACTCACCAACCGCCCTGTTCTGTTTGGCAGTGTGACCCACTTCCTTGAGCTGGGATCTGATCCACGCTTAGCACTTGTTCTGCTGTGTGTCCTGTACTCCAGAGTGAAACTGGGCTTCTCTGGCTGCTGTTTTCTCTCTCACACCTTTAGAAAGGGAGTGGAGGACAGTCAAAGGGTCCGTCGTCGTCGCCATGTCAACAGAGAGCGGACCGACTCAACCAGCTCCAGTTCTATCTACTTTACTGCCAGCCAGGATGTCGGCAACACCAACGAGGAGACCAGTGAAGGAGGGTATGTCGTCCCCTCTCACCAGGCTGTCAGCAGGGGGCTTCTCTGAGATGAACATATATATATATATATATACATATATATATATATAGTGTGTGTGTGTCTGAGTGTTGCAAGCTTCTTCAGTCTATTTTAAAATAGCTCAGTACTGTAACTAGTAATGACATCATTCCCCCCTGTTGAGGTGCACCAATAAATCGAACCAGACCATAAGCATCTAAATGAGTAAAGAATGAATAAATAAAGAACATATTCAGTATTAATATCAACCTTTTCACAGAGATATTTGTTGCATCCTGTCTTGAACGTAGCTTTAAAGTCGTGTCCTCTGAGAATCCTGTGTAGGGGCCGTGCAGCATGAAGTGCTTGTTTTGGGCTTCAGGTACTCCACGGCCTACGCTGAGTCTGAGTACACAGAACCCGATGAAGATGAACCAGAACCGGAGCCAGAGTCTGAGGAAGATGAGGAGGAAAGAAGCTGTGCCACGGTCCTCACCCTCCGCCAAGAAGACTCCCAAGAGGAAGAGGAGAGGAAAGTTGAGGAGGAAGAGGAGGAGGAGGAAGAGGAGGGAAGGCTGTGGATGGAGGCAGAAGTTCCTCATGGAGAGCTGGCTCTGCTTTTGGCTCAGAGTGACATCCTTCACACTGGAGACGCTACTTTAAAAGCAGACGGCTTTCAGCTGCTGCTGGACAACAGAGCAGAGGTGAGTTGCTGTCTGTCCACGATGGACAAAATCCGTCCTCAAAGTGGACAGGAGCTTCAACTGACTGAATCTGGTCCTTCAGTGTGTCTGAGATTTTGGGAGATTGACGGATAAATATTTCCCAAAGTTTTGAATCCATTAGGCTGTAAAATGTCAAATAGTTTTCTCTGCTGCTCATGTAAACTAAAAAGTATTTGTATTCGTGATGATGACTGAGGTTCCTAACTGTCTCTTCATCCTGCTGCAGTGCGGAGACAGCAGGGACTTCCTCTGGAGGCTGGCCCGCGCTTACAAGGACATGTACGAGTGTGCCAAGGACAAGCAGGAGAAGTCCAGCTACGCTCAAAAAGGTGGGAGCATTCACACACTCAGTCACAGACACACTGACACAGTCACCCCGGCATTCTTGCTCCAGACCAGCTTCAGCACCAGGCTGGTTCTGGCTCTGGTTCAAAGCTCCGGCTGAGTGAATCGTTCCCAGGCCTCTGCAGGCTGAACGTCTGGATGCTGAGCAGGGATTGGTTGAGGTGTGCTGGAGGTGTACAAATGTTTTGCCATGAGGTCCAGAATCATTCATTTAGAAGCACTTTGGGGAACCACACTAAATATTTTTTTTTTATGCCAAATTAAAACAGCCGTGTTGTGCTTTTTAATTCCATCTGCTCCAGAGTAAATTAAAATAAAAAACTAAAAATGAAAAATCAACAAAATTGTTAGCTTTTTGTGGAAAACGGATCTGCAAATCATTGTAGATACAAAATAAGGTTTTGCATGATTGCGTTATGAGACTGGTCCACAGTTTCTCCGTTTCATGATGTGGGATGTATGATTTGTGTTTGAGCAAAAGCAGCTTGATGTTTGTGTTTCAGTTCACTTCAAAGAAAAGATGAAAACAGAAATATTGGATTCTATTTTTTACCGCATATGGTTTTTTTTTTAAGTAGAAGATGTTAATTATGTGTAAATCATGTAACCTTGCATGATTCAGCATGTCCATTTGCTTCAATCACCTTAATTTCTGGCCAGATTTACTCCATTCTGGAACTGAGGTCATGGGACTGCATAAAATCCTTCAGAGGGCCACAAATGGCCCCGTACCGCACTGTGAGCACCCCTGATCTAAGTCTGTAGGAATGGAGCTGCCCAGCCCTGAATAGAACCGAACCCTAAGTGACCACAGTTCCATGTTTTTCTGCTTCCAGTCAGGATATGACAGCGTTCTGTGGTGGTGATCGGAAAAACATCCTTTTTAATAAAAAAATAATTTTAGTATTTGACATCTGGATCAGTGCTGATTCACATGATGAGTCCAAAGGACCATAGGACCCTGCAGCCCTGCTGCTGCTGTGGGTCCAGTGAAGCAGACAGGCATCAACAGGCTGCAGGACAGCGCCCCCTGCAGACCGGAGCTGGTCCATCCACACAGAGCTGATTTGCTCCATGTGACTAATGAAGCATGCCTCTGCTTTCTTATTTTTTCAAAACTAATTCCATCAAGTGGGCAGCCGATCAGTGAGACAGTGTTGGACTCATTGGACAGATCATCATCATCATCATAGAGGCTCTTGTATTAACGGTTGTTGTGTGCAGGTCGGGAGGAGGCGGAGCTGGCTCTGAACTACAGGAGCCTGGATGCTGAGAGTCATAAGTGGTAGGTCATCAGCAGCAGACAGTCGGTGTCCTTCTAGCTCCGGAGTGTTTGCGTCCTTCATGGCTGTCTTGTGGTCGTGTCGTCAGGTTCGCTATGCTGACCAGACTTTCCTTAGAGCATGAGAGCATGCACAGCAAACTGAAGAGCGGCCACATCCTGAAGGTAAAGTAGCCGCCCACCCATCTGTTATTAACATACAGATATAAATATGAGTTTACTGATTTGCTAGACAGCAGAATGTTTTATTCCTCTGATTATAAAATTGTTTTGAAAAGTTTCCATTAGTTTTGCATAAAATGATGAGTTTTTGTGAAGCAAAGACAAAGTGTTCCTGGTCTGTTCATGGCTGAGGGAGGGATGATAACAGGATCTTAATGTAGTGGAGTTTTCATATTGCACTAACAGTATCCATCATAGTTAATAACCATTTTCTTTACTGGTCGTTTTTTTTTTCATTATTACAATGTCCCAGCTGTCTCCTGATGTGTATGCAGACCTCAGACAGTCAGAGTTGTAGATTTATTGTTGGCGATCAGAGTTTAACTGCAGGAAAACCTTGATGTTTCACACACTGCTGCTGCCGACAGCAACTCCTGCTCTCCTCCTGGAGACCATGATCCGCTGGCCGGTTTGTGTTTAACCCCGTCTGTCTCCCAGACAAGCTGGTGACTGAAGTGTTGCCCGACCAGAAGAAAAGTCATGTTTCCTTCTTTTCTTCCTGGAGACTAGAAAACTGTATCAGACGTGATCTGCTCATCACTGTCTCTTCTAGATGAAGCCAGTAAAGGAGCCACAGCTGCCATGAACTCTTTATTTTTACTTAACAAAGAAAGCACTCCTGGATCAGTGTCTTTGGGTTTTGGTGTGTGTGTGGGTGTGTGTGTGTGTGCGCTCTGGCCTCTCAAACCCCCAGTCAGTCCTCAGTTCTGGATTGGTTTTCATACAGTGCAGCTGGTTGTTGCAGAGAGACAGAAGAGGAGCTGCTGTTCAACTAATAAATGAAGCCTTTGAGTTTTTTTCTGGACTTTTGCCACACAAGAACCCTTTTCTCAAAACATAATGTTTTTGCCAATACTAAATAGATGTAATTTAATTTAAGCCGTTCTGTGTTGTTTCTCTCCCTGGTCCATCCAGGAGCATCTAGATCGAGCCTTGGCCCTCAGTGATGAAGACCCCGTGTGTTACTACCTGCTGGGCAGATGGTGCTACGAGGTGAGACCCATCACACACTGATGGAAGCCTCCAACCAACCTGTGTGTGTTCTCTGACGTGTGTGTATGGGGGGCTGGGTGGGCTGCAGGTTGCCACATTTGACTGGTTGGAGAAGAAGGCTGCTGCTGCGCTGTACCGGAGCGCCCCCACCGCCTCCATTCATGACGCCCTGGAGAACTTCCTGAAGGTTGGAGCTGCTTTTCATTCTGAACTCCAACTATGCAGTAGTGTAGAAACGTCTTGCCATGAGGTCCAGAATTGTTCATTCAGAAGCACTTGGGGGACCACAATAAATAATTTTTTTATACAAATTTAGGAGAGCCTTGTTGCGCCTTTTAATTCTATGTGCTCTAAATAAAATTAAAATGATGAATTGATTAGCTTTTTGTGGAAAACGTTCGAGCTGAGCAGCCCAGTCTTACAATTTAAATGCATGCATTTAAAATGTAATCAATATGACAAATTTAGACTGTTAATCAACACATCTAATGGTCAGTGTCTGTTTGAACACATGGGACACATAGTGCTGTTAAATATGTATCTATGAACATGTTAATCTTGTGTTTTTTAACTAGTAAAAGTTGGAGAAATATAGTATTATTGGCCTGTGTAGCTAACAGAAGTTTGAAACCACAGCAATTAGCTGCTTTTCTGTTTTTACTTCTTTCGGTTTTTAGGACATCCAGAGGAAAACGAATAGAAAAAAATCATACAAATGAAAATTCCACTGACGTGTCACATCCTTTCAGAGCCAGGGAGGGATTTTCTCTGAGCCAAGTTTTTTAGATATTCTTTATTTTTCTTTTAAAGCAACAAGAATTATCCCGAATAACAATAAATTAGTTTGGTTTATTTCCCTGGGTGAGCAGTAAGAAACAAGGTAGAGACAGCTATCACAGTTGTATATTTTGAACAAATATCAATGTTATATGGTTAACTGTGGTAAGGATTATAATCCTAGTTTACTATAAATCCCTGAAGATCCTTCTACATTTGACTCTAGTCACTTTAGTGGGATTAAACCAGACCTCTGATATCAGTTACCTGAAATACTTTGACATACATGCTAACAATTAGTTGCCATTTTGACTGTTTCCTGATTTGCAACTGCATCTGTCTGGTTAAATTGAATAAGTCAGTTCACTGGAAACATGGAACAAATGAAAGTCACATTCTGACGTTTAGCTCCGCCAGTAACAGAGAAGTGTTTATTTCTCTCTAACTGGTGACCTTCATGTGTTGTCCTGGTGACCTTCATGCGTTGTCCTGCAGGCAGAGGAGCTCAGGCCGGGATTCTCCAGGAACGTCAGGCTTTACATCGCCAAGGTAACTGGAAATTCCCTGAAACTCAACAGCTTAGATCAAATCCCAATACAGTAGTATATACAGATGCCTTTATGAAGACATTAGAGAACTGTAAAGCTGCTGCTGTTTTGCTTAGTGTCACAAGGATCTGGGGAACATCTCTGAGGCCACAAACTGGACCAGGCTGGCACTGAAGATGCCCACAGACAATGTAAGATCCTTCTGCATGTGAACACATGCACATTTCTGTCTGCAGTTCTAAATGTTTGCAGATGCAAACTAATTATATACATTTAGAATCTTGTCTCATTAGAACATATCTATATTCCCATGCCTCTTGGCCAGGTCTCCTTAACAGATTTCATCTCAAAAGACATCCTAGTATAAGAATGGTTAAATAAAATGTGTTTTTTTTTAAGTGATACTGAAATGTAAACCATAACTTTCATCTCATGTCTTCAGGATGAAGAAGCATATGAACTGGAGGCTCAGCTTCAGCTTTTAACCGACAAACAAAACTGACAGTTTGGGATGTTTTCCTTCACTAATAGATGTCTCTCAAACTATCCATTTTATTATTTTATGACATATGGTTACTTTTCTAGTAACTGTTTTTTTTTTAATTGCTTGGATTGTATTTATTGATTCCACATCTGTGCTTTGCATTTATTGATTTTACCTTTATTGCAAACTTTTCAGCCCTTTGGGGTTTTTTCTCCAACTGTCAGTCTAAGAAGCAGCAGGCTTACCTGACTACTACACCCATTGAAGCTGCTGCAGCATGTTTGCCTCCAATGACCACTGGCCCAGGAACATATGAGCTGATCTCAGAGCAGCAGCAGGTTTCTTGGTCTTTGAGTGTTTAAAGCCTCAAGTGTTGCAGCAGCTGCCAGAAAAGTCTTACTTGTCTTATTTTTACAGTGACATCATTGCACTTATATTTTTTGGTTAGCACTCAATGAAAAAAATGATCGTCGTTTCCTGTAAATCTGAATCAATATTAAATTTTAATGAAATGAAACTGCTTGGTTCTGAATTAGTTACCAGTTTATTAAAGGATCCCTTAACACACTGCTCAAATAATTCAGAAATTTAGTTCTGAAGGGAATATGGACAGAACAGCTTAAGGACAAAAACATTTTAAATAAAATTTCTGCCTTCTGAGGCTAAACTTAGACACACAAGCCTCAGCAAAATCTCTAGACAAATATTGTCCATTGAAGTCATTTATTCAGGTTTCCCAGGTTATATTGTCAGTACTCTATGAAGGACTTGTTACTGATACTCATCATGTAACTGAGGAATGTTTAGATCTAATATGACCTGATGTCCAGGTAGGAGACATTTACTGACTGTGATGAACAGTCAACCAACCATGAGAACACTTTACTCTAGCTCTTCCTGAGCTCACTACAGCCCCCTGCTGGCCAAGGGAGGCTCAGTCCTTGGCATCTCCAACGCCATCTGCATTGATTGCAAACATTGCTTCAGCCTCCGGCAGGCAGGGGGAGTCGTAGATTTTACAGATCCTGGTTTCTCCTCGGCCTTTCCTCAGGTACAGCCTGGACAGAGGAAAAATGGTTGGAGGTGCGGCTGAGGAGTAAACAATCTTATTTAGAGTCAAACACACCTTGTGGTGGAAGCATGAGCCAAAATGTTGCCACCAATTGGTTTCTTGGGATCTGCTGAAAACATGGCTGCCCCATCGACCTGTGCCACCACTTGGTTGGTTATTACCACGGCAACCCCAAACTAGAGGGGGGAGGGAAAAAGACATAAGTCTCACTTGTTTGTGTTACAACAGCTAGGAATCCTGGCTGATCTGCAAAGACATGATCAACCAACATGTCCACTACATCAGAACAAGGGGTTTGGGTCACAGAGCTGTGCTGCGTACCTCATCTGCTAACCGGAGCAGCATGCGGAGGAACCGCCCCAGATGCCCCTGCCTGGCCGACAGCTCCCCTCTGCCTGAATAGTCTGTCCTGTACAACGCGGTGGCGCTGTCCACGATAAGCAGGGCATACCTGGAGAAAATACCAGTTACACTGAGAAGTTCAACTGAAATGCTTTGTGAGCGTCTGATGTCACTGAAGCCAAAATATGTCCGTCTTAATGTATAAAGAAATTCCTGCAGACTTTTGCAATGGATCATAGTTCAGATGTAACTGAGACCACTGCTGACCTGGACTCAGCCATCATGGCAGAGGCTTGATAAAGCAGCTGAGTCTGGTGGTCTGTGTTGAAGGCTCGAGCGTAGGCCACATTGTCCAACACGTCGCTGCCCACTAGCCCATACCTAACCCCAGCAAATAAAAGACAAGCAGGAAGGGTTCAAACACTTTGGCATGTTTACGTACATTAAACAAAAAGATAAGTATAAATGTGTTTACCTTTCAGCTACAGCCAGCAGTCTCTCAGGTCTGAAGGTTCCTTCTGTGTCGATGTACATTGCTTTTCCTTCTCCACCTCCCTGATCAATAGGCAGCTATGGACAGAGGAAAACCAGCTCCTGTGAACACACCTCTTCACACACCTCCATGTTCAGTTCCTGGTCAAACAGGATGCTACCTGACAGGTAACGGCCAGCGTGTGGCACAGCTGGGTCTTTCCGGTCCGAAACTCTCCAAACATCTCTGTGATGGAACCCGTCTCGATCCCACCTGCACAGGAACAGAGACTCAGCAAGGTCAGCCTCCCTCCCAATGGTGTAGAAGTCACTGCTGAGAGGCAGTCACTGGGCCACACCCTGCAGTAATTTGTCCAGCTCCTTGGAGCCTGTGGAGATCTGGATGATCTCTGCTCTCCTTTGATGGAACTCAGTAGCGGTAGTGAAGCCCATCGGCACCAGCTTGGCTGCTTCTGCCTGCCAGGGACAGAACCAAGTACACCAGTGAGAGAGAAAGTAAAGAAAGTAGCATAAGTGCAGAAAATACCAATGATTAATTCACAATTTTCTTTACTTAACCATTAATTCTCTGATGACTAGAGTACATTGTTAAGTAATGCTGTTAAACTTAATACATGGAAAACGCTCAGTGCAGCTGTGCATTATTAGCATCTCAGTGAGGAACTATTTCACAACCACAAGTCCATTCATTTCATTTCACTGGAGTGGACAGAATGAAGCAGTCAGAGTTCTTTTAATGCATGCAATGGAAAACATAGAAGATTTGAGCTTATAAATGAACCAAGCTAAATAAAAGTACAGTTTTAGCTTGTGTAAATGGAAGGATAGACATTTCCTACTAAAACTTTGTCTGCTTTGGCTTCACTGATGCCCTTAATGTTGAGCAGCTCTTTCTTGGGTGCGTAGGCCACTGCTTCTATGGTGTGGAACCCTGCATCCTCCAGCTTCTTGATGTCGCTGGCACTAATCCCACAATGCTGCAGGCAAAAAGACAACATCAGCATCCAGCAGGGGGCAGGCCCACCAGTACTGAAATACAAATGATTTATTTACAGACAACACTTTAGACACATTTGTAGAATGTCTTCTGTTGACATTTACTTGACCTTCCTTTTATTTGTGAATACCATGGTGTTACCCATCAAATTGCAGAAGGCTTGCTTAGACAACTGTATTTTATGTAATTTAATGTCATATCAAATCTTAAGTTAAGACAATTTTATATGTATGGCATATTTCAGCAATCAAGCCGTTCAAAGTGACTTACATGACAAATCATTTAATAACTTTTAATACAAACACAAACTAAGCTCTAAACTTCGGCTGAACCATATGGCTGATAACTTATCACAATATAAGCGTTTCATATCAGTAGATATTAATAATTATTGATTAGCTTGTTTTAAATATGTGAAATGCATGGTCTTTCCTGTTTTATCCAATTTTATCTCCACCTCGTTTATTTTTAAGCGGTTATGAGACATGAGAAACCTGAAGGTTACTCAACAGGTCGTTGCTAGGTAACCAAAGAGAGAGTTAGTTGATGCCACAGCAACCTTGCTTAGTTCGCTGCGAGAGGTTGAGCAACGAAAGTCTACATCTCCCAGAATACTATGCGGCTCCTTATCGGAGTGGAGTCAATATTATATGTATATATATATATATATTACTGTCCAGCCCTAGTGTTAACTAAACCAGCACAGAAAGCAGTCGGGAGACTTTACCTCCAGTCTGGAGAGAGGCTGTGGGCCGTAGTTCTCCTCTTCCTCCGTCTCTACCTCCACTCTCGTCTCTCCTCTCATCGCCATGATAACACCTGGCCGACAGGGGGCGCAGACAAGTGACTGTCAGTTTTGTACCATAAGACAGAGCCTCCTTCGGTTTTTTGTGATTTCAGATAGTAAAAACATCCGGCTTATCTTTACTAAAGAACTTGATTACTTGCCGGTGTTCTGTCAGATCAGAATACGTTGTGACTGTTAAATATCATAGAATTGCTATTGTTCTTTTCACTGTGTACGCTACACAGTAAAAACACTACAACACTACTATAAGTAGGGTTGGGTCGCAATTTAGAGCATATTAACAAGATGATAGTTCCTGTTTAACTGTACCGCCACAACTTGTACTGTTCTGAGGCGTATTTATTCCGCCACGCCGGAATTATTTTAATACTTATGCAATTGTTTAGCCTAGCATTAGCACAAACCAGGTGACTTCGATACCTGATTATTTCCTCTCCTTAAAGCTGCTGCCAGCCCCGCAGAGTGGACTGACAGCTTAGGTTCGGGCTAGTTCCTAAACCTCCTTAGCAACAGTCGGTGCTGAGCTAAAAGGAAGCTTCCATAGAAAGTACCTGCAACGTTTTCTGCTTGATGTCGGCAAATTTCCTCAAAGCTCCCGCGCTCAAAACACGATTAAAACGTAATGACGTTTTACTTCAACGTCTGTAACGTCAACAGGAACATACGGAAGCGACCTTTCAGAGTAAAAGTGAAAATAAAATTCAGAGTAAGAGCTTTTAGACTCAAAAATTGTACTCTCTGGAGACTTCAATATTAAATCACTTAAGATTTAACTTCAGACTATTACATGTTAAGTTTTACAGTCAAGTCATGCAGTGCTTTGCTTGTCATTTTTATTTCTTGCCAGTAGTAAACCGTGATATTGCTGTTAATGCACAAAAATGTGGATGATGTAAAGAAGGATGTAAGCAATGCTCTGTCGGTGCTCGATGGTGAGCAAGAGTGTCCCTTGAAAAGACCTGAGCAGTCTGTGGTAGACTCAGTTAGTGTGGATTGGACGGCCGGAAGAGGGCAGTACAACCTTTTGTTGTAGATCTGATGATGAGTTGTGAGTAGTAGAACAGACTGATTTTCCTCAAAGAACGTTTCAACAAAATCTCTGGCATGAGACACACTCAGATACTGCTAACTGAGTTACTTCTTCTGAACCTTGCTTAAATGTGTAGCCTTTTGTAAAACATGCTATAGTACTGGTGTATGTTGCGATGTTTTTGTTTTAATTGTCCCAAATACTAGTACTTCAATAATTTATATTAAATTGTCGTATGAGTTTTACAACTTTTTGGAGTGAAATTCAAAACCTTTTCTTTGCAAAGTCCTTTTATGCTTAAAGCAAGTCATTTTCTTTTTTTTATTATTGTTATTTTTTTGGCTCTGGGTTTATTCATGCTGTATAGGGTATTTTACTGTAGATTCAACAGTTAAATACTACATATCACTAGCAAGTTGTAGGTCAACTTGCAAGTGATACCCTATAAGCTATCATTTCAGCTAGCTGTAGCTTTGTAGCTCATTTTACCTTAAAGGTTTCTGCATAGGTTTGAAAGCAGTATTCTGCAGCGATTTCTAATAGTCTTTGGATGGGATTTTTGAATTGACTGAAAATGTTCACTCCTCTTAAACAGGTTTTCTATATGCCTTTTTCCAATTTCTTGCATTTCTGCAAGTTTTTTGCAATTGACTTTAAATTCTTCTGCATTTTTCACCAAACACCTCCAGCTTATAGTATTCACTTTCCACAGGAAATGCAATTTTTTCTAGTTACAATTGTAATATCTTGTATGTGAGCAATTTAGCAACATTGCGTGAGCCTTCATTGACTTTTATACATTGCAAGAGCTCACTTGTCAATTAAGCAGCATTAATGCAGTTCCAATTTAGCTGAAATACGTAGTTCATCCATGTGTACATTTCATTTCATATCCTCCAAAATCAGCATAGCCATGCAAAGAGTGGCAAGGGGTCAGTGGTGTATGACTCCTGAGCTGTGTGATGTTGCAGCAGTATACGTCTGCAATGCCCCTGGCATCTTTATATGACAAGTTCAATTTACTGCAAATGCTGGTGTGTGAGCACACAAGCAGAAAAATTTAATTTCCCTTAATTTATTATGACATAAGTCATCGGTCAGGCTTTCTTTTTATAGCTTTATAGGGTAATCAAGACAGAGGTTTGGAGCTGGGTTGTAATAGTGTATGAAAAAATTACAGTGTGTTGCTTGCAACTAACAATGATTACATCATTTTGTAATATGTGGTCTTTTTTTGACAAATCTTGTATTACAAAAAATGTTAACAAAATGTGTAAAAGGGTATCTGAGTGTCACTTTCAGCCAAAAGTCATTCTATGTCCTCTGAGATGGAGGGACCCATTGCATTGAGTCAACATCTTTCGAAGTTCCTATTTTTAATTAAACTGTGTTAACTTTTTATACATAGCATTTATCTGAGACACTTGTGAAGCTAAACCTACGCTCTGTATCATGAGGTAGGAAGGGAACAAGTAAGAATAATTCTGCTGAACAAGCAGGACAGTTTGATAAACAAAATAAATCTCCCAAACATTTTACATCAGACATGAATTGTTTTATATTGTCTCACAGAAACCTGGCTGCAGCAGGATGGTGATATTGGTACAAATGAGTCAACTCCTAATTATTCTAATTTTCATGTTTATGCAAATGCTGGGTGAGGAAGAGTAGCAAACGTACTTCATCTTCCAGTCAGCTTAATGAATTAATAGTGACACTTCTTTTCAATACCTCACCTAGCTTTCCTTTGCAAAGTATTAAAACCACATCTGTTTGTTGTTTTGCACTGTCCACCAGGACCTTACACTCAGTTTTTATACCTGTTCTCAGATTTCTCATCTGATTTAGTGTTAGAGTGATGACATTGTTATAGTGGGGTATTTTTCTTGATTCTGAAAGTAATGGCCCAAATGTAACCTTTAACATTCTGTTGGTTTTGCTCCAAATATCATCAGACCTACACACTCATGACATCAAACTCAGGACCTCATGTTGACATGTGGCATCAAGTCTGGACAAATAACCATACTTCCCATAACTCTCTACATCCTATTAAACATCTGCAGAAGGAGCTGAAACATTCCGTCTACAGATGGCACCATTCAAACTTGAGGCAAATGGAACAGTTTGTAGATGAGGAGTGGACCAGCATACCTGGCCTGCCCATCAAACAGGTGCTGAAGTCTCATGGGCAGTGTAGTGGAAAATTATTATAAAGTAATATCTGCTAGTTATATTGCTATATGTTTATTCTAAATTCGTGTATATTACCACTGGATAAAGCTATTTGGGTTACATGTATAAGGTTGGGAGTTGTTTTCCTACAGCTGCATGATAACCAGACTGTCTGTCCCTTGTTTTGGATCCCATATCCTTGGTATAAAACTCATGTGTTGTCTCTGCTTGGCAGAGCTTTTCACCCAGAACTGCTTCACTATTGATCCTATCCTCCAAGCTCTCCGTGTTGTGCACAGTTCATGAATAAACCTGATTGAGTGATTTCACCAGACAGTGCTTGGTAATAATTTCTTCCATAACAGCAGTTACAGAAATTGTCTGATTGCAGTGATCACATCGACAAGTTTTGCAACAAAATATAAAGTTGCATATATCATCATTTTTGTTCAGGCCTGTTTCATTAGTTTGCTTTTAGAAATGACCACATTTTAAAAATAATGTTGCATTTTAATTGGTTAATTTTCAGTACATTTTTATTCATCATTGTGTCAGGTTCAAGTTATTTCAGTGACAATTGTGGGATTTCAATCATTGACAGAGGGGTACTAATAGGTTTGTCAACATGTTCAAAACTTTTCTTTTGATAAAGCCTTCTAGTTAAAGCACCTTAGGCTATCCTGAGCTATCTCAGGAATTATGCGGCTGAAGGTTTAGACTGATGGAGAACAAACCGACCACTTCTCCTCGCTCCTTACTCTGCAATATTTTTGCGATTAAATTTGCATTATTTGTTATAACTTCAGTCTTGTGATGGATTAGCGACCTGTCTAGAATAAACTTTTGCCCTTTAACTGCTGAAGGTAGGTTAGGTGAGCTACTCTTATATTCAAGATAGATGAATCAATAAAGTATTAATCAAAGGTTGTGAATATTTTTTGTAAATGTCATTTTTTTTTGTATTTTTAATAAATTTGTAAACACTCAGTTTGCCATATTGTCATAATGGGGTAATCGAGACTGTGGAAAAAGTGAAACACACTCCAGCTCAATAGGTGGCGGTAATGCATCGTTTAGTTGGTTTGGCAGTTGCAAAATAATAGGGAATAAGGATTCACAATCACTTCCTGTTTACGTTCGACAAAATGACGTCACGCTAAAAATGTTAAACGGAGTGTTTCGATATTGAAACATCAGATAACTTAAGAGACAGCATCCTTCTGATTTTGACACGAAACTATATGCAAACGTCCCCTAAGCCGCAGCTTCCGGAGCCCGTACCCCGAGGAAGAACTCCCTCTGTCGGCGCATCTCAGCCAGAAAGCAAGCTAGCCGGGTTCTTCATTCCTGGTAGCCTAGGAAGTAACGTCTTCTGTAAGTTAGTGTTGGAACGAGTTGGCCTCGGACTCTAACGAACTTCCAGATTAAGCAGAATACGTCGCGTCTGCCAGCATGGAAAATAAATATAACCTTAAAAGTCCAGGTAAGCTCTCTGTCAAAGTCGTTCACCTCTTCCTACTACATTTGCCAAAAAGATGACAAAATCAACCAACTTTTACCACTTTACTCTCATAATAGCTATATAACAGCTGTGTATCGTCCACGGTTAACTTTAATGTCAACTGAAACCGACACGTAGAGCTATGTTTGACTTTATATTTGGGGAAATTTCTACAGTTGTTAAGACGGTATGGAAATTGCTTTCATTTCCTTCTGTTTAGCAGTCAGAATAACCCAACACATTATCATTGGTTCAAGCAGATGAAAATGATACACTGAGCGTTACGTTTTCACTCACACATTTTATTTAAATCCGGGTTTTTAGTCCAGCAGTGTTTGTTTGGAGGTTGTGAGCATATGTTTAGATTTTGCTCTGCACGTTGATTAGCAGCTGTTAACCTCTAGTGGTGTCCAGACTTTTTACCACGTGGGCCAAATTCATCATGTGGAAAGTGCTAGAGGGCCACAAAAATATTTTCTTTTTATTAAAAAGCAAAAACAAATGTTGTGAATTTTGGAAGGAAAGGCATCTGTAAATCAATGTAGGTCCAAACATAAGTTTTTCTAAGGCTTGGGTTAATAGAAGAAACGGGTTGCTTTTTTGACAGATTTTTGTTTTCTCATCCATTGTCCAGGTCAAAAACCATTATGATTCTGACAGCTCTCTTCTTTTCCTCAAAGTTTTGCTATATTTAGGCAAGTTTAACGAATTATTTCACTAGATGTTGCTGAAGATTTGTGGTCCCATTTACTATGGGACCACAAAGCAAGAGACATGGCAATTCAAAGATAAATACTTTGTGTTATTCCTAAAGTTTTCTATTAAAAATGTCCATATATAATGTTTTACAATTCTAGAGCTGTGGTCAGGAACTACAAATGACCCTCAGGCCACATTTTTGACTCCCATGATCAAATGGGTTGACCCATCATTTCACATTAAAGGCTCTGTCCGTTGTCTTTTTTTCTGCCACCTATATAGAGAAGTTGTGGTTAGATTAGACATTAAAATATTTTATAGTGAGCCCAGGTTGTGTAGGAGAGCAATAGCTGAAAGGTTGTTGGGTGGCTAACATGACATTTTGATTGAACTTTAAAGTCACCTGAATTCCTTTCGGTTCCACTGAGATTGTGATTATTTAAGTCTACTTTTTAAAATTTTCATAGAGTTGGTGGTAAGAATGTATGATTTTTTGTAATTTTAATTTGTGAAATAAATCAGTATTTCTTGCAGAACAAGAAACTAGGCTGTTGGTAGAACTGAAGAGTTGTAGATAAATGATTAGTTCAGTTTATTAACTTGTGACCTGTGGTGTGGATTTAGTACTGCAGCTGGGATGACAAAGTAACAATTTGTAGCTAATAATGTTTTACAGTCATTTGTACATAAAATTGACCTGCATCTCTCATATTTTTGTGTTTCAAATTTCTTTAGTCAAAAGCTGAGTTGTTCATCTCAGTATTCTCAATATTTTCCCTCTCAGATGAACATTCTGTGTCAGTTTAGAACATTAACTTCACCTGCTGCTGTTGCCAGACATTGTCAGTTGTTTCAGAATGGAACTGAAATTGAGAGTGAAACGCTGAACGTTCTGAACCACTGAGTTTTTGCTGCACATCAGCCAGAACACTGCAGCATCTGCATGTTACCAGCTCAGATTCACAATAGACCTGGGAAGCCTATTATCATAAGAAGACAAAATAAACTTGGACAAAGCCAATATGTAAAGGTGAGGTGTTATGTAAAATGTACTTTTTTGAGCTTTGCATCATGTTATGTTACTCCCTCATCAGAAACATACAATCTAAAAAGTTTATTTGGGTTGTAGTTCATGTTGTGGACTTATTTATTAATCTCACTTAATTCTTTTGGTTTAATGATGACAACTTACCTGTTTGTGTTGGATTAACTTAAAAGTTACATATTTTTAACTTGGAGGAACTTTTTACTTTGACTTTACTTGAAACGATTAACTTCAATGCGGCGTTTGTATCCTACGTCTGACGTCATCACTCAGGCTTCACCAGGGACAGATCCTGTACCGACCAGGTGCTGTGGTGGAGCAGGGGTAGAGCACAACTCACAGCAGACCTTAGTCCTCGATGCGGACGTCACAGGTTCGATTCCTGGCCTGATGACCTTTGCCGCATGTCTTCCCCCTATTTCCTGTCTAACTAACTGCTCTCAAATAAAAGCCACCTGAGCCAAAAAAAGATCCTTTATTAGTTCACTTCTTTATTTTATTAGTTCACTTCTTTATTTGAAGTAAACTAATGCATAAACCAACTTAATGCATTAAGTTGGTTAAACTTAATTGAATAACTTGTTACCAGTTGCAGGAATTCAATTAAGTTGGTTCAACTGTTTTCCTTTTTTCAGTGTACCTGGAGTGTTGCTTCCACTCTTTAATTTATTGTATTGTTTATTTATTTCATGCATGCTTGAGAAATCCTTTAATCTCCCATGGCAACCATTCAGGGTGCCTAAATGCTTGCTCTCACAAAGAATCACATATTTCCATGTAGCTCCTCCTTGGAGCTGCAGTCTTCTGCCTCACAGAGCAGAGAAACTATTTAAACCTGCTTATGTTCCATCTACATTTAAAAGCTTTAGTTGGTTATTTATCAGTTTTATCCTGTGTTAAGAGGAAGGTCCAAAGGTCCACCTGTCTCTCTGGAGTTGTAGCGATTTGTATTCAGAGGAAAATTCCTAATCGGCCGATTCCCATGTGTTTGTATTTGGAATAATTTGTATTTAGATGCGATTATATTTTGGAGTATCACTTAAATGGATAGACCTTGCAGTAAAATAGTTTTAATTCTTCCAGAAATAATTTTGAAAATAATTTTTAAAAATAGAAATGTAGTATGACATATGGCGTCAGACAGTGGCAAAAAAAGAAATTATAAAAATGTACCTGAAATGACTAAGCACCCAGCTGATGGGGTATTCTACATATAGGATTGTTTAAGATCAGATCAGATAAACTTTATTATCCCCCAAGAGGAAATTTTCTTTGTGAACAGCAAAGTTTGGATTTTCATAAAAAATCAAGTCATGTTTTCTCTGTATTACTCATTAATTTATAAATGTCACAGTTTCAAACTAAATATTAAGTTGGCTCCTAATATTTATCTTGGTAGCTAAATATTTAGTTGGCAAATAAATACATAATAAATACAAATAAATAAAGAAAAAAACAATAATAAAAATACACCACAACATTCATACAGCACACGGAGCAGTTTTATACCACCACAGTTTGGGATTATCTCAAATTATTAATGAGACCAAAAAAATCATTGATTCTGTTTGTTGTCATGCCCACCAGTTTTTACTGTAATCAGGCATATTTCATCTCTTCTCTGCTGTGTAGTGGTGACAGCAGAGGAATGCAAGCAATTAGGAAAGATTACACTTTTGAGGAGTTTGGCTCCCTCCCTCCCTCAGGCCCTCCACGTCTCTGGTTTTGGTCTGTTGTTATGCAACAGAATCTCCTATTTCCCCTCTGGACCTTCTGTGACTCATTCCCAGTGGCAGACACTCAAAATGTGTGTTACATAAAATGATTTGACATGCAGGGATTATCAACCCATCGCCTTGGGCCAGTGGCCTGACCTCCCCGACTCAGCTGAGATCATAGGCACATTTGTGGGAAAGGCCTTTCTTTGTCCACTCAGCTTACCATTAAATGAAGGATTGGGTGGGATATGAGACTAAGCAGGAGAAGCCACGTGCTCTAACTCACAGAAGACTGAGGTATTGGTTATTCAAAAAAAAATAATCGTTGACTATTTTCTGCTTCTTGATCTTTTCTTTTTGGTGTATATAGGAAGTAAGATGGGATTTAGATTTAAAAAGATCATTCAATGCAAGTATTTCAAATAAGAAACATTTGAATGATAAAATGTAACTTCTTTAAAAAGCTACAAAAACACCCAAATGAACCCATTTTATTTTCCCTTTAACAGCAGTTCAGCTATTCTCCATGTGAAATGATAAATAATAAAAGATACTTCATATCGCCTTCTCCCAACATTTCCAGTTCTTCTCATTTTATTATAATTGCAGTGAAAAATGCTCCTTTCACTTTCTGTCTTTGATTAATATTTATGTGTGAGACTTGCGCTGGCATTGGGCGCTGCAGCCAGAGGAGGTACAGACCAGACATCCGTCCATCAGTGGAAATGTGAGATATCAGAACCAGCTGGCCATCCTGAACCTGCACCACCACCATGGCTAAGCTACTGGTTGGTTACTGACAAACTTGAGTTAACTGGAGGTTCACTTGTATTTTAAGGTCCCAACTGGAACAATCTGCTTTGTTGTTTGTCATGATGGGACAGTCAAAAGAAATCAGCCAAAATATCAGGAAGAGAATTGTGGAGCTGCACAAGTCTGGTTTATCCTCGGAAACGCGTTCATCTATTCAAGCACTTATATGCAAGCATAGACATGGAAATGTCCACCCATCATCCCACTCAGCAAGACGGGTTCTGTGAACAAGTTTTGATCTGAAATGTGCAAATCGATCCCAGAACTAAAACCAGAGACCTTATGAAGATGATGCAGAACCTGCTAAGATTTAGTCTTTATCCACATTTTAGTTTTGTTGTTGTTTGTAATTGAAATCATAAGTAATCCTGAAGCTCTTCAGTCTCTGAATATAGAGAACACTGAGGAGGGCGGAGCAGTGCAGACTCCTCATCCTGCAGTACAGGATAAGTGTGGTGAATTCAGAGTGGCTGGCCTTCGGCAAAATCAGATGACCACATTCTGTAAAAATGTTGTGCTAAGAGGCGATCTCTGCTCCACTGCTTTTCTTCTCCCCTACAGCTTCCAGCTCCTCTCACTTCTTCTTACCATCATCACTTTTTTATTGCCCCCCATCCACTTTTCTAGCTCTCCCTTATCCTCATCTGTTTCTTCAGTTTTACAGATTTTAGAATTAATTTTGACATCCCAGCAGTCTCTTGATGATTGGATCCCAAATAAAATCTGACTGCCTGAGCAGCCTTTAAATTAGACTTTACCTTTTCCTAATTCCATGCTAACTTTCACTCCCATCTTGTGTTCTCCCACTCTGGCCTGGTCACTCATGACGTTTGCCATTTCTGACTATATATTGACCCAGCTGCCTGGCAGACTGACTTCCCTCTGAACTTGATGTATACTTTATGAATTTTCCACATGAGCTGGAAAAATGACATTGGCACGTGTTGTTACTCCTGTCCTTGTTCTAAGAACCATGTGATTTATTTCTCCAGGCACTTTTCTAAAGAGCTCTTTCACTTCTCTGCTTAAACATGATGAGCTGTTGCCTTACAGCCAGCAGTGCAGTAGGAGCTGACTTTATGTCCTTCACCGAGGCAGGAAGTGACCCCACCCTTTCAGATAGCTATAATCCTCAATGTCCTCACAAGGACTTGTGTAACCTTCCTAGGATGCTGATGTTTTCTGTAGCTAGACTGAAGCAGCAGATGTGTGTGTTTCAGGCCAAGTGCTGATCATTAGCTGATACCTTGAACTCAGAGCTGGGATGCTATGGAAATTCAATTTGCAAATCTTTATGGTTATCAACTGACATTTAAAGTTAAAGCTTTGTTTGTCTTACTTATATGAGGGATTTAGCTTTGAGTGTGTACTTTGCCTTAATGATACTGCAGTAAAAGTATACTTACACGGATTTCATGCATACCAAAAGGTAATATTACTCAATTCAGTCTTTGCGTATATAAACAGCAAAATTTAACAGACCTCAAGTGTCTTTTGATGAAAAGTCACAGGATAGACATGGTCCTGCTTACTGTTAAAAAAATAAAAATATGTTGTATTATAAGAAAAATACTGAATACCTTATATTTTTCATTCTAGGACACCTTTAATTTTTCTGTGTAAAATAATGAAATGTCTCCATGTGTAACCATCTGGTCCAGATTCATATCATTCTATGAGTGATATGACAGTCCATCCACGTCCCAGACGTTTCCCACATTTTCTCAGTATAAATGCTGATAAGAGCTTAAAGCTGGTAATTTGTGCAGAAGGTAATTTTTCATTGGAATATACTTGGGTGTTGGCTTTTCTGATTCTCAGCTCAAATAACTACAACAGTTTGAAGAAGTGCTGGTTTCCTTCTGGAAGTGCAGGAGATCAGGAGTAGCTGAGAAGAATGGGAGCCGATAACATCTGCTTGGTCACTAACTCTTCCTTTCACTGTCCCTGTCGTAGCGGTGAAGCGGCTAATGAAGGAAGCTGCAGAACTGAGGGATCCGACGGAGCACTACCACGCCCAGCCACTGGACGTACGTTGAAAACAATCTCACCCAGATGGTCAGCAGACCACGTCACATCTTTTAAAACTCTGCAGGTTGACAGGGTGGATCTTTACTGAGCTCAGTGTACCTGTAGAAGCAAGTCAGCATTAGGCATTAGATTAGTGGGAGCCATGGAATAATGAAATGAGTGTAAATTGGTGTAAGTTCAAGACAAGAATTGTAAAGTAATAATGTAAAAGGAGGAGAAGAGATCAAGTCAGTATTTCTTGTTCGAGACATAGTGAACCTTTTATAACTGATTGCCTCAAAACTGGTGAGTCAACAGTTGTAAGTAATAAACTAATTAATCATAGTTAGATATTAAAACTAGCATCAATCTAATTAAGTGATGATTCTCTTAACAGTCCTAAATCTATCACCATTTAATCTAGAGTACAATTCTGAAGGGTAAATTCTCCTTTATATGGCTTATTGACCTCTTATTATTAAACTGTTATGTTTGACCATTTCAATAAAGACAGAAGACATGATCAAAGAAACAGGAATTGAAACTACTAAAAGGGACATCCTAAAGGAATTTAGAACAAATGTTGACCATATCATCATCTGATCAAAGATTCAGTCAAATTCTCACCACTTCAACATCAGGCTTTTACCTCAGGAGATGTTTTTTCTCGTCGTTACTTACGGTTGTGGTCAAAAGTTTACATACACTTGTAAAAAACATAATGTCATGGCTGTCTTGAGTTTCCAATAAGTTCTACAACTCTTATTTTTCTGTGATAGAGTGATCGGAACACATACCTGTTTGTCACAAAGTTTGGTTCTTTCATAAATTTATTATGGGTCTGCTGAAAATGTCACCAAATCTGCTGGGTCAAAAATATACATACAGCAACATTAGTATTTGGTTGCATGTCCCTTGGCCATTTTCACGGCAACTAGGCGCTTTTGGTAGCCATCCACAAGCTCCTGGCAAGCTTCAGGTCGAATGTTTGACCCCTCTTCTTGACAGAATTGGTGCAGTTCAGCTAAATGTGATGGTTTTCTTGCATGAACCTGTTTCTGTAGCACTGTCCACATGTTCTCAGTGGGGTTTAAGTCAGAACTTTGGGAAGGCCATTCTAAAACCTTAATTCTAGCCTGGTTTAGCCATTCCTTTACCACTTTTGATGTGTGTTTTGGGTCATTGTCCTGTTGGAACACCCAACTGCGCCCAAGACCCAACCTTCGGGCTGATGGTTTTAAGTTTTCCTGCAGAATTTGGAGGTAATCCTCCTTCTTTATTATCCCATTTACTTTCTGCAAAGAACCAGTTCCACTGGCAGCAAAACAGCCCCAGAGCATAATACTACCACCACCATGCTTGACAGTAGGCATGGTGTTCCTGGGATTAAAGGCCTCACCTTTTCTCCTCCAAACATATTGCTGGGTGTTGTGGCCAAACAGCTCAATTTTTGTTTCGTCTGACCACAGAACTTTCCTCCAGAAGGTTTTATCTTTGTCCATGTGATCAGCAGCAAACTTCAGCCGAGTCTTAAGGTGCCTTTTCTGTAGCAAGGGCTTCTTTCTTGCACGGCAGCCTCTCAGTCCATGGCGATGTAAAACACGCTTGACTGTGGAGACTGACACCTGTGTTCCATCAGCTTCCAAATCCTTGCAGACCTGCTTTTTGGTGATTCTTGGTTGACTCTTGACCATCCTGACCAATCTCCTCTCGGCAGCATGTGATAGCTTGCGTTTTCTTCCTGATCGTGGCAGTGACACAACTGTTCCATGCACTTTATACTTGCGAATAATTGTCTGCACAGTTGCTCTTGGGACCTGTAGCTGCTTTGAAATGGCTCCAAGTGACTTCCCTGACTTGTTCAAGTCAATAATTCGCTTTTTCAGATCCACATTGAGTTCCTTTGACTTTCCCATTGTAGCTTTTGTGGCTCAGTCTAATCACCGGGTCAAATGAGCCCTATTCAAATGGGCTCATGAGAAGTCAACAGCTGTAGTCAATCAGAATCACTTACAAGAAGTGAAGAGGCCATGACATGAAGCTAATTTGATTGACACAACTCTCTACATCACCAAAATTGACAATTTATGTTGCTGTATGTATATTTTTGACCCAGCAGATTTGGTGACATTTTCAGCAGACCCATAATAAATTAATGAAAGAACCAAACTTTATGACTGTTTTTTGTGACAAACAGGTATGTGTTCCGATAACTCTATCACAGAAAAATAAGAGTTGTAGAACTTATTGGAAACTCAAGACAGCCATGACATTATGTTTTTTACAAGTGTATGTAAACTTTTGACCACAACTGTATCAATACAACAGACCGATGTTACGTTGCTGCCAGCTGTCACCTCCAGTCAGTGCATGTTCCTGTACGTGTTCACACATTCTAATCTGCACTAATTGTGACATTTCTTTGTGGCTCCAGGACAACCTCTTTGAATGGCACTTTTCTGTACGCGGGCCTCCAGATTCTGATTTTGATGGTGGAGTGTACCATGGCAGGATTGTGCTGCCTCCGGAATACCCCATGAAGCCTCCCAGCATCATCCTGCTGACAGTAAGATGGAGGGAAAGTTCATGTTTTAGTCCCTTCTCCTGAAGCAGAACAGGAACACATCAGATTAGACTCTAATCTTAGCCTTAGTGGCATTTTATTGAACCAGGGGCCGTGGAAGGTGTCATGTTCAAAATCAAGTCCTGATTGTTTATTCACTGCACTGTTTTTGAGAGAATGAGATTGATTTACATTAACACACCTGCTATAATAACCATGGAAATAAGATTATTCCAAAGTATTTTGAATGTCCATTTCTTATGCAGTTTTTCTCTCTGTGCATATTTTATGTATTTTATTCTTATTGTATGTCAGAAAATGTTTAAATTAGTATGTTTTGTTCTCAGGTTTTCTAACCTCAGCCTGTCTGTAAAAACTTTGGATCATTTGTTGTCTGTGTCAAATCCAGTCAATTGTCTTTTTTTCTCTCTCTTACAGCCAACTGGGAGATTTGAAGTGGGGAAGAAGATTTGTCTGAGCATCTCAGGGCATCACCCAGAGACTTGGCAGCCTTCTTGGAGCAGTAAGTATTAAAAAATGACTACTGTTCCAATCCACTGTTTTCTCTTTCCATACCGATACAGATACCTGAAGTTTCAATATCAGGAGTGATACAGATATTAATATTGAATCGGTACATCTCTAGATTATTTTCCACATTCTCAGTAAAACATGTTCCAGTTTCTGTTTCTTATTTCTTGTGCCCCAACAACTGCAAGCTTGAATTTGACATGAATCTTGAAATCCCATTGTTCACAGATATTTTCAGCAAAAGTACTATTTTAAAAATCTACTAATAATCACCAGGCTTGAAGAAGACCATCACCTTAAAGATTGAGATATGTCCTTGACATTTGGCATAAATCATCCTTACAACATACTTCAATTAAAAACCAAACAATAAATAATAATAGTTAGTAAAGAAAAAAGGCTCAACAACCTGATTAAGAAGGCTGGTTATGTTCTGGAGAATACTCTAGAACAGGGGTGTCAAACTCCAGTCCTCAAGGGCCAGTGTCCTGCAACTTTTAGATGTGCCTCTGCTGCACCACACCTGAATAGAATAATTAGGTCATTAGCAAGACTCTGGAGAACTGATCTACACAAAGAGGAGGTAATTAAGCAATTTTGTACCTGTGGCACATCTAAGAACTGCAGGACAGCGGCCCTCGAGGACTGGAGTTTGACACCTGTGCTCTAGAACATCTGAAGATAATGGTACAAAGAAGGATTCTTCATAAAATCAAGGAAATGTGAATCTGTAAAATATGTCTGACTACAGGTCCATTCTGGATGTTCACATAGACAAAGTTTCAGATCTGCTGTATCAGAAGGTTGTTAAACATGTGTAAACAGTGATACAGTGTAAACTTACCTATTTTATTACATTGTTAAATTGGCTTCACTTATGATTCTTCGTTTCTTTTTCCATATTTTTATTTGTTCTGTTTTTGTCTTGCAGTCCGAACTGCTCTAATAGCTATAATTGGATTCATGCCAACTAAAGGTGAAGGTGCAATAGGATCTCTGGATTACACCCCAGAAGAGAGAAAGGCCCTCGCTAAAAAGTAAGATCTCCTTTCTTAGAATCGTTTCACTCATTTTGTGTGTTGTATTGCACCTTGTGTTTGCTGTGCTATGGGTTGGGAGTGATAGTTGAGCGTTAAAGATCTTTCTACTGCTATTTTTCTCACCACAACTCAAACATTAGATGCAGCTCCGGTGCGCTTTCAGTGTTGATTCAGGTTTTGACTTGGAGGTGATCCACAAATCCACGTTATACAGATGTTCATGCTGTGAACATAAAGGAACTGTTGCAAGTTATCCTCAGAGAAAATCATTAAATGAGAATGAGGGCCTGAGTTGGGGTGAATTGACCCAGTGTCCCATGAGCTAGAAAGCTGTTCTGATCTCTGAGCTGCCCTGGACGGCAGCAACATAAGCATTCACTTTATTCAGTTTTTTTTTTTTTTTAGGAAGTAAACCCATTGACATTATGAATCTATTTTCCAGGGATGCCCTGGTTAAAATTAAAGCAGAGCACTATAAAAGATGCTAACATGCCATTACTTTTGTAAAAGGAATCTGCAGCAGAACCTGGCTCTGTGGGAACAGCCATCTGCTTTACTGACAGGAACAGTGATAAAGGACTATTTTCACTGTTAAAGAAAAGTCAAGAGTTTACTGCACCAGTAGCTCCTTTAGTTTCTTTATTTAGGAGAGAAGTGCTGTGTTTAAAATAACAAGATTTTATAAACTGTTTATATGTGAAAAATGCGCTTTTTTATATGTACAGTATTACTATAATAAAACAGCCCTGTTTATGTACCATCAGCTGTTTTTACAACTTATCATCTTTCCTGTAAAGCGTGTGCTTGACAAGCAAACATGGTGTGGTCAGGTCACTTCTTTTTGCAAGTCCACATAGTCATTATCACCAATACATCTGGTGTCATAATGGTACATGAACTGGAATGTACTGCACAGGCTTCATTCTGCACTACATTTGAGGTGGACAGGCAGCAAGTCGCTCTTCTATTAGATGAGATGAGGGTTGGGACCAGCCTGTGGGTTTATTGGCACTTTAAAACAAAGTTTCAGAAAGACAACAGAAGAGAAGCTACCTAGCTTTTCAGCTTCTTAAAGGGAAAACAAGAATATTTGGTTTTTCAACATAAAAAAGCAAATATGTTTTGGTTTTTCACAACTTTTCTTTTCTTTTGTGAAGAGAACAGAAGAGAGCTTCTACAGAAATGTGAATATGTTTAAAAACCAAATATTATTGTTTTCCCTTTAAGAAGCTGAAAAGCTAGATAGCTTCTCTTCTGTTGTGATAAAGCTGTTTGCAGTTTATTTGCAAATGTCAGCAGCTAGCTGCGGACTTATATAAGTCATTGTGTGAAAGGCTTTGAAACATTCAGAAATAGATTAGCAACCTGCCAGTAGGCAGCAGATTTGATTTCAATGTATGCTTTGTGTTTAAATAATAGAATAAAAAAAACCACAGGTGCCTAAAAACAACGTTTTTAACATCCTTAGTGTTTATAAGTTAATTTATCCATACGTCATGATGCAAAGATGCCTTATTAATGGTTTGATGCTATCACAGGTGACTTTTTCATTGTATAAAAATGTGAGCTGCAAAACTAAAGATGTCCTTGAGACATGATAAGCTGTTCCTTGTTGGTTCCCAGGTCCCAGGACTTCTGCTGTGAAGCTTGTGGCTGTTCGATGCGATCTGCCCTCCTGCCTCTGACCTCCAACAGCAACCCCAGTGCTGAGGATCGCCAGGCCAAAGAACTAGCACAGCAAATCAAATTCAAGGTACAAACTCCATTTGTGGCGGGAAGAATTCTTCTTTGATGTCATCCAGTATAAATGATTGACATCAATTATACTGTATATATACGTATATATATAAAAGGTGGAAATTATTTGATTAATGTGACCCTTGATTTAAACTTTCAATAAACTGCCAAATGATCAGAAATGTATTAGTCATTACTGTTCAGAGAGCTACTTCTAGAAATGAACTTCTGTGAACAGAATTGCTTGTTGAAAGAGTTACGTCACACTAAACAGAACCTGGTGCAGTTAAAGTTATACAAGCTAACCTTGTGATGAACCTGTGAAAAGCTGAAATCTCTGAATACTTTATACCCTCTAAAAAACACAGAACAGTTTATTTTATCAAATGCCAAATGCACATTAATTTTAGCTAGCACACTAACTGTGGATAAATGGGCTTGACCTACTGAAGAAGCTAACACTGAGGATCCTTCACATCTCTGCTCTTTGGGCTGCTGCCAATCGGTGCCAAGGAAAGTGAAAGGAGCTCCTGGATTGGCTCCTTTGGAAACATCAGCTATTACCATGTGAAGCAGCATTGTGCCTAGGTATTTTAGTTTCACAAACTGCATTTTAAAAAATATTTTAAATATGCTCTATAAAAAAGCGTCTGTGAAAACTGAACCGGGAACAGGCAGGGATCCACTGTAATTAAAAGATTGCAACTGTAGAGTTGTATGATATTCCTACTCACCATTTATCTATTAGTGTTTAATTAGCTGGCTGTTTCTTAACACATAGCCTGTCTGGAAGGCATCAATCACTACTGGAAGGTTCAGGCTGCAAGTAGTTCTATTCTACCAAGTTTACATTTTCTTGAAGTTTGATTGACATCTGTGAGCCACTAACCAGAGTGTGATGTTATGAACGAATGAAGACACAATTCCAGCCTGGACAGCTCAGTCTGTTACTTACAAAACTGATTAAAGATATGACTATTAATTTAATTCCCATGTCCTATCATTTATCATTACATTAGCACTTAAGCAGTGCTAGTTATCAATACTGCCATGAATGTTGCAGTGGAAAACTTCAGCTACAGATTTTTCCTCTGTTGTTCAATTGGATGACTTCACATATCCTAATAAAGAGAAAGTTCTGGTTGTTGTTGGACATACTTTCAGTAGGTGAGTAAGGATCTAGGCCAACGAAAAGTGTAACTGTGATATCTGTCATGATAAAGATCTACGTCTGAATTATTTGCTCCAGCACACCATGCTGATGACTGTAGTTTCCTGTGTGTCCGTACAGGCAGAGTCCAGCATCATACCACAGGCTTCAACAAGTGGAAGTAAAGCTTCAACTGTCACTAAGGGAGAAACCTCCAGCTCTTCTGAGCAGCAAGCTGAAGAAAGGCCCCAGGCTGAACAGGTAGGTGGCGCCGTGTCATGTGGGACACACTGAGAGCCACACAGCTATGCTCTCTCTGTCAGGTTTTATTTGGATTTCAGAAATCACTGTGAGGCAAACTTATTTTTAATCCTTCCACACTCTTCCAGTGACACTAGAAATACCTTTAATGTCACTTTTCAGGTTGATATTAGTGTTTTCATAAAAGCACCCAAAATAATCAGAAATATATATATTTTTAACTGTTCATCGAGACTGGTTTGGGTAAATTCTGAAAACAGGTTTGGACATCTGTCTGTCTTTCCACCATATTTGCTCAGAGGCTCTGTCTGGACTCTGTCTGACCTTTGTTCTGTATGTTCCCTTTGTCATATAAGTACAGTGTAACACAGACCCCATACAACTCAGGTCATAAAGACGCCTGAGCTGATATTTCTGTGATTAGCAGCAGTCAGAACAGCAGATATTATACCAATATACAGTACATGTTATAAAAAAGAAGAAAAGTTAAATATTTTTTCTTCACTCATTTCACTCAATAGATTCATCTCAGATTAAAATATTTCAAGCCTTTATTTATTGTCATTTTGATTATTCTGGCTTTCAGAAAACTAAAACCCAGAATTTAGGAAAGATGGAAATCAGACAAAGAGGATACAAATTCTTACAGAAGTGGTTTTTCTTCATGCCTTCTTCAGCTGCTGAGCTGTTGCCCATAGTTGGTGGTTTTAGTTCTGCAGTCAGACATCAGCTCTCTGTCAGCGTAAGAGCAGACGAGCTCTCTGGCTTTCAACTTTTATTTCCACAGCTTCTCTTCAACAGATCTGAAAATATCAGCAAGCTGTGTTGCCTAAGAGGATTGATTTTGGTGCCAGATGCTATCCAGGGAACCACTGAGACTGATTCTGAAGGAGCAGAGGAGAGGGTCAACTTAGATTAGTATCCTGTGTTTAAATAAACCAAGCAGAGCTAAAATAGTCCCTGCCATCTGTTTCTGAAGTTGAAGCTAAAACTCTAAAAAGATGGACCACAGCATGTTGCCTGGCCTGCTGGACTAACCTCCAACTTCCTCCACCAGTTACTTCCCATAAACAAGTCCATGTTGTCTGTGCAGTAATTTCCTGTTCTTATTGCAGCCTGCTGTCTGATCCTGCTAGGTTTAATTAAATGAGATCTAATTTATCCTAAACTTTTATGCACTGTTTCACACTCTGTGCTGATGCTCATGTTGGGTTTTTAGTTTTCATTATACTGACCAATGATGCTACTATTGACCACACATTAGTGCTGTGAGAAACCAAAATAGGGTTTGGGCTGCTGGAGTAGTGAGAACACAAACTGTCTCAAGTTCATGTTGGTTTGGTTGATCCAAACATAGAAACCGAGCTCTGAGCTGGAGAACCACACACACACACACACACACACACACACCCTGGTCTAGCACACCCTGAACGCATCTCAGGAGGACCAGGAAAGACAAAAGTATCTGATAACATGTGACTTAAGGTTTAGTCTGAAGGATTCCATGTCCCCCTGCAGGCGGAAGCGTCTCCAGCAGCAGATCCAGAGGAGCTCCAGGCCCCCAATGACAGCGGCCCTGTTCGTCGGCTCAGTCCCAGACAGCGCCGGGCCCAGCAGCTCAGCCGACAGGCCCCCAGGACCGGCAGAGAACCAGTAGCTAGCAGAGCTCTGTTTGGTCCGGCGCCTCGCCGTGACAACCATGCAGCCTCTGCAGTCCTCATCGTGGTTCTCACCCTGGCCTTGGCTGCCCTCATCTTCCGCAGAATCTATTTGGCTAATGAATACAAGTTCAACTATGACCTGTGATGTTTCCCCTTACCGCTGTAGTCCACAGAACTCTGAGCAGAACCGTGGAGGGCAAGCTGAGGCTGTAGCTAACACTGACATTGGGGCTTTTCCACTAACATGCTTCCAGGACTAGAGCAGGCTGGTGCTAGAGCTGTTTCTAATCTGATTCTATTATAAAGGTAAAAACTCCTGGTTTTATTCACGGCTGTAGAGCAGACCCAGTCTCATCATGATGTCTTCCAGGATGTTTCCTCCTTTCTCTGGTGTATCCTGTGTTTCAGCAGAGGAACACCTTACCCAGACTGAGTACAGTTTGTCTCATTACCTCTGCACGCATGTTTTAATGTCATATATTTGATTTAGAAGTGCTACTTTACACAACTCGTGATGTTTAGATGAGGCCCAGCGCACAGTTCACTGTGAAAATCCCCTGAATCTAAACTGTCAGCAGACGATGGTAAAACAACTGCATCAGAGTAGCAACTGCGCCTAGCATGACAGCTGGTTAACTCCTCTTCCTCATGCCTCGACTTCATGTTCCTATTAAAGCTTAGCAGTTTTCATACGTCAGCTTAACACAAACACTACAGTAAATCCAAAACTTGAAACCTTTTCAAGTTTTGTGCTTAAAACCTTTTCATAATAACAATAATACGTTTTATTTCTAGGTGTCTTTCTTCACTTCAGGACGCTGAGTTTTAGTTGGTTGTTGGTCTCTGTGAACCTGCCTCAAGCCTCTGATGGAGGAGGGTCTTTTCCATGAAGTTTGTGTGTCTGTAGCATCACTTCCTGCTTCCTCATTTAGCCTCAGAACATTAAGCAGAAAAAATACTGGGTTTGAAGCTAGCACTAGCTCTTATTTAGTACTGGAACCAGTTTGCTGGAAAAGCCCTTCGTGCTCTGCTGCCTCAGCAGCCTGCTCCTCTCAGGAGGCCGTATCATTCCTGCTGCTGCAGTCAACAACACCTCCAGGGTGTCTTTTAATCAGTGTGACTTTTACTCTCTGCGGCATTGTGGCCTGCGGCATTAAGAACTGGAAGCTTTTTTCATTTATAGAACTCATGCCGTGGCCAACATGTCTCTCTCTCCTCATGTAATTGTTGAATGTCCAACGGCTGTACTTATTCTGTCAATTAAAACTGTAACTGATAAGTTAGCAACATGGGCCAATGTGAGCTCTTTCTCTCATCAGACTGATGTGTGTTTGAAATTCCTGCCACACAAAAATCTGATTCCAAGATGTTGGGGCAAGAGTTTGGAAAAGTCTTAGTTTTAAAGCAAGATATAAACTATCACACACTTCTCATGTTTTCCTTTATCTTGTAAAAGATGGGAGTCAGCAAATATCAAGAGGGTTATGTAAGCTGCCATTTATCATAGACGCAAGGAGTTCTTAGTGTGTGTGTGAGGGTGTGTGTGTGGGGGTGGATGGTGTGCTTTAAAATAAAAAGCATCAGATTTTTAATTCAGTGACTTTATGCTAAATTGAAGGTTTCTGTTAGATGATAGGTTCACTCTAAGCAGATTTTAGTGTTCTCTCATGTATACATGCAGCGTGCTGCACTGTGATTTTCAGGTTTTATGGTAGGACTGCTAGAACTTGTAAGAACCTCAGACTCATAATTGATTTGCCAAAGAATCACCATCAACAAAATTTTCAATATGTGAATGTTCACAAATGATTTTATGAGTTTATGTTTGCAAATAAAGATGTAACCCAGTGAAATAAATCTGATGAGGAAAACAACTTTTTTCTGATTTATAAAGTATTTGCTGAAGAAAACGTGAAGCTCTCAACACCTCAGTAGGATCAGTCGTGCTTATATGGCAGCAAAATTTTGCTTCATTATTTGAATATAGCGACATTTAATACCTAAATGATTAATAGCTGTTGAGTATAGTTTAATAAACAAAGAATGCACGTCTTTGAAGTAGGTAAGAACTGGACTGAACACGAGTGAAGGCAGTCAAGTCACAATTCTTGGAAGCAAATTGTGCTTCCAAGGCTGCACAGGCTGCACAGTACTGTGCAGCCTAGAACTGTGGTGTCATTTGTGAACATTCTTTTTAAAGCTCCACATCTTATTATTACATTTCTAGACATCAAGCAGCCACTGTTTTCAGACCAAGTGGCTAAGCAGCAAAACCGTCTTTCCAACAGATGTATGTCTCTCAGCCTTTCAGGAGACTCTTGTGTTTGTGTGACGTGATAAATGACCTGTACTTGTACAGCACCAAGAGCTTCACACTACATTCAGTCATTCACCCATTCACACTCACAAATGATAGTGATTCCCACAGCTGCTTCACAAGCCACATCAGTCTCAGGAGTTGATGAATGCTAGAACCAAAACCTTGATTTAAGATTTTTTTAAGGCCAGAGGATGCTGCCTGATCAACGTCCTGATCAAGCAGGATGCTGACGCTCCTCCCTGCAGGATAAAGAGTTCACATCTTTCCACGTCTAACTCTGGATAAAACTTCACAGTTTTTAATGAAGGATCTTTTCTTCTGCTTTCATTGTGTTTGACTTTTGAGCTGCTGCTACTATTAGAACAGCTGGAGAACCAAGACAGAAAAAGGATTCGTTTACTGTTTAATTATAAATGTCTTCATGGGATAATAAATGGAGTCCATACACCATTTATTATTGCTTCATTTATCAGTGTGGTGGCACAATGTGAGTGTAATCTCTGCTATGATCTCTTTTTCTTTGTAGTGGCGATAAATTCATGAGCCAGTTGAAGTGCCAAATTAAATGAAGTTATTAACAGTTTAATGTATTACTTTTGGAAATGCCTTTCTTCGTACCAGCATTCTGATTTCACAGAACTTGGGTGATTTTTTTCCCTGTCACAATGCAGCCTGGTTGGTTTGTGCTGCTGGTCACACTGGGATGTTTGAGCTTTTCTTCCAAACTCGATCTGCTGCTTAAAACAGAATCACCTGAACACAACAAGCTCACCAAATAATTATGTGGGGAAAGTTAAACAGACCATGCAGTCACCAGTGATGCTTCCACATCAGTTCAACACACAAATAAATAACTGAAAAAGCTTTGGCAAAATGAATATTTACAGTAAAGCTGATGATTTAACATAATTGAGGTTTTATGCTTTTTGTTTCCCCATAGTCTTTAAGACTAAATTAAGTCTATTAATATAGTCTTTATAGTTTTTTTTTTTTTTTTTTTTTTACAGTTTACACTCTCCTCTCACTGTCTTCAGTCTACTTGTCAAACATAAATTGTGATTTGCTTTGTTCTGTTTTCACTGAGTTTTCTTGAAAGCAAGGTTCAGATCCGTCACTCTCCCTCATGTTTGTGCCTCCTTCATCCTGTTCTGAGTTGTGGAGCGATCACCTTACTTGGTTGGTATTGCTATTCACAGCACTAACTGGAAGAAGCGACCCGTCCATTGTCCTGGACAACCTTCACTCGGCTGGGCTGACAATGAATCCATCAAAGTGCGTGGTCGCTGCTGCTGAGACAGAATACCTGGACCGTATCACTGACCATTGTGGCTTGATGACCTTGATGGCGGTCATCAAGCCACAGATCAATAAAATCCAGGCCACTGAATCATGCCCTCTGCCCCAAACAAGGAATGTTAGATTGTCTTTGGGCCTGGTTGGTTTCTACCATCAGGACGAGATCCTGCTCCCCCAGTTCCATCCAGAGGACAGAGGAAGCAGTCCCTGTTTCATGACTTCCAACAGTCACTATATAAGCAACCTGTTTTATATAGTTACAACTTTGATGAAGTGCTCATATGACAGTGTTGTGGATCTCAGAGCTGTCTGTAAGAGGCTGTCATATAGTGGCATAAGTGAGGTGGAAGGTGTTTGTTTTCACATTTTTGGGTAAATTAAAACCTGCCTTGTTGATTTAATCACCTGTGTCTTATGCTTCCTACTTGGCCCCTGACAATGTCTTAGGATTCATGAAGGCCTTTTTAGTAAATGTTGAAACTGATCTTTGCCTTCTTTTTGGTCAGCAGTGGTTCTGGTCTTGGAATTCTCCCATGAAGAGCATTGTTGACACTGACCATAGCTTTGAAGCATGCAGTGCTTCTTCTGGACTGTTGAGGTTCTCTTTGGAGAGATGAGGATGAATGGGATCAAGAAATAGGACAGCAGACGGACTGATCATGTTAGATGTGTTAGAGGTGGAGTGACAGAGGCCAAACTGAGATGGTTCAGAGAGACAATGATTCCATCAGTAGGTTGGAGCCATGGTTTATGTGGCTCCCTGTGGAAACCCAGGAAGATTCACCACTGTTCTGTTTCCTCTTGGGTCTCCGGCTGCATTATAACATATTAATCTTTTCACAGACTAATAGAACTCAGTGAAAATGTGTCTCGTCCTTTCTTCAGTTTCTTTGGATATATCTTATTATAGATTTTTTTCCCCTTTTTAAAATACTATATTTGTTGTTTCTAGACTGTACTAAATTCTGTTTTAATTTGTTTTACTTTGGTGTAACCAGATTGTTGTGTGTTGCAGATTTCTGCTCAGGACCCTCTTGAAACGAGAAAAAAATAAAATAAATAAATAATAATAATTATATATATATATATATATATATATATATATATATTTGATATATCTAAGAGTGACCCAGAAACAATGGAATGCTTTTAATGACATTATGCTATATTTAAGTTACAGTTGACCATATTTATTTCAACAAACAGTCCTTATGAGAGCAGAAGACAGTATTTCCTATGTAATGTTATTTCCATGCAGGTCCAGCTCCGTGTCCGGGTTTACAGTCAGAAACAGTGCGCAGCTATTGGCAGTGATTTGTTGAATTAATGTGGCGGTTAGGCCAATCTAAGAGTGTCTTCAGCAGAGAGAAAGGGGAACTGACGTGTTTCTCCAGCACCGGGATTCGTCGTGTCGATTTGTTTGTTTATTTCGCTCTGCGGCGCGTGCCGTGTGCTGCTGACGCCGCGCGCGCTTCCCAGTGACAAAAAGCCGCTCTGCAGTTTGACCAATCAAAGCGCTTATCAGACTTTATCGCTGTGGCGAACAAGTTGCACAGTTTCATGCCTGTCACATTTTTGTCAGTTCGTCAAAAGAAGAGATGGTACCGGGTTCAGAGCGCCCCTCCTGCGGTCCCGAGGTCTCTCTTGTGGAATCCCCGCTGGACCTTTAAAAGTCAACATGCCGTATAACGCCAGGGTCCTGCTTCTTCTTCTTCTGTCTTTGATTCTAATGGCAGAGTCCCGGAGGCTGGGAAGCAGGAGAAAGCGATGGTCCGAGCCGGGAGAGACTCTCAAGCCAGGAAAGTAAGTATTCTTAGATTCAGTTCCACCATGAGGTCAGAGCTGATGATCAAAACACTGTAGATCAATGGAAGGCACTCATCCTCCATCCATCCGTCCTTCAACATGTCCTCAGTCTGGAACTCTACTCTATAGAGACAGCTGTCCGGCAGCTTAGATTGGTGAGAAGGAACAAAAGCGGATGTGTTCTGTTGATCATGTCCATCCGGACTACTCTGTTTCCTGGGCTCGCGGTGAGCCAGCCAAGTCGTGCGTAAAAAGACAGACAGACGCAGAGGGGAGATTCTTGCGATTCAGTAGCGAAAGAGGACTTGTGCTTGCCTGCACAAATAGGTTTAAGGTTTTCATTTAGCTAATATCCAAAATAATAAGAATAAAAAAATCAACACCCCCTCTTTGTTTTCTTTTTCACCATTTCAAAAATAGCAAATTCAGACATAAGAAACATACATTTCCAAATCCAGGAATTTTCACAGCATAAAGCCTTTCAAGCCAGTGTTTACAGGAGGAGTGCAATATACTTCCATTGACACTGAGCTACAAAAATGTTCTCTGAAAGGGCAGGAAGCTGAGAAGACAGAAATAAGATTAGAAGAATTGAGCTTGTGTACATTCAAAAGTCTCAGTTTAACCTTTGGGTGTTTGTGTCTGGTGAAATCTAATCTAAAACATGTCCATACAAGTTAATCAAGTAAATGTAATTTAGTCTAGATAATCTAGCTAGATACTACCCACCTCTGCTCTAAAGCAGTTCTCCTCCCAACATTTCTGACTTTCTGAGAGCTGAAGTTGCATGTTTTCACAGACAGAATTTTAATTTCCAGCCAGAAGAACAAGACATTTACCAAAAGAAACCAGGACTTCATCTGTTTATTGTTTGTGCTGCTGGTTACCCATCTCATTGTCTCAAAGGCTTTCATACTGTAACTTTTTTTCCATATTCGTTAAGAGGAAGAGCAAACCAACATGGCAAACATCCTTCAAGCAGAAACAAGCATCAAGATAAATATTAATATAAAGTGAACCTGAGATGAGAATTTAGATTGGATAGTAAAATAAAAAGATATATGATGTCTTTTATCACACCATTAATGTCTGTATTTGTCTGACTCTGAAAAAAACGTGCATTTATTTTGTCTCTGAAAATAGTTCCAAACATTTATTCAGCAGTTTAAATTAAGGAACCATAATGATCTTTTTTTCCATTCCACATTCATTTATATGATAAGATCAGAGGTCACTGTTGCTTGAGTGTGTAAGTTTACTAAAACGATGTTGTTTTCTCTGGTCTCTAGCCTGATGGGACGATTGTTGCCGTTCAACCGCTGGTTGTCTAAGTGGAGTCCTGAAAACAATGTGGGCTACATTGATAATTTTCAAACATTTTGGAGAAAACCGGATCTGATCCAGAGAGACGCTATCATCCCACTTTGGATGGAGCAGCTTCTTCTCTCTAGGAAATTGGTCAAATTGATTATTCCTTTAAAACAGTGACAGCCCAGGCTCCAGACCAGGAAGCAGAATTACAGCTTAATTTTTGCTCTTGCTAAGTGATTGTCCAAGAGCAGCAAATGCTGCAAGCCAATGATTCATTGTGATCTGTTGGGTTTCTTATAGAAAACTTTGAAAACCACTTTGAGAAACAAACTGCATTATTTGAAAACTAGCATCAATTTGAATGTATGATGATTGGTTTGAACTTCTGTTTTATGGATTGGGTCTAAATAAACCAAACTGAATTCAATTAAAAGAGGACCGGTTCCAAAGGAGGTTCAAGAAATGATTTTATTCAGTTTTTGATTCAATTTAGTAGAGAATTTAGAAGAGTAGTCATCTGGGATCAGGGATGGATTTTGAGTTCAATTCCAGCTTCCCCAGCACTACACACTGAAGGCAAAACTTAGGCAGAACACTGAAATTCCAGTTTCCTACAGATCTTCACATCTATGTAACTTGGAAGTTCACGCAGTTTTTCTGTACAGTTTTGATAGTAAACAGAAGGTTTACATAATATGATTATGGTAAGAAAGAAAGGAAATGATAATATGACCCATTCATTTACTCTGATCTCCTTTTGTTCTTAGCATTGTCACTCTGTAACTGTTCAGGCATGCTTCCTGTTTGCTCTTTCTATGATCAAGTTGAACATGAATATGTGTCTTTGTAGGGCCCTGGGGGAAACACCTGATGCTGTGGTTCTTGTTGGGAAGGCAGGCTTGGAGGCTGCCATGGTGAACGGGTGTGTAGCTCACAGAACATTAATGTCAATCATTCAACAACAAAGATCTAATTCTGTTTCACTGTTCTATTGGTTGTTAATCAGATATTGCCTCAAGTTGACCAACTTAAGATGTAATCTAACAATAAATTGGAATCAACTGTCATTGGATTTGATACATTTAGTGGACATTGTGTATTGTCCAGATCAATATTCCTTCACTATGTACTTATTAAAGGTTTTATTCTACAAACAAACCTTTGTTCTCAAGTTTATATATATTTGGTGGCAGGAAGCTTTCTGCGCACATTCTTGCACAGGCCTCAAGGGTTTCTGAAGAGTTTTTCTAGAATCTGGCTTTAAATTTTTTTATTGTCCAGTTCTTGTACCTGACCATGATCTTGTTAATGTCTGCATTGATAATTGAATAGGTGGTAAAATAAAGAAGGTTCAGACTTAAAGAACTCACTGAAATAAATCTGTTTAAAAAAAAAAAAAAAAATCCAGTAAGGTGCCAGACTACAGAGATCCTTCATCCTCCATCTGTTGGATGAAAGGTTATCAGATAAGAGCTGTCCAGGAATCATAAACTCATTGAGACACATCTGAAAATAGTCACATACCTTTCTGAAAATAACAAAAACAGTGAAAGTTCAAATAAAAGCAGCTTATCAGGCCAAAAAGGCTTTAGAGGACTGCATAACAGTCTGGTTCCTCTCAAGCAAATTGTAAAGAAGTCATAAAAAGCCTTTGTAATCTGTAATTGTAAGTACAGTGTGTATTTCTTAATACTTCTTTGCACAGAATAAGAATTTGTTTATTAGCATATATAAAGAGGCGTAGTTTTGAGCAATAAAGATCAGTTTTGCCGTTAACATGGTCACCTTGTCATTGTTTAAAATACATCGATTCTTTCTCCCTGTTTCTCTGTTTATTATTCTCAGTCCTCTGTCAAGGAAGATCATTGATGGCACCAAAACACGGAAGCTGAAAACCAGCCACCTTCTGCGTGTGGATGAACATGACTTCACCATGAGGCCAGCATTCGCAGGTAAGCAACTTCTCCTGATAGCAGTTAATTTACTTTCACTGCACAGCAAATACCAGCTCAGATATTCTATTCTAATCTAATCTAATCTATAGTCATATTCTATGAAAATGAATTGAGATTACTTCAAATTCAAGTCCAAATTCACTCCACTCCAGTCCAACCAATCACAAATAGTCAGATTCAGATCCAGTTACACCCAGTGAGTCGTTGACAGCAGTAGTTCTGCTCAGTGGTTCCTTAACACCATTAGTTTTTATGGATCAGTTGGCTTCCCTCCCTACATATTTCTTCTGTTTTTTTTGTTGTTGTCAAGATTAAATATGTTAGATGATAAAACTAACTTTACCATCAAACAAAGATAACCCAACTAAACACAAAAAGCAACTCCGATGATGATTTCATTTATGAATACAAAAAACGTTATTGAAACCAATAACAACCAAAAACCACAGTGTGGACAGAAATGACCCCTTTGTCTGATGATAAATTTACTGTAAAAAAATTTTTAAATTTTTTTATAAGCTGCACTCAATTCCTGAGCCACACCTGCCTGTTATCACTGTCACATTGTAGAATTAAGATAGCATTTGAATCAAATCTGAATGACAACAGGGAACAGTGTAAAAGATCTCAAGAAGATAAAAAATATTAAAAAAGAAACGAGAAGTAAGGTCTGTCAGTCTGGAAAGGGGAAGAAAGACATGCAAAGCTTTGGGACTAGAGGTAATCACTGTGAGGAGACGAGAAAAGATGAAACACTGGAGACCCAGGCAGTGTTCCATGGACTGACCAGCCTACCAAAATGACTCCAAGAGGTCACCAATAACTTCTCAGTCCACTGTTGACCAAGAATACCACTAAGACCCATTCCCAAAACATATTGATGTTTTCCAGGACTTTTAGGAACATACTCTATCGACTGACATGAGAAAACTGGAACTTTTTGAAAGGTTCCAGTTTTCTCCATCTGGAGTAAAACTAAAACAAAGACAAAAGAACATTATACCAACAACTGAACCGTTACTTGCTGCAAGTAAATATAATTTCAGTTCTCCACCTGAAAATGATGAATTTAGAGAATTTCAAGCTCTGACAAACTTGGGTCTGACATTAAGTCCAACTCACCACTAATAAAAGTTGATTCTGAAGTAGCCTAGTTAAAGTCTGCATTTAAATCTGACTGGAATGATGTGGCTCAACCTTAAACTAAACATGCAGCTCATGCTAGACGCTTGATGGCAACTGTTGTTGCCAATGGTGACACAACCAGTTTTTTGGTTTAGAGGAAAATTACTTCTTCACATAGGAGAGGTTTGTTCTGATATCTTTTAATTCAGAAATAGGGTAAGGGTTAGGGTTAATGGAAGTAATACTTCCAAGAGCCACAGTGATAGAACTATGTTCCATCACACTGACTTAAAGTGACAGAACCCTGAGGAACCTGGAACAGAACTCCTCCCCTCGCCTCATTGTTACCATGGAGTCATGCTTCTTGCATCCGTCTAAAGCACTGCCAGGATTTTCTGAAGCTGTTTACGGTGGGGATTTTTTTGTTTTGTTTTTTTTGTATTTTCTTCAATACGCTGTTGCCACCATGTGTTGGCAGAACCATGCTGTCATGTTCCGTTTGTAGTCATATTCTGTGTTGTTCCTTTGCACCTTGAATGTCAAAAAAAGCCCCTGCTGCTTGAATTTTAGCAGGCAATTAAAAATAAGGAGCTTATGATTCAACTAAAGAGCCCAGCTCTTTGCTGTTTAGAATTAAACAGCTCTGTTTAAACCTCTAGAGAAAACAGACCATGGTGAATTTTAGGACAACAGTTGCAGCCACAGATGGAAGCATACGTCCCACTGAGGAGCCTTTTGTCTTGTATTTATTTATTGTTATTGTCAGATCCTGCAGAAAACTTATTCTAGCATCACCAAACACTGACTTGTGAGAGCTGTGAGCATCCCATCCCCTTTCCAGGGAGAGAGATTTCAGTGCAATCCTCTGACTGAGGGAGAATTGTGAGTCAAACAGCTGCTCTGGTTCCTCTTAGTTTCATCAAAGCTTCTTACAGAACTACTTCCTGTTTGTTGACTGCGCCACAATAACTGAAACCTTCTTTCTGACCATGATTCTGGAAACACAACCAAGTAAAATACGGTTCTTCCAGATGCTTTTTTTCAAACAGTAAACAGTATAACAGTGAAGCTAATTGTATTAACTTAAATAAAACAGAATTTAAAATAGCTTTATTGTTAATGTTTACCTACAAAAAACAGTTTATGTCCAGGAGTATGATCTGTTTCAAGTGTCATAACTAAATCAACAGCACCAGCTCCTTTTGGTCAGACCTGATTCAAACAGTGGAAGAGAGGGAGAATATTTGTCATCACGTTGCTTTTGAATTTCTTTGAGTACAGCTGTTTGTTTCTCTCTGCGTTAGGTTGAAAAACATAGATGAAAACAGATAGTTCCACCATGCATTAGTACGTATTTGTATAAAAATAGCACTGAGACATTCTGCGGAAATATTGACTCTAATGCATTGCATCACTGGAATTCCCTTTTTGGATTTACCCTTGTAATGCATAGGCCTAGCTGTCTGAGCTAAGCGTGATGAACCGGTGACGGATTTACAGCTGCTAATCCGAGAGCAGATGAGTGAGGGATGGGTGTCATCACCATCTGTAGAAATGACATGAAGATTATTCTGTGAACGCTGAGTTTGACTGGAGAAATAAAGAGCTGGGATTCCTTTTAAGTGCACCTGTATACAGAATATATAGAGTTACTTTACATGGTGTACTTGTTCGTGGCTTCAGATGTAAAGTGAGTACATGTCAAATCAAATTGTGCAAAATATGAAATACTCAGCTGGAATGGAAATTAATAAATTACTAAACAAACCGTGTACTGGTATTATGTTGGGTTAAAGGTAGTTATGTCAGATTTAGTAATTATCTCAGATTTATATTAGCATCAGAAAATTCTAATTTCCTGCATGCAAACTGGTTTATTAGTAACTAAAATTGCTGGACTTATGGAGAGCATTTCCCATGAATCCCAGTAACAAAATAATTGACCTTTATTTTGATTGTACATATGTTTTAGCATTGTGTTTGATGTTATTTCTGAGTTATTACTGGATAAGCAGTAAGGACAGAACATCCTTCTGCCAACATTCAGCCTGGAGACACAGACCTTTTAAAACATCTGTGCTCGCAAGTAACCAACATTAGTGAACTGAATTTCTTAGCAGAGTGGTTATTATACAGACAGTAGTGTAACTTTCTGAATTAGGAACAGAAAGGTTGCTTGCTTAATGACTCACATAATTAGCTTAATTAAAAAAGAATCAGCTTGACTGAAATCTCAAACCCACCTAAATATAGCTACTTTTATAGCAAAGTATGGAAACAAATAAACTGTATTTTTTTATTGTGCTCATGTGTTCTTGTAATATTTGCATTCTAAAAAGGAAGATTTGGAATTATACAAGCTGTGGGCTTTGGGAGAGCTCTGAAAAAAGAAAAGACGCATCATTAAGACTCCTCTGGCAGCCTGGGCTCACAGATTGAGTTGCATTTTAATTTGACTTGAGGTGTTCTCTGCTCTTGGATGTTTGTGTGTGTGTTTGAGTGCATGTGTGTGTGGTGGGTTGGGGGTGTGGCTTTCTGGCCATGAGGAAATGCCAGTGGATGCACTTTTTCATTACACTGAAGTGCTGCTGAGAGCCATAAAGAGTCATCAGGAGCTGTGGAGTGGAGCTTTGCTCTGACACACTAAGAGGTGTCATCTAAGAATTAGTGAATACTGGGAAAATTTGCTGATGCAAAAAAAAAAAAAAAAAACATGCTTCAAAACAGCAAAACAGCTTTGGCTCAAACGCTCATGCACCCTGTAACCAGGGGAACACACACTGCTCTGAAAAGCTTTCTGAGTCTAGCTGTGGCCGTGTGCAGCTGCAGGCTGAGCTGAGGCACCAGCAGAAACAGACCTCTGCTTCTCATTTCTGCTTTTTCAGCAGGTGTCTGATGTTATGTCACATCAGCTGAAGCTCAGGATTTAATGTGTTCGGCACGTGTTGTGGGGCATATGGTGTGAGTAAGAGAAAGGAGGACAAGACCGACAGCTGGAACTGGGCAGGAGTTAATATCCCATCTTCCAGGTAGCAGATTTGCTGGGCCTTGGGTTATGTAAGGCTGGCACCCGTACGGCTCCACAGATTAACTAGACCACAGCAGCCAATGTCACTGCACTGAACAAATGACAGAAGGTTCTGTCTGTTTGTTTTTTTCTACTAATGATCAGGATAGTGGGATACTTTTCCAGATCCCTTTAAATCCCAAATTGTCCTTATTTCTAATCCACTCAGTCAATTGAGCAACACTCATCAGTAAACTACAGAATCCTGTCAACGATTTAACCAAACACATTGTGTGAAATGATGTGTATTGTTAGTCATGGCTTAACAGAGTATTCTATCCTGTTATTTTATGAGGGAGCGCTTCATGACAAGGAAGCAGATGACATCATGAGTAGAATAAAACCGTCGTATTTATTTTTATCAGATACTCTGGCTGATTAAAAAAATCTCTTGGCTGTTAGACAGCCAATTTATTTGAATCACTTCAGATATTTATAGAGTTTGACTCCAACTCAGATCAGAAACATTTCAGGTCAGCTGGCATAAAACAAAAGATTCACTTCCATTCAGACCAATTTACTCATGTTTTGTCCAACTGATCCAATGCTTGTTCCAGAACCAAAGTGATCAGAATGAAACTGTGTTTATTAGAATGAATTAAGCTGACTTGAACTAAATGTTATTTAGCTTGTATACTTAATAATGAGCTGAATTCAGTCTGAACCTGATCTCAGTCTATGTCAGTCCAGCACATTTTAATTCAACATCTAATACATCACATTAGCCCCTGTGGAAAAAAAATATATGTAAGTACATTTTAAATATGCTATAATTTTCTGAAATACATTTTTAGTGGGTTATCAAGTAGATATACTTATTAAAGTACAATTCTGTGATAGTATATTGGCAATGTACTCTTGAAAAATGTGAATATATTGAATACACAATGTCATTTTTCTTCAGCCGGTCAGTGTGTTGTACCTCATCCTTCTGTAAACCAACAGCCTGATGTGTTTGCAGTACTGTAGTGTGTATGGTGCATGTAAAGAGCAAAGTGGCAAAGCAGAATAATAAAAGACATTGACAAATAACTAAAAAGTGTACTTCATCAGCAATTATAGTAAACTAAAGGTTTAATTGGAGCATACTGAGATCACAGTACTAATATAAAATATATAATGCTTCTATATTTAAAAGACATTCTAAAGACATGTGTAATTCTTTCACAAAAATGGCACATTTAAGATATACTAATCAAGCATGGAGATTGTACATTTTAGGTATGAAGTTTTTTTTAATGTTCTAACTAGTATGCTTTTAGTTGTTGCACTTTAGCAATGTAATAGTACACTTATACTTCAATTTTTTCTAAAATTTTCTACAATTTAATTACAATTAGGGCTGCACAGTGGCGCAATTGGCAGCACTGCTGCAAGAAGGTCCTGGTTCGATTCCCGGCCCGGGGTCTTTCTGCATGGAGTTTGCATGTTCTCCTTGTGCATGCGTGGGTTCTCTCCGGATTAACTAGACCAGGCTTCCTCACACAGTTAATTGGTCTCTCTAAATTCTCCCTAGGTGTGAGTGTGTGTGTGCATGGTTGTTTGTCCTGTCTATCTCTGTGTTGCCCTGCGACAGACTGGTGACCTGTCCAGTGGTGACCCCGCCTCTCGCCCAAAACGTTCACTGGAGTGAGGCACCAGCAGCCCTCCTAACCCCACTAGGGATAAGGGTGTTAGAAAATGCATGGATGGATGGATAATTAGAATTATAATATATTAAGCACAAAATTAGTTATTCCAAAATAGCATTCTTTCAGTTAAATAATTCTTAAACTTGAAGTATACTGATGATTAGTCTGGCTTCAAGTATGCTAAGATTTAATAAACGTAATATATTTATTTTTCACTAGGGTGTATTGGGCTTTTAAGCATGTTAAAAAGTGCTATATTACATTATTAAGTGAATACAGTTCATGGTGGGAAGACTCAGCTGATTAAAACAGCCCAAAGCAAATGTGAGGTTAGGGGTGTGCCATATTGTCTTGTCTACAGTAGTACCAGTTGTGCTACATGCTAATGTTTTCTACACCATTACAACAAAGAAGAAGCTGATGAGCTGGTCCACGGTCTGGACTGGTCTGACTTTCACAGAATCAGCTGCTACCTGCAATAAGAAAAAGATTTACAGACGTTTCTGTTGTTTGGCCTCTGCAGCAGGGGAGGGCGGAGCGTTAGGGTTCGGTTGCAGTTGCCAGAACATGAGAGCTAAAAATCTAAACACTGACAGATATTACTTCAGTGGAGCTGTTTTGAAGCTACATATTAGTTTGGCCAAATCCAACAATAATTTTAAAAAAGCGGAAAATGTGGAATATCGTCTGTGATATCATTCTCAAGGTTTTCAAAAAATATATATTGTGATATTACTTTTTGTCAATATCGCTCACCCCTAGTAATTAACAACCATGTGTGGTGAGTTCAAAGAGTTCAAAGCAAAGGGAGAAAACGGAAAGTGTACACTGGGTTATATCTGCACTATGTAGAAACGTCATGGTGCAACTTTAAAACTGAAAAAGCAATGCTGTTAATGAGCTTTCTGGTATTGATCTGCAGGTCCAGCTGTCCCAGTTGGAGTGGATGTTCAGGTGGAGAGTTTGGACAGCATATCGGAAGTTGACATGGTATGCTGCTTGAATGTTTGAATGACACGCAGTGCAACCACTTTCACACTATCGGGTCAGTCAAGGGCAGGTAAAAATCTCACCTGCAGCAGATAATTACAAATAAGAAAAACAAGCCAGATTCAACATAACTGATGTTATCAGATTAGAAAGATTGGAAGTTTGAAACAAATGACCTCTGCTGCAGCACAGGGACAGGATGCTGTTCAGTTGCTGCAGCTAATGAGTCGACGCAGGAATATTTCTCTAACAGCATGTAAACAAATGCTTGACTGCCAAACAAATTTGTCACACTGCCAGAATTTTAACTCCAGCACAAAATTTTATTCAATTCAACTCAAACATACTTTATTCATTCTGACGAGCAACTACATGCAGCTCAGAATAATTTCTAGTTTAGTTAAATTGAACTGTGGAGCTGACAGTGACGGAGCAATCCTCTACTGACTAAAGTTATGATAATTCAAGTAAAATTCAAGCTCTTTTTCAGAACACACTTCTCTTGTTGATCATCAGAATAAATTAAAACAGGTTTGACTGATGTAATTAAATCAGCCTTCTGCTCTGTTTATAAATTGGACGGAAAATGATGTTGTATAATCTCATGTTTGCAAGGGCGCATGAGGATTATGTTTAATTTGGATCCCAAGGTTGTGGATTTAGTTGTTTTGGAACAGAAGGAAGAACATGAATGATTCTGTAGAGGAATATAATTATATTAATAGTTAAAATAGCTGCTGGTAATGACATTAAATCAGAATGTTGAAGTATGCAGAGTTCTGAGTCATAATCATTTGCTGTTTTTTATGACCTTATGCTGCTTTGTCCAATTTCTCCTCCTTCTTATTAATTTGTATTCACATCATTCAAAACGATCTGAAACTGACCTGACATCTTACACAAACATTTTCATTACTGTTGAATAAAGAATTGTAGTTCAGCAACTAGAGCTACAGTAGTTTAGTGAAATGTGATTTTCAGGTCATGTTGTTGCTCTCTTCTCAGCAGAAAATGGTACCTTCAAAAGAACCTTCTGACTATCTTTTGAGTTTCACTTGGTGAACTCAGTTAGTGAAATAAACAAACTTTTTAGCTGTATTCAAATTTATGGAATATGACTGTATTATGCAGATATTTAAGACTCACATACAGCAAATAACTATGTGCTTTTTGTAAGTCAATTAATTCAGGTATTGAACATTGAATTAAAAATAATATCCGTCTTATGTGTTGGTTGTTTCCACAAACTTTTTTTTCTCTGCCAAACATATAATTTAAAATAAACAGTGAGAGTAAATTGAGACATTTTTAGGAGATAAAAACAGTCGTGCTTGTCTTCCTATGACAAAGAAATCATTTTAACATTTTCACAGAGAGTTTACTTCACAAGCTGCTTTAAATTTAAAAAGTATATTCTGATTTAGATTTTAAATATTTTGGAATAATTACAATTATTGTTTCTCTTCTTAAAGTCAATAAAAACAGAGCACTAGACCAATTATATTTGTGAAAGTGGGGGCATAATTGGACAAATCATAAGCAATACATGATATTCCAGTAAGTAATAATTATAATACATAATATAAGAAGCATTAAATACTTTAAATATTCACATTTGATGTAATCCTTCAGAACCAAACATGTACAGTTATGTCAAAAATTGTCTACCTAGTTACAGTCTATTTTATTTTCTTACTTTTTAGAAATATTTCTATCATTATGTGTCTGTTAGGTTTTGTGTTTCTGCCACTTTGGTGCTGAAACAACTGAATGACCTCATTGAAGGACAATAAAAAAACATTTCTTTGCTGTTATTTTTAATTGAGAAATGTCCAGTTTCTCCTTTTATGCAACAGCAAAGGTTCTCTGCTGGTGTATGCCAACAGTACAATGTGTTGTCATAGCTATTATTTCTAAGTGATCTGGTCTTATGTAATGGCGTGAGGAGAACCGGGCAAAGAGTGGTCCGTCACACAGAGCTGCAGCGTTGCAGCAGAGCGTCCTTCAGATGTAAAGTAGCAGGGTAACGTGAAGTGACAGCCCTCCAATCAGCTTGGATCAATAGAAACCATGGCCAGTTAGATGATTTAGTGAACATATGTTTCACACGTCTGTAGAGCTTGTGCATTTGGTCCCGACATAACCAAATAATCCAGCTGGCATGGGTCAGATTGCTGTAATCCTGGAGGAATTTAATAAACTAGAGAAAGCAAGCAAGTAGTCCCTCTACTGACACTTAATCCTGAATCTGTTTATGCTGCCCACCCTCAATCCCCCTCCCTTAGGACTTCACCATGACTCTGTATCTAAGGCACTACTGGAAGGACGAAAGGTTGGCTTTTCCAAGCGCCACAAATAAGAGCATGACATTTGATGGGCGCCTAGTGAAAAAAATCTGGGTCCCTGATGTGTTCTTCGTCCATTCTAAGAGGTCCTTCATCCATGACACCACCACCGACAACATCATGCTGAGGGTCTTTCCAGATGGCCATGTTCTGTATAGCCTGAGGTGAGGAACCCAACTAAATCCAAGCTGGCAGGCTCCCACGCTGCTGGGCTTTACACTGTCCTTTCTTTATCCCTCAGGGTAACAGTTACTGCTGCTTGCAATATGGATTTCAGTCGTTTCCCTCTGGATTCACAAACATGCACTCTGGAGCTGGAGAGCTGTGAGTTTCACAAACACTGAGTTTACAGCCTTGTGTCTCACTGTGCTTCTTATTACAAGTGGCTAAAGACATTCTGGCAAAAGCTTATGAACCAACCTCACTTAGTGGAAACAGCAGTTTGAAGATAGCAGATTGTAATTCCATTTCTGTAGAACTCCTTAAAGATCCAGTGCTTTTTCAGTCACTTTGCTGACATCCTTTTCTGTTGCTAATAATGTATATCTGATTGTTTCACCTTCACTGTAAAGCCATTTCACATCGAAAGCCTGTGTTCCTCTTCTAAAGTTTCTTCCCTACCTCCTCACATTTATGCTACTATTTAAACTTAAACATAAAGTGCTTCTGTATTAAATTTCCACTGAAACCAGTGAGGATTTCTTTAAATCATACCTGCAATTTAGTTCAGGACACTAGCACACGTGTTGCGGATTCAGCATGAGCCCCTTGGAACATTTGATAGGAAATGGAGCTTTCAAAGGCACTGACAAAGAAAGAGACAGGAACAGCTCGATTAAAACTCAATTAAACCAGTGAAGCTTGATTTTTTTGTCTCATGTTATACTGTCATAGTGATAATTTTAACAAATAAGTATTTGCTTTAAAAGTCACCTACCCCAGCTTTAATTGAACCAGCTTCTTATGTGCAATCTCACAGGAATGTGATAATATCACTGTACAATTTTATTCAGTGTGAATTTTTCCTCTCTCCTCTTATTGAATAGTGATATTTCTTGTACAGTAAGTCTAATTAAAAGGAGTCTTGAATATGCAGGTTCAAGACTCCTTTGAACCTGCATATTCAAAGGAGTATGCTGTAACATTTTCAACTCTCTGTGAAAATGTTACAGCAGAGTTTATTTCCTGCTGTACATCAGGAGAATTCAGGTGTATTTTTATTACGGAAGCGTTTGTTATTTGGAAATGTTTTTGAAATCCTCTCGTCTACAGTTTGCCAAGATATGCAGCCACTTGATAATTGTTTTCTGAAAAATTTGTTTTGCATCTCAGTACTCATTTCGAATTAATTGGTTTGTTGACAGAACTGAGAGGTTTTGCAGTATTTCTATTGCCTTACCAAGTAACCTAACATGGTAGAGATGCACGATATATCAGCATTAACATCGTTATCTACCGATTGGCCCATTCTTAAAATGGGATTTTTCTAGATGCCAGTTACAAATTCCAGATTTAACAGTTTCTCTGTAAATATTCCCAGAACCATAGTTCACCTTTCAACGCACTGCTGTCCTTCACAGCCATGAAAATATTATTATTATACAATCATGTAACATCATCAGTTAAATTGTGAAGCTATCATTTAGCTATCATAATAGTATCTCCCCACCAAACATTGAAAAAAAAAAACCAAAAATTTATAGTTAGTCCTAATTATTTTCTGAATTAAGAACTGAACTATCTACAACACTTTACAAAATAATGAATAGATGGTTTCTAGTTATACTGGTTGATCTGGTATTATTGGGGCCTGCCCATAGCAATGCATAGGGATGTAATCCCTATGCATTGAATGGCAGGCACCTATTGTTCTACACCTCAAAATAACTGCCGCTTCCTACTACCGTTAATGCGGCTCGTACCGCTGCATGCCCCCTCACAATATATATATCAAAACGTGAGGCTCAATCCCGTGAGGGGAGCTATTACTTTTGTTGGCATTTCGAGTAACTGTGGCGACATAATTAACAAAAAACGAGCCAAATTTAACTCAAAACAAAAGTCTAACTGACACAAAACAGTGTCAGTTAGACTCAAAATAGACAGAATTTAGTCTGCCAGTCTGAGCTGCTCTTTAGAACCACAGTGATGGCAGAACGTCAGAACTACAGACATGGTGGAACAACTGCTATAAACTCATTGCATCTCTGAATGGTGCTGTTTATGTTATATTTTATATGCATATCATCTAGTGGTGGCAAAAGCAACAAAATGCTACTATGCTCTGGACATGATGACATGCTTTGATTAAATTAATAAATGTGATTCCAGTACCAAAAAATTAACTTTATACCAGATGAGTCTCTCTAACATGAGAATGTGAACCTGTACTGGGCTGATTCTGTGCCTTCAAATAATTTTAACAATACTCCTGGAAAAGATTCATAACTTATAACTCTGGAACAGGAACAGGTCTGAAAAACAGCCTGTGTGCTACACTCAAGAGAGAGATTCATTTGATGCATCAAAGAGTGATGTCATCACTGCTGATATCATTGTTACCAGTGGAACTGAACATTCTACTGATGCATTAACATCAAACATGTTTTGAGCGTCAGGCGAGTCTGGTTTACATTCAAAGTCTATGTGAAGCGTTGGATGCGCTAGATTTGTCAAACACTCCAAACGGTTCAAATCGCGCCGCACTAGAGGCTTGAAGCACGACGCAACGGCCCTCGATGCGCCTCCACATAGACTTTGAATGCAAACCAGCTGCGCCTGATGCTCAAAACGTATTTGGTGTGAACGCACCATTATATGTCCAGTGTCATATTAGGTTAGTGCTTCTCAATTCCAGTCCTTAAACCCCCTGCTCTGCATGTTTTAGGTGTGTCTCTGTTTCAGAACAGCTGTTCCAGAACAGCATGACCTCTTCTGCAGTCATCAAGTACTGCAGTAGCATGTTAATCACCCACAGATTCAATCCAGGTGTGTGGCAGAAGGGGAACACCTAAAACATGAAGGGCAGGGGGCCTGAGGACCAGAATTGAGAAACACTGCATTAGTTCCATCATATTAGGACCAGGCTTTGGTCCTAATATGATGGACTCATTGTTTTGGGCCAGGGGTAACATTTAGAGGTAAGATGCTAATTAAGTTTTAGTTAGGGTTAGGGTTAGGAATAGACTAATATTGTTTGGGGTTAGGGAAAATGTGTGGATTAGGCAAAATCGCAGCTACTAAAATGAAGGAAATCAATGCAAAGTTCTAATATGGGTCGAAATAGTTTTGACAAACCTGTACAGCATTTTGTTTTCTAAATCAGTATAAACAATGATGATATAATATTAGGGTGTTTTTCTGCCAATTGTGTAGCTGCAGTACACTAGTAGTCTAATGTGTTGAATGTGCTGAGACACATTCAACGCATTAGAAACCAATCAGAACCAAAGGTTTGCCTTTTGATTCTGATTGGATGTTTCTGGATAGTAGCAGAGCTAGATGCATTTTCGCAGATTCTCTGTTTCATATTCTACTGTCAGACACTTTTAACAAATATTCATCCATCCATCATCTAACACACTTATCCTTGCGCACACACATTCACACCTTAGGACAATTTAGAGAGATCAATTAATCAAGCAATTAATGCCGAGTGTTAGCAAAACCTAGGTTTGGATAGTGACCTAGGTTAGTGCCACTAGGTTAGTGCCACCTGGGTGTGGGTCGGCGTAAAGGCCGAGCCGGGCATAGATTGGCCTTCATGCCAACGCCAACATGAAGCCCCTTCATGCAACCAGTGGAGGTTGGTCGCATGGACGTCTCTCTTTCCTCTGACCTCCATGTTTGTGTGGAGGTTTGGCTTTGTGTGGACTCCTCTGATTGCAACCTGGGCGTGGGTCGGTGCAAAGGCCGATCCACGCTATGCATGGAGACCCCTGGTTGATTGGAGGTCTGTATTTCGTTAGACCTCCCTGATAGATTGGAGGTCTGTCTTTCCTCATACCTCCCTGGTTGATGGGAGGTCTGTATTTCCTTAGACCTCCCTGATAGATTGGAGGTCTGTCTTTCCTCGTACCTCCCTGGTTGATGGGAGGTCTGTCTTTCGTTAGACCTCCCTGATAGATTGGAGGTCTGTCTTTCCTCGTACCTCCCTGGTTGATGGGAGGTCTGTCTTTCCTTGAACTCCTCTGTTCGTAGGGAGCCTTCTATTTTCAGGGGAGCCTCTGGTTGGGTGGAGACTCTAGGATGGTTGTTTTCCAGAGCAAGTTTTAACTTCACCTTCAGGTCTGCAACCTGACCCTGCAGAGATTTCACTGTTTCCTCCTGTTCTTTGAATTTGGAAGCTTGCTCTGTGTGACTTTTGAGCTGCTCCTCATATTTAAGTCTCACTCTATATTCTTCAACCATTACTTCTATCAGACCTTTATTGCGGGAGGCGTATTTTTCAGCCTCCCTCTTGAAGTAGTCCAACTGTTGAAGAATGCTCTTGTCGGCTGTAACTTTGGTAGAGCAAGAAACCTTTGATACGTGGATCTCTGGCACGTTTCTTTCATGTTCGCGTTTGACTCGCAGGTGATGTTCTTTTACTACCATTTTTTGCAGTTTTTGAATCTCCTCCTGCTGTGATTTGACTTCAGCCTGGCATGCAATCCTTCGTTCTCTTTCCTCATGGAGATCAAAAATCTTACCCTGCAGTTGTTTTTTAAGATCGTCTACCTGCTTTGTGAGATCGATGACGTGTTGGCTTTTCTCTTCCACGACTTCCACCGAGAGGGTAATCTCGAAGCCAGCAGAGGGAGTTGTTTCCTGCTCGACTTCCAATGATGTTGGATTCTCTAAGTCGCCGGAAGGACTTGATTCCCCCTGGATCTCTGTTGATCCGTCTTCCGGCTCAATGGGGCTGTCTGTGTCTTCCTCGAAAGGGAAAATGACAGCGTCGTAGTCGACTTGGATGTTCAGGTCCATAATGTCGACCCATGAAAGCTCAGCTGGAAAAGCTTCATGTTCACAAGCAATCTGTTGTTGCTTCATGTCGATGTTCTGGTAATTTCTTGCTTCTCTGAAAGGCGTGTAATATCTGGAATCGATATCCCGCTTGCTTCGATTAATTTCGAACTTGCTCTGAAGAGTGATCTGTCGCGATAGAACTGAGGAACAGGTCTGAGAAAACGCTGTCTGCGAGCTACATTCAAGAGAGAGACTCCTTTGTGGTATCATAGAGTGTCGTCATAACCGCTGATGTCATTGATACCATTGGAACTGAACATTCTATCCACCTTATTCCTGGGAGGTTTACTGGGGAAACGATTAAGGGTCTTACTTCCGTCGCCCACCAGAAGTAAAAGTATTTCATTGTAATTTGGAGGGTTTTTGGCTAATCTATATTCATGATAGAAGTTACATCTCTGTTTTCAGTTATTGTACAATATTTAGTAAACTTGTTTATGGACACCGTCTGCTATCAGAGAGCTATTCAGTACAGAGGATTGTAATTATGAGCTTAATCACGGGGAGCAACAGTGACACCGCGTTAAGTTTTGTAACGGAATTTCAAAATAAAAGCCTAAATATTCCTCTCAGGGTAGTGCTAACTAATATTAGCATTTACTATCTTTTTTCTCTCAGGTTATTGCACTGCCCTGCTGCACAAGACAGTAAATTAACCTTAGCACAAACCTTTGCATTTCACTGCCCCCATTAGCATTAGCCTTTTCCCTAAAAGAAGCTTTTAGCTATTTTTCTTATTTATTAGCCATGCTTAGTACACTGAATGGAGTGATGCTCCACATGCTACTGACAGCATTTTGGCTAATGTTAGCAATTTGGCTCATTTTAACTTGTACACTAATTTCAACATACTGAATGGCATAAGTCCATGTTACTCAACATGCTTGTCAATCTCCACATGCTATTGAGTACATTGTAGCTTACTTTAGCATTGATGCTAATTTGTAGCATCAGAACGCCCACGAAGTGTGCCAACCGACAGGCACACTTTGGCAGGCCCAGTTTAAATTTCTTCAGAAATTTTCTAGTTATTATTATTATTATTATTATTATTATTATTATTATTATTATTATTATTATTATTATTATTTTCTCTCATTGGTAACTCTGTTATGTTTGTATGTTTGTAATGAAAACCTTCAATAAATATGTAAACCGCTAAAAGCCTCTGATCCAAAGTGTCTCCTTGCTCTGGTTGTGCTTTCTGTTCCTCAGACGCTTACACTGATGAAGACCTGATGCTTTACTGGAAAAGTGGGGATGAGTCCCTGAGCACAGATGACAGGATCTCTTTATCTCAGTTTCTCATCCAGAAGTTTCACACCACCTCCAGACTGGCTTTCTACAGCAGCACAGGTATTGGCATGTGTATAATTACCTAGTAAATCTGTCTGGTGTAAATTGTAAAAGCATTTATGACGTACAAAATATTAGTAGGGTTCAGTGCGATTGTGTTTTTGAATTTTTGTACTGTAATTGGGCTTTATGTCAAATCTAATTTGACATAAATTAGATTTATGTAATAATAACTGTGTATATTAACAATACACAAGAAAATATTATTAATATATTTACTTTTGCAAAAATGCATGCAGAGTAGATGATAAGGAACTAGTATAAATCATCTATTGCTGGAGTGGGAGGGTTTGTTATGATCTGAAAGAACCAAACTGGAGCTTTTGGATTCCAATTTAAAAGATATTTGTGGCCCGGAAAGTACTGAGCATCACCAGAAGAACAGCAAAGCCACAGTGAGACATGGTGGTGGCAGCAACATGGTCTGGAGTTGTTCATCAGAACATTCACCAAACAACTGGGTTGCATCGTTTCCTGTTTTTCAGGCTGGTACAACCGGCTGTACATCAACTTCACCCTACGGCGGCACATCTTCTTCTTCCTGCTGCAGACGTACTTTCCTGCCACTCTGATGGTCATGCTGTCCTGGGTGTCCTTCTGGATCGACCGTAGGGCTGTTCCTGCCAGAGTCTCTTTAGGTAACAAAAACCTTTGTGCTGGTTCAAATCGAAATACGTTCATCTCAACAGGACATCGTATGGGTTCTGAGACATAGAACAAATTAAGATTGGACAGAAAATGAACATCTGGGTCGTGTTCAGTTCTTGTGAGCAGTTCACTAAACAGCAGTTTAAAAAATCTGTTTGGAAAATCAGGATAACATTTTGATGGGGCATTGGTCTTCGTTTTGTGACAGAGATCCTGAGTTCAACAACGTTGCTTATTTCTTTCTTTGCGTCATTCTCTCATTTATTCTCTTTTTTCTCTCTTCCTATCTTTTTTCCTTCCTCCTTTCTTCTTGTCTTTCTTCATATCTTTCTTTCTTTCTTCCTTGCTGTGTCAGTTGCTTGCTGATATTCCATTCACAGCTCATTTAAAGAGTTGAAGTCTAGCTGTAGCTCAGAAGCACACCTGTGCATACCTGGCTGGGATCACGTTTTGTTGTTACAGGTCTGACTGTCTGCAGTCTACGTCATGAAAACATCTGTCGTATTAGGATGGAGGTGGAGGAGATCGATCTTTTCACAGATTATCTGTCTCATATTATACTGTCAGGACATGGTGACACTTTTAACAAATATGTAAACAATATATTTTTGTAAAAGTTACATACTGTAGTTTTAAATCATGGGTTGTACTTTTCTTTTTTCATGAGTTCAGTGACTACCAGGGGCATTTCCTTTTTCTCATGACTGGAAGTTACTAAATAATCTATGAAATCCTTTAATGCCTCTTGTGTTTTCCCTGCAGCCTCTTTGACCTCGACACAAACGGAGTTGTTCTATTTTCTGTGCTTCAGGTATAACTACGGTGCTCACTATGTCTACCATTATTACTGGAGTCAACGCCTCCATGCCAAGGGTCTCTTACATCAAAGCTGTCGACATTTACCTCTGGGTCAGTTTTGTTTTTGTATTCCTCTCTGTGCTTGAATATGCAGCGGTCAACTATCTGACCACAGTGAGGGATGGTAAAGACCGGAAGCTAAGAGAAAAACTAAAGGAACAGGTATGATATGATTTCAAAATCAGTAACAACCAGTTTCAAAAAATCCCTAGACTCAGTCATGACTTCCTTCCTTTCTTTCTTTCCTCCTTTCTTTCTATCACCCAGTCCCAAACGTTGCCCTGCACCTGTGGCATGCCTCACACCAAGACCATGATGCTGGACGGAATGTACAGCGAGGCTGATGCAAACAGTCTGGCAGGGTACACCAGAGCCTCTATGGCAGCTGAGGATCCGTCCGACAAACAGGAGCAGATGGTGGTCCATCTCACATTGGACAATGAGTCCACAGAGACTAAGAAGAAGGGCATTCGCAGCTTCCGCATAATCCAGAACACCCACACCATTGACACTTACTCCCGCATGATCTTCCCAGGTGCTTACATCCTATTCAACCTGATCTACTGGTGTGTGTACTGCTGAGTGTGTGCATTTTAAATAAAGCTCCAAAAAAGGAAAATGTTTTCTTCAGTTTGGAAAGCTGTCCCTCATCTCTGGGTGCTGGGGGAAGACCTACTTGTAGCTCACATGCTGCTGTTACTCTGGATGACACCTAGAGATGCGAGAGCTTCTCCTTGCGTACAGCCCTGGCTCCAGAGGGATTTAGCAGGACATTGTCTTATTTTGGGGGAGAGGAGAAGAAACAAGTTTTTACTTCAATAGAAATACATAAACAAACCTTTATGTAACCTTTCAAGTAAAAAAAAAAAAAACCTTATTTATTACTGCAAAATAAACAACTACTCATATACTGTAGCTACCCTTTTTCCCACAAAGTGATTCAAGTGAATGTAACCAGTACTACCCACTTTTGAACATAGATAACAACAAAATCAATAACATGTTCTTATTAACAAGCTTAATGTGCTATATTGCCATTGAGTACTTAACATTGCCTGCATCCAACAGCATTTTTCAATTCACTCGGTTAGTTACAAATTCTTTGCCTTTGCTGGTTTGCTGCCATGATTCTATTTTTTTTTATTTTGCTGCACAGGAGCAGCAGGGCTCCGTCACGTCACTGCCACACAGGTGTTAAAACCGGCGCGAGCATCTCAAGACTCATGTTGCAACAAGTTATGACATGTTGGCAAAGGATTAAACCGGCTAAAAACAGGACGACAGGCACAAATATGGGAAGTGTGGGACTTTCTACTGTGTCAAATCGAGATATGAATGCGACTGGCTCTGTGGTTGAGCAATGCCCCCTAATGCCACCCCATGCCATTGGGTCTAGAGCTGTCAAGGTGATCTCCAGCTACAGGTACCAGGGTGTGCATATATCCAGTGACCTCACCTGGAGTGGTAACACCTCCCCACTGGTCAGGAAGGCCCACCAGTGTCTCTACTTCCTCAGGAAGCTGTGGAAAGCTAGACTTGGGTGTTCAGTCCTGAGGAGTTTCTATCGCTGTGCGGTGGAGAGCATTCTCTGCATCTGCATCACAATGTGGCACAGCAACTGCACTGATGCTGACAGAACCAGTCGCCCCCATTATTAATGTTAAATTGATTAACATTAATAATCATAACAAGAGGACGAGTAGTTAAATATGTTAAGATAAATATTTGACTTACCACTCTTCTGTCGCTGCCAGAAATCAATCTGAGGTCTAAATTGTACTTCAACATGGCTACAGTGCTGTTGGAATGGGTTAATGTGATTGACTTATCCATCAATTACCCCAATGTTTGGTCCATTCATATGATTGACTGAAACAAGGTAGTTATACAATTGGTTGCTGTCTGATCATTCCTTGTTTAAAAAAAATACATTTGTGGATGGAGCCATGTTAGGGGAGTTTCAAAATTCACACATACATTCAGCGAAGCCCACAGGCCAGAAGCAGCTTGTAATTCAATATATATTTATGTTTGCATCAAAAATAAAATCATGAATCTTCTTCTGTGCACGTCAGTCCTTCTGTGTATTTGTGAATATTGATACAGCTTTAACTCCACACGTAAAGAAACATGAATCTGTACAAGTGAATTTACCTCAGTATGTGAAAACACAACAACCTTCAGGTTAAGAATAACAGAGGCGACCTGTTTTTGTAAGACTTTTTCATAACCAGCTGATAGTAAAAGACCTTTTGACATTTTATATAAAACATTTTGATAATTGGACAGCTAATGAGGCACATGAAGAAGAAGGCTGAGCTCATTTTAGAGAGTACAATGTTAATTATGGACTATAAATCCAGAGTTCCCTGTGTTATCAGTAGGGGTTTATGGGGAAAGAGGATGTGAGCTGACAGAAAAGTAAGAAGTATGCTTAGAACACCGTGAGGAAATCAGGATCTCCTGCTGCTCTAGTCTCTGATTTCTCCTGAGGCTTCATAGCTTTGATTTTGTGCTTGATTCTCAGTCTGAATGCTCTGAAACCTGAAGTTTATGTGTGCATACAGTCCAACAAAGCAATGTGGAGCCCCACTAGCAGACTGGTTTCAGTTAAATATTTATTTATTTGGTACTTTTGTTGCTGATTATTATATTCTGTTTCAATTGAATTCAGTTTATACAAAACAGTTTTGTCAAGTGCAATTTATGTTTCATTCAAAATTTTCTATCGGTGGTTTGGGTGGTAGCACTGGTGTTTATCTACAATTCTCATGAGGATATTGTTTTGTAAGTATATCTGTGTTATCATGATAACACAGATATACTTCAGGTTTTCTAGTCATTTGTTTTTAGCCATTATTCTTCCCTTCTCAGCTCTGAAACTGAGAATTGCTTTCCCCTGACTGCCAACTTCATGATCATCTGAGCTGCAAGTTCAACAGATTCTACAGCTACTCAGCAACATCTGCCAGTTTGACCAACTTCAAAAAGACTGATAAAGTTTTTAATGTCAATTTTCACCATAATGCCAGGACTCTACTGACATCTGCTGGCTATGCTGTGGTACTTCCATCAAATGTGTCGCATCAAATTATGAAAAAAAGACACTACATCTTTACATATTTAAACAACTTTCTGTAGTGAGTGAAAGAGAAAGGTATAGAAAGAAGAGTGACTGGGTATTATTAAGTACAATGCAGCACCAGTCAAAATCAAAAATGTGCAGGACCTGACTCCTGTCATCATCAGAGCTCAGTTCAAAAGAGGTTCACATTGCTTACACTCAATGGCAAAAAAAAAAACAACAAAAAAACTAGCAGAACATTACCTCAGGCTTACCTCCAGAAAAGGGGTATGCCGTAATATAGAGTCAGATTTCTGTTCTGGAATCTGAGCATTCAAAGGCAGAAATATTTTCTTTCTGCTTTTGTTTAGAAACCCACCGTTGAACATCAAAGGCCGGCTGAGAAAGAAAGGCACATTTCACCTCAGCAACGTTACTATGATTTAACTGAGGGTGGAAACATCAGCTGGCAAGTTGCTTGTGGCAATTTGTGGATGTTCAGGTTGAAAGCCTACACCAGCCAGTTTGCTCTAAAGCCAGTGGGTAGGCTGTCGCAAAGTGCCAGTGTCTTTTATGGCTACAGGAATGTCATTCAAAAGGAAGAAAGAAGGAAAAGAAAAAAAAGGAGACAAACAAAGAAATGAACAAACAAAAGAGAAAAGAAAGTTCAATCCAATTATTCATATATATCAAACTGATCCTTATTATCAAGCAATGCAGTCAAGTTCAGTTCATTATTCAAATTGGGTAAAATGCTTTCCATATTTGTAAACCCAGCAGATTGCATCGAATCATTGGTGTGCAGCATTCACTCCTAAACCAGCATGTAGAGACAGTGGGCTCTACATGATGCCTTTAGTTAGCTGTAAGCAGCCCCTCATGCTCAGCATGTATGACAATAGAATGAAAACGTCCCTTTTACAGGACGAACCCTCCTACAAAGCCTCAGCTCAGTGTGAGTGCTGCAATAAATGTACCGTTTGTTTCCCCTTGAATGATGCCACATCTGCAGAAACAATGTAGTTATCAGTGAAATAGCAGAACTGAATTAAATCCATAAATACACAGATTTTCAACATTAGAATATTTATTATCAAGCAGTATTGCACAACAACAAATTACCAGTTTAAATGCTCTGGAAATGATGTCTCCTCTTATTTTGTTTTATTCTGATATTTTTGTCTTGATGTGCATTAATATTATCATATTGAAAAAGATTTTAATCTTTGTGACTCATCTTTCTAGTCACTGATAAAATAAAGCTTGTGTTATTATATCTCGCCCTAGTGAAAAAAAATATTTACTTTAGTATATTTCAAATATACTTACATTTGTGTAAGTACATTTTAAGTATACTAAGTATTAAGTGTACTGCCTTTAAATATATACAAAGTATACTAAAAGTATGCTTGTGCCAATTTTGACATTATAACTTTAAACACACTTAAATATAATTGGACCAAAAATACACTTAAAAAATATATTAAATAAAAGTATACTTTAAGTGAACAAAATATGTATTTGCCCAAGTGAAAATATACACTTGCTCAAGTGTATATTTAAAAGATATTCTAAATATCTTTAAAATATCTGTCAAAGATATTTTGTGTATATTTTAAAATACATGTTCAAAATAGATTTTTTTTTTATTCACTTAACGCTTACTTTAAATGATTAATTTCAGTATGTTTGAAATTACGTTTGAGTGTATACTTTAGGCTAATAAAGTATGCCTTTTTAGGTGCCTCAATAATCTTTTACTATTTTTGTTAAAATGGCAAAAAATAAAAAAATAACAATCCTTATGGTGGAACGTTTTGTAATGCTGTCATGCCTCAAAATATCAAACATTAACACTTTAGTAACAGAGGTTCTACAACAAAAACAGTACTTGTTCTTAACACTAAATGTTGCAGGTATCTTCATGTCTCTCCGAATATGAGCTGTTGTTTTCAGTTTTTTTACAAAAAACTATCATTTACCAATCCATTTTCAGATGTATGATGTAAGGTCTATTATTGAACTGCATTAGCTCCAGTTCACACTCCAGACCAGACCAGTGGCAGTATTCCACACTTTCAGATCTTTTGAAAAGCGCCATAAAAAGACGAAAAGCCATGAAGCCAGAGAAGAATCAGATTCTGTTCAATTCAAATTCGCCATTTTTACTCATCCATCCATCCGTCCATCCATCCATTCATTTTCTTCTGCTATATCCGGGGTCGGGTCGCGGGGGCAGCAGCTTCAGAAGGGAGGCCCAGACTTCTCTCTCCCCAGCCACTTGTCCCAGCTCCTCCGAGGGAATCACAAGGCGTTCTCAGGCCAGCGGAGAGACATAGTCCCTCCAGCATGTCCTGTGTCTTCCCAGGGGCCTCCTCCAGGTGGGACGTGCCCGGAACACCTCACAAGGGAGGCGTCCACGAGGCATTCTGACCAGATGCCACCTCAACTGGCTCCTCTCGATGTGAGGGAGCAGTGGCTCTACTCTGAGTCCCTCCCAGATGACTGAGCTTCTCACCCAATCTCTAAGGGAGAGCCCAACCATCCTACGGAGAAAACCAATTTCGGCCACTTGTATCAGCAATCTCCTTCTTTCGATCATGACCCAAAGCTCATGACCATAGATGAGGGTTTCAACGTAAATTGACCGGTAAATCGAGAGCTTCGGTAAATCAAGAGCTTGACTCAGCTCTCTGTTCATCACGACAGACTGGTACAGCGCCCCCTTCACAGCAGACGCTGCTCCAATCCGCCTGTCGATCTCCCGCTCCCTTCTTCCCTCATTCATGAACAAGATCCCAAGATACTCTGCCAAGGAGAGGCAGAGGCTCGTATAAATATTAGGAGCCTCTGCTCGTAATACTTATGCAATAATATAATATTTAATATTATCGTATAAATATTTATACGAGTAAAAATATTACTCGTATAAAAATGTTATACGAGTAATATTTTTACTCGTATAATATTTAATTAAAAGTAGAGAGGGCCTTGATAATAGTTAGTAATTTTGGTAAATTCAAGCTGGTGACGTCCTAGTCCAAGTGAGGATCAACAACAGAACATTCCCATTCACTGCACTTTACAGAAACCTACAAAATAAACCATAGAGCTATTAAACAGAGAAAGTACTTGTATTTTAAAGTGCAGAAAAATGGCAAAGAAAAAAACTATGACTTAAAGACAATGTGGAGCTTCATCCTCAGAACTGGTTGGTGATCTGGTGGAGCCAGAGCCTCTTCTGAGACAGGAAGGTCTTTAGGTTTTCTAACACCTGATCCCTGGCTTCCTCTTTCATCTTCATTTGTTTAGACTACAAAAATACAAAAATATGAAGATACAAACAATGATGAACGAGTTATAACAACAGCCTCACAATATCAAAGTCTCTTTGGGATACTGAGCTTAAATAAAACCAGGTTAAGTTTATGAAGAAAAATATTATAGTCGCACAAACAGAGCCTCCATGCAGTTAGACGACAACACAACTGGACAACAACTGATGGAAATGAAATGTGGGTCACGAAAGGAACCGAAGGGACAAAAGCTGCTAACGTGTAGCTGGTGCTAAGTTTGCTCCAAGATGCTAATTATCTTCGTTTAATTATAAACAGTTCAGTACACATATAAACAAACATACGTTGGTTTCAGAAATAATTATTTTATCAATTTTATTGTTACTTTTATGATTATTACTATAACAATCATTCAGCTTCATGTTCTAACTGTTCTTAGGAAGGAGAAATGTCAGTTTGTCTGGAGTGAAACTGGAATACTGTGACATTGAATTAAAACAATACTCTGTACTTGGTGAAATATTTTTCACATTTCCTCTAAAGTGTACCTATTGTTTTATTGTGCTAATTTTCATAAGCATGTTATCTGTAAACTTTGAATGTATTGACAATTTGTACAATTCTGTGATAGTATAATGTACTGTTGAAAAATGTGGGTAAGACTTTATTTGATGGGGTGTGCATAAGACTGACATGACACTGTCATAAACATGACATAACACCTGTTAGGAACATACTAACAGGTGTCATAAAGTGTCATTCGGTAAATAATGACACTTTCAATGAGAAGTTGCTTTAAAAGTTGGATGACAGGTGTTATGTTTATGACAGTGTCATGTCAATCTTATGCATACCCCATCAAATAAAGTGTTAACAAAATGGTAAGATATTGAAAGCACAATGTAATTAGTTTCACCTGGAAAGTGTTTTGTAATTAATCCTTCTGTGTTCTGGTAGTCTGATGTGTTTGCAGTGCTGTAGTGTGTATGAAGCATGTAAAGTGGCAAAGCAGAATAATAAAAGACATTAAGTAGCTAAAAAGTGGACTTCATTAGCAATTATAATAGAAAAATAGTATAATTGTATCATACTGTAATCACACTATTAATATATAAAATGTGTAATGCCAATATGCTTAAAATACATTTTAAATATATAAAAAATGCAATGTACTTAAACCTCACTAAGTGTAATTTAAGTCGTTCCAAAAAAGTACTTGAAAGTACACTTAGTACACTTAAAAACTATTTAAATACTATTAAAATACACTAAGCACAAAATTAGATGTTCCAAAATGTCACACTTTAAGTTAACTAATCCTAAGTGAACTTGAAGTATACTCAAGTTCACTTGAGTGAACTTATTAGTTTGACTTCAAGTATGCTTAAGTATGTTAAAATTGAATATACTTAGTATAGTTATTTTTCACCTGGGCGTGCTGAAACGCTTATTAATATTTTATAATTAAAAGCTTGTCTGTAGCCTTTTGCCAATGAGATGTTTACTATCTGGAGAGATGAAGAGAATGAGAAACATTAAAACGTGTTATATCTATTTATTTATTTATTTATTGACAAACTGTTTGAAAATGAATCTGCCTGGTAGAAAGGAGGAAGTGTTTCCTCGTTCCGAGCAGCCGCGGCTGTTGACACGGGACTGGGACAGACACTGAGGGGGCGGCGGGAGAAGCGCGGACGGACCTGAGTGGGTTTTTTACTCCTTTCCTCCAGACAGCGGGTCGCCTCCTCGGGTAAGGTCGCCTCTTCGTGTCGGCAGCTGGAAGAGTTTATTCTGGAGCTCGGCTCGAACCTCGACACTGTCTGTTCGTTCTGAGGTGAGTTTGCTGATTAACTCGTGTTTTGCGTGTTTTCGCAGTGCTGGACTGAACAGGAGCTCCGTGATTCACCTTTGTTAAAAATTACATTAGCGACGCTAGTGGGGCAAAAGTAGAAGCGAAGTGTTTCCGTGAGATTGAACGAAACATTTTCTAATATGCTTTTCGGGTTTTGTTTCTGTTGTATCGCCTCGTAAAGTTGTGAAGCCCGCAGCTTTAGTGACCATGTAGATAACAGAGTGTAGCTGTGGCTGGTTAGCTGCTTCCCTCTCACTGAGCCTCAGCTCGCTGCTTCCCTTCAGTTCAGGGAAAAGTGCAACAAACTGCAGCCTGTCGGGCTGAAGGAAGAGACTTGAAGTTGTCTTGTATAGATCCGCTCTCTGCTCACATTACGTTCTCAGAATTCTGACCTCCGGGGAATTACCTCACAAGATAATGTTATGAGGCAGATGAGTTATTATGCAGAATCACAAAACCCCTCAATCACGGCCGTGCTGGACATTAACTAGACTACAGGCTCCGAATAGTGAAGCACCTGGATAAGGTACAGCGGGATTAACTGAAAACTTCTCTGCAAATCAGAATTTTGCCTGAGGTTTATCCTTAATATTCAGATAATACGGGCTCAGTCAGGACACCAGATGATGAGATGCATAGTTATGAGGTTATACAGTGCTGATTGTGTGTTCTAGTAATAAACTGCAAGTTAAACACAAACTTCCACCCAGAAGGCAGAGAAAGAGGATTTTGGTTTTATGTTTTATGGAAGAAATGATCTGGGAACAGCAGAGTGCATGAAGGTTCAGGCTACACATGGATGATCATTTTTTTAACTTTTAAATAATTTCCCGTGTTTGTTAACCTAATGATGCATATGTTAGAGTTTTCACTGCTCTGCTGCATTTAATGTTGGATGATAACAAGCTGAACCACAATCCGGGATGCTTACAAAAAGCAGCCAGGAAGCCATTAGCCGCATATTGGAGCAAACCAATATGATGGTATGGATGATGAAGGTAGAATGATTTTATGTTTTAGTGTATCATTTTAAAATTGTAGTTTTATCTTATATTTCTTTACTTTAAGAAGACTCAATTGTTTTCCAATTCAATAAAAGTCTTTCATCTTTTGTTTATTGTCAAGTAGATAATATGAAAAAGGCACAACAGATTATTTTGTGGCCCCAAATGATCATATGAGAAGCTTTAAGGAAGAAAAATGACTCCATTATGTCCCTGAATGTTTAAATGGCTAACCACTTAGTGTATATCATTTCATGGCTGTATGAAATGAAATAATTTAATGCAGTGAAGCAGCAGTGATACGTCCATCTGTCCATCTGTCCATCTGCGTGTGACCCTGGGGAGCTGATTAGCACAGACCAGAGCTGACAGTGGCAGAAGTTACCAAGTGTATAATGGCATCATAGTGGGCAGGCAAAGGCCCAGTTACACATTTATGAAACCAGACACTTGAGGTGATTGTTAGGTTTATAAGGAGGTCAGACTGTTATATAAGGATGGCCTTACTCTGTTTTTAAAAAGATCTTTCATACATAAACATTTTACATTAATTTTAAGTCTATTTCTTGTTTTCTGCTGTAAAAGCTGGACATAAAGCTTCTTTTTAATACTTTTTGACATTAAAAGGGGCTTTCATCTCTCGCTCATCTCAGTTCTGCTTAACTATTTATGCTTAGCTATAACCAGTAAACTCCACGCATAATGTTCACTCAAGTGGATGGGTGGTGAGGGGCATCTTTGTCAGATGCTCTGCTCCACAGCTGACACTTCGCTCTCCCAGCTGGAGAAGAGACAGGATGAGCAGCTTCCATGTTTGTAGGAATCATAAGTGAACACCTGATCCCTCAGAGTTCAGAGCATTAGCCTCATTATATCAGTGTGGATGAGGGGAGGGCGATATAGGACTCCGACTGGCTCATTGTCAAAGATCATTGTAAAAGAGAGCTAAATACAAGCATCGCAGTAAAAGTGAATCGAAAATGTAATGGAAATTATTTCAAAATGCAGACTAAAGCTTTGTTGGTTGATTTATCCTGTTTGCCGTTGGAAATGAGCCAAAATAGGTTTTGTAAATAAGCAAGATGTTTTAAATGCAAATGAAATATTCACACCTCTTTAGAGGGAAGTGAGGGTTGTGGCATGGGCCCATTGCCTTCCTTTTTCTTTCACTAAAAATACAGCGATAGAAACATGTTCTCCTCAGAAAATAAAAGCCAATCTTGACTTTCCCAAGAGCGACAGCGTGTTTTTTTTCTTTAGAATTAATCTTTGATACTGATGATTTGCTAACTGGGTCTGAACAGTGCAGAAAAACGTTAAAAATTAATTTCGGATCTTTTTTATGGTCTTTTATTTCCGTATGTGGTACTGAATCGGACATGTATCCAACAGTGGCATCACATTTCTGCCGACTTTTACATCACTGACATGCATCATCATTCTGCACCAGAAGAAGTAAATTTGGCAAAAGGTGGTAAATTTGAACGTAAACAATGACTGAAAATTATAATTATGAAATTATGAAAGAAACACATCACAAAGCCTCCACTCCTAGTTTCAGCTATGCATCCAAATAGACTCCAGAAGGCCGTGGCTTTTAGATGTGAATTGAGCATCAAATGAAATCATTGCCAGGTGTGATTGACCCAATCATCGTCATTTACGGTTTCTCAACACCTGTTAAACCATCTGGACTTTTTTCATTCTACAAATTCCTACCTGTCTTTTGATTTGAACTCAATATATAAACAGCATGTTGCATGTCTTTCAAGATGGATTTTTTCAGGATCGTGAGACCAAAACAACATTCTCGGTAAATTAAATGCAGACTTTTAAAATACCACACTACAGTAACAATTTAAGCTCAAAACTGAAGATGGTTGTAGTTTTGCGACCCCAGGGGCTGACATATTTGAGATCTCCAGAAGTAGTTGATACCTGCAAGGCATGTTCAACGAGTGATGAGAAAACTACTCGGGATACACATCACTCAGGAGCTGTGTGCATTCCAATGAACGTGAGGAGCCAAGCTGTTGACCCCAGGTTGACCTCTTAGCAAAGGGTGATAAAAAAGCAAGAAGGACATTGTTGTGTTAGTCCAGCTCATATGAGAAAATGCTTAATAACTTGGTTCTTCCAAAGATTTGTTTTCTGTAATTGCAAAGATCGTTATTGCTCTTGGGAGAACAGGTTAATAAGTATTCACCAAGGCCTCCTCCCTGAGCCATGTGAACAGGGAGGGCTTTCTTATTTTGAACTGAGATCAGACTTCCAGAAAGTTTGCACAAAAGCCCGTTGCCTAGCTGCAAAGTAAGGAGCCTCTCTGACCCTGCTGCGCCTGCTTTGTGAGGCAAGTATGACTGAAGGGATTCTCTGCAGAATTGTGTGGAATGCTGTCAGCCAGAGAATTTGCTGCCTTACTTAATTGTATTCAGTTTTTAGCTGGCATGCAGGTGTCATTCAACCATGGTAACCATGGTGCAAAGAAACTTATTTCGTACAAACAATTGACCTCTGACAGCAAAAGAACAGGGTCCTGTTAGAGCCTTCATTTGATTCTCAGTTTGTTTTGTTTATTTTGAATATTTAGGAAAAGGTGATGTTTTAAATCTCACCAGACTCTGTTGTTTGTAGATGAATTTAGAGAAACTGAGATTTAAAGACTCTTTATTTGTGTCCTTTTTTGTTCGGTGTGTTGACTGGAGTTTGTAGGTGAACTACAGAAGAGTTAGAACATGTTAAGACCAGCTGAAACACATAGATTATGATATCATCTTTAAGTCTTCAATCTGGTGCATTAGCCTCAACAAGCCCTTTTTTTGAAGGACAGTTTTGTTTACAGAGACTTCATAATTAATTTTAATTGTTGTTTCTGTTGTTTTCTATATTTATTTTGGATATTCCAAATGTCTTCTAGTGCCAGTGTTTAAATGTTCATTAGAATTTAAAGTTTATTTATCTTTGAGGATGTGTTCTTGCATTTTTATGCCATTATTACTATCATATTACTTAAAAATGTTCTCAAATAAACAATACCATCGTTTATCGCAATAAGCTCTGGGACAATTTATCGTTCAGCAAAATTTGTTATTGTGACAGGCCTACTCATATATCAGTCTGACCCAAACATCAAAGCCACACAGATACAAAGTGAACTGACATGACAGACACAATTATTTGCTATGTTTTAGATTTTATAGATTCATATCATTAGATCCCTTTTCTCTCTATCTATTTGGGATATAATCCATAAAGCAAACATGATGGATTATGTATAAAATCACATCACATTGCAAATAAACGTTACAAGAATGGGTTCATAGTGGACTCTTTATTTTTTTGCATTCATCAGAAAGTTTCTTAAAGATAATCCATTTTGTCTGGATTTCGCCCTGCAGGGCCATGAGAATGTGGTTCAGTCCTGCTGCTGAATGCCAGTCACTTTCTGAAATAAAATGTATATGCTGATATTTGGGGGATTATCATTACAGACTAATCGCTGGGAATTGTATGGAAATGTACACTGTCCCTCTGCTCCTGTTTCTGACTTATAATCTTGTGTGTATGACTTTGTAAGGTGTCTGGAAGACAGAGGCCCAAAATATAGTTATCAGAAGGCAGCGCACTGTTTCTCGTTTTCCATTGCGACTATATGATCTACAGATGACCAATATTTCCTAATTGCATTTGTAATTTCCCTTCTCAGAAATGATGGTTAAAATTTTTTGTTTTCTTCTTCTTTATTGCTTCATTCTTCTAAAATTAACTTGACGATTATTGGGCTGAATCCGCTTCGTCTTTTTTTTGCTGGAGCTGCAGTGTTGCGTTGGTTTCAACTTGGCTAATGTCAACAACTAATGGGATGTTAAGATCAAATAGTTGGTAAGACTTTATAAGCAGTTTGATACAGTAAGAATGAAACCATACACACATAAAGAGTATGTAATAACAGTATGTAATGTCTATCGAATGCTGTTTGTCTTCCTTTTATACTTTCCCTTCATTTTACTAATTTATATTTGTGTCATTTCTTTTTGTCTTGTTGCCCCCCATGAACACGTGTCTTTGTTTTCTTTCTTTCTTCCCCTCTCATGTTTCTTCTACAACTCTAAATTTTGTTAGATATGCCCTGTTCTGTTCTTCCTTTCTGTTTGTCCAATTTTGGTTTAAATAAAAATCACATAGACATACGTAAATTTAAATTCACAAATTTAAATTATGTAGGCTTACACAAACTAGGGTTAGGTTACACAAACACACACACATAGGTTAGGAACATAACAGGGTGAAATACACACACCTGCATTTCTGAGTCTGAATTTCATACTACAAACAAGCAAGGTGGTATGACAATAAAAAAATCCTTGAATTCTTGAATGAAACACTTTTCATAGACTGTAAATTGTAAATAACTACTAGATGCTGAAAGTTCCAGTTGTTATGGAGAAATTGGCAAAAATATTTATTCACAGGACATTTAAAGAACTTTTTAGAATTAAAATAAGCAAATATATCCTGGCGGAGATTTGAAGCTTCGTCCCAAAAGAGTTAACCTGGTAGGGGCTCATTGCCCTTGTGTATAAATCTCGAAGACCCAATCAGACTTTAGAAATGTTCTAAATTCTCAAACTTGGTAACTTCAAATACTTGAAATATCAAGTTTGAGATTTTAGAAAATCTTCAAACTCTTCTTTTTATTGTTAAAAATGTCTACATTTCAATATGATTTGGTGTTTTTATCACTGTATGAGATGCTCTAGTTCTGGTCTGACCAAATCTGCCTCCTTTTTGTTACTCTTTATGATTTTTTGGTCTGTCTCACATGATCCCAGAAGGACTGCAGATGGGTTTTACTAACTGAATAGCAAACGTGTCGGCCCCCTCTGTTTTCCTGTCGAAGCTGATGTGAGCAGAGCACACACTGATTTTTGTGTATTTGTTTTCTTTATCTGTGTTTCCCAGACTGTAGGTGTATGATGGCGTGCCGTCCTGGCCGAGTGGGCAACTTCTAGCAACAGGAATTCAGTGACACTGGCAGCCCCCCACCAGGCCATGCTGTATCCCTGTGTATTAACTAGATTACCAAGCAGCTTCACCTTCTCAACATTTCTCAGCATCTGGAACTCTATGTTCAAAGACAGCCGTATCACTCGCCCTGCTTCATGAGCCAGCAGGATGCAGCTGAGGTCCTCGCACTTTCCGAGCGCCTCCTCATAGCTTCACACAAGGGACAAGCCGACAATGTGGTTCAGCTTATCAACAAAGGTGCAAAAGTAGCCGTCACCAAGGTGAGATTTTCATTGAGACTGAGCTTCGAGAATACGTAATGCACAGGTGTTGTTTGTTTTCATTTTCTTTGCCTCATTACCAGTGAAAACAGAGTATCATCTGGTTGGTCAGGCAGATCTGTTCAACAGCTCAGATCAACAAGTCCAAACATGTTTGTCAGATTTGAGTAGTTACTAAAACATGTTTCTTACATTTTGATGGCTTTGTTTACAGTCCTTCTTCAAGTCTTTCCATTTCTATTTATAATTTGATTTGTGTTGCTAGTGATCTCAAGAACATCATGTATAATTTGCAAGGGCACTTTGCATCCTACATTTACATTCAAACTGATTGTGAATGATTAATAGTTCAATCAACGACTTTGGTTATCAACCTCTCCTCTGAACCAGTCGATTCTGAGCTGAACTATACCAGCTTTAACAAATTCCCACATAATGCAGCTGAACAAACCAATATTGATGTGTAAGTTGTTGTGGGAGACAGTTTTCTGATACAACTGCAGTTTTCAACTGCGTAGAACCCACTAAAAAAGCACCAACAGATGAACCTATTTATGTCAACAGGAAGTAGTTTCATTAACAGTACTTAAGCTTAAATGTGTTGCACAAATTCACCTAACTAGCAGTGGAGAGGTTCCTGGTTTCAGGTGCAGGCTGGTTGGGCATCAGGGAGTTTCTCTCCACTGATATTGCTACCTCTCACTGAGCCACAGAGCCGACACTGAAGGGTTAGCTGGGGAGTTTCACGACTTCTTTCCCCAAAATGTTCACAAGTTGGGGACTCAGTGTATAAAGAACTTGAATGTATTCACTGTCTTAACAAGAAAAAATGTTCCAGATATTTTAGTGGAAGGAAAGTTGTACTGTGACTGGTTTCATTTTCTACATATCAAAAATACATTTAAAATAACTGAATACCACTAACCCTCTGAGCTGCATGTGTGTCCCACAATGCCTTGCTCCATTCCTTGATTATGGCCATCATGGTGTCCCATCAGGAACACCATGATGTTTCCAAAGACAGAACTGAAGACGCTTTAGGTCAGATAGATGAGAAGTGATTAGATGTGAATGTGTGTGTGAATAGGAATGACTGATTTCATGTGAAACGTTTTTGAAGGTCCTGAAAAGCGCTATGTAAGTCTGACGCCGCTTCATTGGCAACATGATGATTCTCTTTCAAATGTCTATTTAAGCTTTTTCTGTCTATCATTAAGTATCACATAGTAAGCTCAAAAGAAAAGGGTTAAACTGTCACATGTTTGCTTGTTAGATTTTATTAATGATAAAATATAATGTTTACCGAATGGACATTTATGGTGTTATTTTTATATTTTGTAGTATGAGGGAACTGTTTCATGTTAGTCCTATTGGAATAAAACCAGCCATCTGAAACGAGAGCGGAGAGACTGTTGAAATCACTGTTTCAGACCATGTTGATGTGTATTCATGTGATCATACATAAGGACTACAGCAATGTTAGATTTGTTGCTTTTCTCTGATGGATGTATTTTGACCAGCTGTATTTAGGCGTTTTGATAGAAAGCCATTACAAGAGCTTAATCCAGGCTAAAGAGGGCAGAGTTTCGTAAACATTGCTCTGTCCAGGAAAAAAGAATGCTGGGATAGATATTAGGTGGTTGCTATGGTGAACAGGTTTAGACTGAAAGAAAACAACAAATATTTAGCCCCCAGTTAGGCACTGGGATCTGTATGGTGGAAAAGATCCAATGAGCCATCTTGAGAGTCTGAAGTGAATTCACTTGTTATGTCATATAGCAGAAACAAAATCACATATAATGACATAAAACAGCTGAATATGCTGGGATTGTAGATTTACTGCATAGGCATTTTTTAAGGTATTTTATATCTCAGATGAAGTAGACCAAGCAGTTTTGGAATCACGCAGTTGAGGAAAACCAACTATGGTTTTCCTTAAAATGAGTTCGTGTAATTCTATGAATGAGTGTGTATTTAAAAGAGAGGACTTGCAGACTTGACAAGTTGCTAATAGACAGAAAACATGGCCCCAAAAAGGCCTCTAACATCCTGGTACAAGGTCCTACAAAAACCTGACACACTACGCTTATTGATTATGGAAACTAGCTCTTTTTCAGATTTGATGGTCTCAAAGCATTTCCATCCAGGAACACATAATTTGCTGACAGGTTATGTGCCAGCAAGTTATGTTGGCACATAGCACATCATCCAACTATGATGTAGATCATTTAAGTGATCCACATCACTTAAATGATGTGTGTGCTGTGTGGATGAGAGAATCCAACAGGCCAGCCTGAAGCAGAGGCCCGAGGCAGAGGCCTGCTGCTGGCCTGAGGCCTGCTGTAGCTCTGTCAGCGGCTTCGTTCCAGCGAGGTCCAGTGTAACCCAATCTGCAGGCTGATGAATGTGGATCTGTGCCGCACCCAAACACAGCAGACCTCAACCTGGCAAGGTGTCTGGTGTTTAATCCCACACACAAGCCTTTTTTGTGTGGGAAGATGTGTAATTAAATTGTGTGTAGTCATAATAATTACAGATTCATAGTAATCACCTGAAAGGAGTTGTTTGAAGTTTGAACAGTTGCCCACATGGTGGTATCTGGCAAGACTGCTTATGTTCATCCAGTTAGAATAAAGAGTGCTAGACTGTGCTAAATATAGAAATTGTTTAAGAAAATATTCTAAATTAAACTATTTTGTCGCAACTAGGCCTGTCACAAGAAACAGTAATGAATTAATCGCATGGTAAATGAAAAAAACAAAACTCAATAATTTTTATTTGCTTGATTTATCGTTTTTTGCTTTTCTCTCTCTTTTTACCAAAAACTGATTGATAAACGTCTTCAATCTGGTGCTTTGGTCTCAACTATACCTAAGGATATTTCAAATGTCTTCCAGTTCAAATGTTTAAATGTTCACTAGAATTTAAAGTTTATTGTCATTATTGCTATTATCTTAATTGAAAATGGTCTCAAAACAACAATATTATTGTTTATCGCAATAAGTTCTGGGACATTTTATCATCCAGTAAAGTTTGTTGTCGTGACAGGCCTAGTTGGAACTATTATCTTGCTGTAAAAACTGTTTTTTTTTCTCACTCCATGAGAGGATATTGCAGTGGCTGTAGTCTAAAGAGAGGAGGAGATCACTTAAGGAGACCGTTCTGTGTTTGGGTCCGAACCCAGAGAAAGATGGTGCAGACTGTTAGAGTTGAGATGGGTTTAAGATGGGCAGCTACGGCACGCTCAAGGATTTTGGACAGGAAGGGGAGGTTGAAGATGGGTCAGAAGTTTGCAAGATTATCAGTGTCAAGACCAGGTTTCTTCAGAAAGTAGGTGATGGTAGCTGGTTTGAGAGACTGTGGGACAGAAGCAGAGGTGAGGGAGGAGTTAATAATCTTTGTGATGAGGGAGGAGATGGTTGGGAGACAGCATTTTATGAGAGCTGAAGGGATGAGGTCCAAGGAGCAGGTAGGAGTTTTGATGTTTGACAGAAGTTCAGAAAATCATAACTATGACAAAAATATAAGTCTTTTTGTCATAGCTAACTTTCTAAATGAATTCTTATTCAGTTTTCATCTAGTTTTCAAAAGGAAAACGTAACTATAAGTAAAACAACCTCTGGCCATTTTGGTTTGGGTGGCTGTCCACAGACTCGTCTCCAGCAGGATGCTCATGTCATTTTGTATTCTCTGTTTGGCTCACATGAACAGCTGTGCAGATTCTCCCCTTATCATAGGGCTTAGATTAAGGATTTGTTTGTTTCCCATGGATTCAGTGATGTGGTACATTACGGTGTGTGACAGATTGTCTTGCCTTGTGCTACCAGAGGATCACAGCCCATTTCACAGCAATTTAGACATTTAGAGCCATCCAACCCTGTGAACTGTGTGTGGGACTCAACCCCTCAGTGAAGATGTGATGTCCTCTACCTACAGCATCATGCGTGCTTTTGTGTCCACAGTACGGCAGAAGCCCCCTACACCTGGCTGCCCACAAAGGTCACCTTGAGGTTGTGCGGATCCTTCTGAAAGCTGGATGCGATCTGGACATTCAAGATGATGTAAGTGGATTGAGTCAGCTATAATGACCATAGCTGTTTGTTATTTATTGTAATCAGCCACTTCCATTCCTAACTGATGATGGTTATGAGCAGCTGCTTCTTTTTTTGCTTTCAGATCCTTTTAAGTTGGAAAAATCATTTCAACTGTAAGTTAATTTGAACGCATTAATAACTGTAGACTAATGGCCTTCGGTAGCCTTGAATGGGACCCTCTGGAGTGCCCACTTGTGGGAGAGCCTACAGGATGCACGTCCATTTTCACAGACAGTGATAAGCCAGATCCTTGGCGTTGTCAAGTGAATTCACTGTGGTCAGTGAGCCCTGCAACTGGACGCAGTTTGTCCTCCAGGACATGGGGGAGCAGGACTTGCAGACTAAAACAGGAGGAAGAGGAAAAGGAGGAGGATCAGGGAAGAAGACAGTGGAGAAAAATTGGGAGAGACACTGACGCATCAGAAAGAGTGAAGGAGGTTAGCCAAACCTAATTTTAATGAGCCGGTGGAACTCTGTGTCCCTTCAACCTTCCTTCCCTTAACAACCTCCAATCCTTCACTACTGGACCTGTGTCTGGCTCAGCTAAAGTCTAGCTTGGAATGACACTTTTCTCAGCTTTTCCCTCCCATTTTTCCTTTTTTCTCAGAGAAATCATGTGCGTTGATTTTCTCTCAGTGCTTTTATGTCACATTTGACCTGCTCAGTGTCCCTCACCGCTAATCTGCTTGTAAGCAGCTATTCCCTTTATGGTTAAGTATAGATGTAAGCTGAAGCTTTTTCCTGGAACTCTACAATCCAATATTGGGCATAATTATGTTCAAAGGAGCATATTCTTGTAGAGTATTGTTATTTGTGTCATTTTTTCACCAGTAAGGCTGGTTTGTAACTAAAGAGCTTAAAGTTAGGGAAGCAGAATATGGTCAGTTGTCTTTAAGCCTGCTCTTCAGGAATGACATGTATTATAGGTGCATGTAATTTTTTACATTTTACATCTTTCTAATAGACTTTTAACCTGTCAACAGAAATACAGAGTGAACAAAGGAAAGCAATGCTGGATTTCTGCAAGATCCACAGAATCTCCATAATAGCCAAACCCCTTTTTTCCTTTCTACCCAGATTTCTGATGTAGTTTGGCCTCATGATACATTTTCCTGCTAGCATTTTGCTTAGCCTCCTCTATAGCAGTCTTTCAATTTTCATGTTAAAGATGATATGTAGTTATGGAAAACCCTTTAAGGACAAGAGTCCTCAGATTTAAACCACAAATTGTCACTGTAGAGAATATAATATTTTTGCACAGCAGAAATGGAAGCAGAACAAGAGTTTTCTGGGAGAACTCAATACATATATATATATAAACAAATATAACATGTTTAATCCTATCTTTTCTTTTTCTGTTCCTAGAGTTTTCTGTTGGTTTTTGAACCAACAGAAAGAGTGTTGTGTAAATTACCAAGCACTGTTAGATGAAATCAATCAAACAGGTTCATGTGCATATTGAGCACAATACAGAGAGCTTGTAAGACAATCAATTATGAAGCAGCTCTGAGTGAAAGCTCTGCCAGCCACAGTCAACACATGGGTTTTACACCAAGGACAAGGGATCCAAAACAAAGGAGAGATGGTCTGGCTCCCATGCAGCTGCAGGAAAACAACATCCAACCTTGTGTGTGTAACCCAAACAGGTTCATTTGGCGAGAGTTCACAAGCACATAATATAACATGATCAGCAGATGTTACCTTACATTGTCCACCACAAAAGTTAACTGGATGTGACTGCTTGTGCAGTTATGTTCAAGCTAAAGTTGATCATGGTGACAATGTTTTCCAAAACAACAAATGAACTTGGAACAAACACATTCATTTGCCTTTTTAATTGATAATTATTACCACTAGTTCAAAGTGCTAAATTACTAGCCCTAAACCAGTTACAAGCTATGTTTTTACGATTTTGAGTTATTGTGATCCAGTGAATTAAACCTTTCCACTTGGGCCTTGAGGGACACAATGATTCTTCCGTATGCTGTGTGTCCTGCTGCAGCCTCAGGTGTTCCAGGCCCTTTAACAGCAAACTGTTAATATTAGTATATCTCTGTAGATTTAGGTATTTTGATCACTCTTTCTTTCTCACACCTCAATCATTTTGAACTACCAATAGGATACTTTTCTTTTTATGTGTTGTATCCAGCAACATAGTCTGGATACAACAAAGAAGATCATTCTAAAATAAATGGTTTTCTGAGTTTAAAAATGTGATCATATGTGACATTTTTACTGGTCACTCTAGTGCTCTTCAAGTACCACAATTTACTGAGCAAATGTTTGTGTTATTTTCTCTGACACCAACATTTAAACCTGATAGACCTGTGCTCATTTTCTACTACTAAAGCATGATACTTAAACATCCATTTGTTCATCTTTCTTATAATTAAAAAGTCTGAAGGTTTTATTGTTGTCTTCAATGAAGGAGTTAACATTTTGACATTTTGAAATGGACTTCTGAAGCCTGGATAGACTGCGCCTCTCTGTACTTCAAACATTCTGCTTAGCTTTAACCACATTCTCTGTGATGTGATCTGAACACAAAGACAGGATTATCTGATAATAACATGACATTAGAGGAGCTGCACTGCTGTGAGTTCTGGTTTTTAGATGTATCTGTGGAGAGCGTCTTTGTAAGGAGTCGTCATTCAAATAAAGTTGGCTGATTTAATTACCGGTAGTCATATTATAAAAACTGTTGCTTCTAATTCTAACTACACAACATGAGTCTCTACTGTTGTTACTAATGTCTGGTGGCGTCAGAGGTTTCTCATTGCCGTGCCTGTGTCTGTGTGCAGGGGGAGCAGACAGCCTTACACCGTGCTGCCGTGGTGGGAAACACTGACATTATCAGCGCACTCATCCAGGAAGGGTGTGCACTGGAGAGACAGGATAAGGTGTGAGTCAAAAGGCACACAAAGGCTCACACTCATTCACAACAACACACAGATGCTAACGGGACAGAGGGCCCATCACGGTCAGCATCACTTGCTCCATCTGAGTCGGTGTGAGGGAGTCTTCTCACCAAAATAAAAATAGCGATGATAAATTATAACCAGTAACTGTTTTGCTGTGACTTTGTCCAGTCACTCCAAACTCAGTGCAAAGATGAAACTGTAAAAAATCTGGATTGTATTTCTGATGACTTTCCTATTCACTTCCATTTGTGGTAGAGATCAGAGATGATCTGTTCTTTAAACTAATCTTTGATTTATGCACAGCAGTTACAATCTAAAAAAAAAGCTAAAATTCCTGCAGATCTTAAGGAAACATGTAATATTATCAGATGTTTCATGAATGAAGCTGAAGCCAGATCTCTCAGTAGAGCGCTGCATTGTTTCTTTGAAACCCAAAATCTGCAAAAGCAAACAAAAAACAAAACAAAGATTTGTAAGCATTAAATTTCTATTTGTGCTTTAGAAGCTTGTTGATGTCGAACATCCCAATACAAACGGTTTTTTAACTCTATCTATAACTTGACTGGGGAAGTTGCTCTATCTGCCTCCAGATATGATCCAAATTAGAAATCTGGAATTTACAAGCAACTACTGTTAAAAGGAGCTGAAATGAATTATGAAGTTATGCTTGACTGACAGAAACATAGTGTGCTGGATACATTTAGTCAGTATGAAATGTTTAGCAGCCCAATAATTACTATCTGCTCTGCACTGGTGACTCATGCCCTTTTTGTAAAACATGTCTAACTGTGTTTTTGCTTTGTGGCAGAATGAGAACCTGAGGCTTTGACAGGATCAGTTAGTCGTGTCATTAGGCTTTATGGATTCTCATACTTTGTTTTCTTTATCAATTTCTGGCTAAAGCAAAGTTTGAAAATCATAACTGATTCATGATTGGCAAAGTTATACATCAATTAGTGTTATAACTAACACTAAGGTACAGTGTTATGGTGTACATCCATAACACTGCCATGATCACGTTTGTCAGTCAGGCAAAGCAACAGGTGGAGGAGGGGGGATAAAACCATGGTAACAAGTTTATTTTAGAATCTGATCGAGCTTTAATAGTTTATCACTATTGTCTGTGTGGATAATTCAAAAACAGATAGAAACAGGTAATAGTGCCTCTGAAGACTGAAGTTTTTTAAGTGCAAAATGGCCTGTACTGGTGTAGCATTTTATCAAGACCCCAAAGTGCTTCACTCTGTATTCAGTCATTCACACACACATTCACACACTGATAGTGGCTAACTATTAAATAGAAACCTCAGCTGCCCTGTGGCAGTCTGACAGACAGGCCCTCTGACCACCACATCATGGCTCTCTGTCACTGATGGCACCATCTGAGACTGCTGCAGAGGGCAGGTTAACGGTTGTAGTGAGGCTGGAGAAGACACTTTATCCAACCTTAAAGTATATATAATCCTACATTTTTGCTGTCAGTTCACGTGTTTTCGTCCTGTGAGGAAGATTGTTGTAGAAAACAGTCACAGTGCAGAGTAGAGGGGTAGATGCCATGTTGGATGACATGATGGAGCGTATCTGTGCCTTTGAAATTGACGGGACAGGAAAATTTTTATTTGTTTTCTCTGTAGTTTGTTTTAATTTTGTTAAACGGATCGAATTGTTGAGGAAATTTGTTGTGTGTTTTATAGGACAATACAGTTCCATGTTGTAATGGAGAAAATATCTGTAAAACATGGCAAAAATCTGTATCATCAACATTTGAAAATTAATTTTAATGAACAATTTGGGGGTAAAGGAAGAAATTGAAATAATTAAGGCAGAATAAACCTCAGTGTTTTCAAATAATTTATTAGAAATTTGGGCACTCTCAAAATGACAGTGTGCATTGACTCAAATAAAATCTTCCACAGCAGGATAACAAACTGTGTTTGTGTAGAATATTAGCTTCTTTACTCCAGGTGTCTGACAGGGAAATATTGTAGCTCTTTTTGTTTAATTATGGTGATAATTACACAGGATGCTGCCTAGCTGTAAGGCCCTCAAGTGTTTTGACAGATGTCTGACCTTTCTAGAGTTCTCATAACCAAAATTTAAAGGGTCATTTAACTTCTAGATCAGTGGTTCTTAACCTGGGTTTGATTGAACCCCAGGGGTTCGATGAGTCTGTCTCAGGGGTTCGGCGGAGCCGCTGCCGCAGAGGTAAAGACACACTTGTGTAAAGTCGTGATGACACGCCCCGCTTGGCCATCACTGGCTGCAGAGGATCATGTTACGTTGCTCAGCCAATCAGTGCTGTGGGGAATTTAGTGCACGCAGTATCAGCGGCTGTCGTAGTTGTACGTCGCGTGGTTTCTTTCTTAATATTTTAATCCATACTAAATATGTCGAGCAAAAAAGAAGAAAATGAACAGACTTTGCTCTTAAGATGCAGTTGCCAAGGTGAAGCCACGCCTCTCTGAACTGGTCTCCCAAAGACAACAGCAGAAGTCACACTGATTTACAGGTATGTCATTTGTGCAATACTTTATTCTGGCCCCAAAAAAGTATTTTGTGGATTCAAAATGACAAAAAACTAATTAAATTAAAAATAAAAAAAATTAAGTTATTAAAAAAATTGTAATTCTTTGAAAAAATCCAAATTTATTTTTAATTAGTAAAATAGTAAAAAAATATTTTGGGGGCTGAAATTCTTTTATGGGGCCGAAATATTTTTTGGGGGCCAGAATGAAGTAATACTGTAACTTGCTGTGAGTTCATGGTTTTGTTCTTTGAGCAAAGGTGACGTTCATGCACAGCTCATTTTGTGCACCAGCAAAAAAACATATACCTATGTCTTGAATTTGGAAAAAAAAATTATTTTATTTATCACTAAAGAAGGGTTCGGTGAATACGCATATGAACCTGATGGGTTCGGTACCTCATAAAAGGTTTAGAACCACTGTTCTAGATTCTAAAAAGATGACTTCCTGTGTGAGATGGGGGTTGAAATGAAATGTTCTTTTTGTGTTCCACACTGTCAGGATGGGAACACTGCTCTTCACGAGGTTTCCTGGCATGGATTCAGTCAGTGTGTGAAACTGCTGGTGAAGGCTGGAGCCAACGTTCACGGCAAAAATAAGGTATGTTGGGGCGTGCTGTGGTGGCGCAGGGGGTTAGCACGCCTCACGTTTGGAGGCCTTAGTCCTCGACGCGGACGTCGCGGGTTCGACTCCCGGTCCCGATGACGTTTAGGAGGGTGAGGAGAGGGGATCTTCCCTCCTTCTTGTCTGCCTACTGTACAAAAAAAATACGAGCCACTAGCGCCGCAAAAACTCTTTGGAGAAAAAAAATAAATAAATAAGGTATGTTATATTAGAGCATGTGAGGGCAATATAGCAGGGTTGCCCAGGTCCAGTCATCAAGATCTACCACCCTTTTACAACTTAACATGCAACCTAGTTCCAGTTAGACTGAGTCAGAAGTCTGACTTCCCTCACTAGCAGTAACTGAGCTCTGCAGAGGCTTGCTAATAGCCATTCATTTGATCATTTGATCTGTAACATATAAGAAAAGTAACAGATCATAGCAGATGATCTGTAACATCTGCTATGATTCAGGTGTGTTGGAGAAGTAATGTGTCTAAAAGTTGCATGGTGTTAGCTCTGGAGGACTGGATGTGGAAACACCTATGAGAGAGATGAAGGACCTGGTCAGATTACATGTACATGAGTTTGATCTGACATTTCTTTGACTTAATGAGTCTTTTATTCTGCTTTTGCACACTGCAATAAATGTTTAATGATTCTAGTACTTATAAGCTGAAACAAAAACAGCTACATGTCATCTCAGAAAGTAGAGTAGTCATTTTATAGATTACACATAGAGCAAAAATAGCTCTTATATTTTGCAATTTTACTCATTATGGCATATAATGTCTCAGAAAATCATATCTCAGACCAGACTAATCAAATTGGATGTTTTAAGCACCAAAGTCAGGCTACTGAATAGTATGTTCATTTCTATACACACCGTGGCATGGAGGGAATCAGTCTGTGGCTCTACATAGAAAATAACATTGCCAGATCTGTCATTCAACGTGAGGTGTTTTTATTTGATGTTAAATAAATATTGATGTCATATGTTTATACATTTGGGTTATATGTGCTTGTAATTCATTGAATTTCGGGTCAATTTTTTCATATAAAGCCTAGTTTCTTTCTTTTGTAATTTCTATTCCCATTCACATGCACATTCACATGGTGACTACAGGATAGTAGCCTCAGCTGCCCCACAGGCCAGGCTGTCATGCATGGCGCCTCCACACCTATGTGTTTTGTCTAGAAGAGAGACATGGAGGAGAACCTGAAGTTATTGTCAGCAGTAGCTGATTTCTCCCTCCATGAAGGTATCACAGCTGTTACAGCTTTCTGTTGAACTTTAACAGCTGTCAGTTGTAGCTTCTATGAAAGAGTCAGAATTATTGCTGGAATAAAAGCAAACATTGGAGCGTAGTAGGATTATGTAACAGAGTAAGGAAAGTAGTCAGAACATGAAGAACCAAACAATTTGTTGTTTACGTCCGGTTACTTGAAATCTCTTTTCTGATTCAAAGGATTATTTTAGTAAAAATCAATATTTCACTGCTGTCTAATCGGTACTTCATGCCCGCATCCTGAATGTGTAGACATGTTGTTTATCAAACAGATTAATTTATACAGAAATGTATAAGGATTAAATGTGAGAGCCTGACAAATAAATATGCATGTATTAAATCAGAAGGAATATCTGAGCGAACTAGAGCCCATTTCAGCACAGAAGCTGTCTGAGGTGACAAACTGCTGCACAAATATGGCCTGCTTCCTATTTTTTCCTTTTTCTTTTTTTTCTTCTACAGTAAGATCACAAAAATCCAAAAATGGTGTCTATGATGGATAAAAATAAAAGTCAGCATTAGCATATTCTGTGTTTGACTGTTTTCAGGCTGGGAACACAGCTCTCCACCTGGCCTGTCAGAACGGTCACACCCAGAGCTCCAAGGTTCTGCTGCTCGGTGGATCCCGACCTGACAGCCAAAACCATGTAGGTTTTCACCATGCTTCAGGGACAAGCATGTTTCACTGCCAATATTTCGGAAATGAATGTAGAAACATTGTTTTGTTTTTTTTCCCAGTATTTTTTGGCTCCACATGGATCGCCACACCCAGCTTACAACCCAGTGTTAACATTTTGAGGCAGTACCTACAACTGGAAACTGCTTCAACATGTTAACCAGGAATCATTCTAACTTTGAGCATTTGTCATGTGGATCTCTAAGAGTTCCAACCCCTTTGAAGCATCCAGTTCTTTAATGGAAGCTAGAGTTTGTTAGGTCTTAGTTGATGACACACCAAGGCTTTGTGAAACAGATGTTTGTTTATTGATCTCATGCCTTTGAAATGCAGTCTGACATCTGGTTCTGTGCTGGACTATTTCCATGTCTCCATCATCTCTTAATTGTGCTGCTCAATTATGGTAAAAAACCCCCCAAAAAAACATAATTCTGTGTTTTGGTCAATGTTAAAATCACCCATTTCTAACACAGTAACTCGCTGAGTTTAGAAACCAACTCAGTGAGTTACTGTTGCTGTTAAAGAACAAAATGCAAACTAGCTTGTGTAGCTTCTTGTGGAAGAATCCGTTTAATAAAAAAATTCTAATTGCATAGTTTTTGTGATCATTTAAAGCCTAAAATGGAAAATAAAAAAAATGCAAGACAAATTGCAAACCCCTACTCTTTGTTATAAGAATATGTGGCACATTTTTTTCATAAGCAGGAAAGAGAACGAATTTGTTGTTGCACAATAAACTAAATGCCAGAAGAGCTTGTTATTGTCTTAGCAGCAGATGGCCACAGCTGCACCAAGAGCTCACAGTTTGAAGCTTCACTCGTGTGTAAACTCTCAGAGCAGCTTTTATCAGTGTTGACATCTTTCTGCTTTTGGTTCCTAGCAAACATACAGTGGACCCCAACTAATGAGCCTCCTGTCCACATGTTCTTCTTCAAAATGTTCTTGGTTCCATCATTACAGCAGGTTATCCAGGTCCTGATGTAGGAATGCAGCCCCACACCATCATGCTACCACCACCATGTCTGGCTGTTAGAATGATCTTTGTAAAAATGTATCTTTTTTTTTTTTTACGAAGATCCACTTTTGTCTTGTCAGTTTTTACAATAATTTCCCAAAAGTCTCCTGGATCATAAAGCTATATTATCTTTGCAGAAATGTAGAGACATCTTCTCCTTTGTGTGATGTTTGAGTGAAGGCATGTGGAGCAGCTAAGATCAGCTAATGCTAATGCATAATAGACTGCTTTCAGTCTATTATGTAACACTGCCATGTGGGCTTTTTGTATGCAAAGTGGGTCACTCTGAGCTGGTCATTTAGGTCCAATTTTAATGCTGAATATGGTTTTAATTAAAGCAGCATCTGAATCAGCCAGGATGGAGACTAATACCACATGTGAACAGGATCAAACACATCAAACCTTATTGAGAAATGTTTCTGTGGATATATTTACATTTGATAAAAATGTATAGTACAATTTTGAAAAAAACCGTTATGGGTTTCATTTCATTATGAAATAAAACCCATGCATTAACAGTATAAAGGAGAAAATAAATGATCCAGTTATTGTTTGGACTCCATACAAATGAGTATTGTGGAAAGATTCCATTTAGTTGTTTAATTCCCACAGGCCTGTAGGAAACGGCATCAGCACTTTTCAGCTTATCAGTAGCATGAGAGGATGCAGGTGGCCTTGCTGAACAGAATGCTGCAAACCACTAAGCATGCCATTCCACTCCTTTAACTTTGGCTCAACACAACGTAGTTTTACCACAGGTTTATCTGAAGTAGGTCCAAGAGATTTATGCACACATAGTCCAAATTAAATGTGTTTGTGCAATGTGGTCTAATCACATTTAGGTACTGAAGTAAGAATAGTTTTGAGTCTTACACTATAAGTAATGAAAGCTGTGACAGTGCTCTATGGTAGTTTCTCTTTAGATGCAGCAGTGAGTGTCAGCCTCAGCTCGTGTTGGGTCTGGACAGAGAGCAGGTTTCTCTTGACCTTTCAAATATGAGTCGTTCTGGCTGCAATGGAGTTAAAATCATATCACATTATCTTATGGTCCTTTTGTGTTAACGATTAAAATGGTAACTGTATGACTGTGACTGCATGTGATCATCATTGGGTGTTTAATGAACCAAAACAAATTCCCACTGCAGCGAAAATAGTCCCAGACATAGATCTTAGAAAACCTGTTTGTTGAGCTGAAGAAAGGATTACATAAGAGAGAGCAATGTAAATGCAAAAATCAGTTTTCAAATAATAATTCATTTTTAAAGGAAAAGTTATCCCCTAAACCTTCGCTTGGATAGCCAAGCGAAGGACAACCATCAACCGATGTAATACAATGCCTGGTCATGAGTTCTTCATATGATTGTGCAGGAATTTTGCGTCTTATTGGCGTGTTGTGTGTGTGTGGGAGGGACGAGTTGGAGGCGTGGGGTTGAGGGAAGGGTTTTGGAGGCAAGTGGTGTTTTAAGTATTGATCAACCTTTTATGCTGAAACAAATCAAGATGCAGCAGGATCTGGTTGGTTTGAGTCGTTCTTTTCATAATGAATGAATGAATTCATTGCAAATGGATAATCTGAAATAATTTGAAAACTGTTGTATGTGTTTAGGTAAGTTTTATCTGATACTTATATTTGTTTGATGTTCAAAAACATTTCAGTGTGACAAAAAATAAAATAGCAGAAATCTTAAAGGGGCAAACTTTTTTCACAACTGTTTGTATGATATTACATACGAGGGGTTTAATGGTACAAGCTGAACATTTCTGATAGAAGTACGAACATGAAGGGAATGAATACAGCGTTGTTTTACAGTATATCTGGAAACATGCACAATATTTATGTGCTGAACAAAGTACATAAATGAAACGTTGTGTAGTGCATTAATCACACCAGCCCAGGACCTCCACATCCTAATGTTCATCTCCAGGATCGATGGAAAATATTTTGGATCTTTGAGTTCAGCTCATTAAAAATGGGAGCAAAACCAAAGTGTTGCATTTCTATTTTTGTTTGGTTTATTTGGGAATATTATGGTTTCTTGAGCACCTGCAGTGAAAAAAAGTGTTTTAAAAAATGTAAAAATAAAAAAAAATGTTTAGAGTATTTTAATAAGTTCTGTTGGTAATGTCCCTCCTATTTTACACATATCTGAGTTCATGAACTTGTATTTTGTCCCCAGGCAGGCGACACCTGTCTGCATGTGGCAGCTCGGTATAATCACGTGGCTATGCTGCGCATCCTGCTGGGAGCCTTTTGTTCAGTATCAGAGAAGAACATGGTGAGTCAGTTCACTAAAACTAGGGAAAATTTCTAAACTTTTTCTGTTTTTTGGGAAAAAACATGTGATACCTGCTAATGGCATAAGTGGCCAGAATCCCACCTACTCTGTTTTTAACCATATTATTTTGATCGATAAATCAGGAAAATTACAAATCTTTTAAAACATAAATCAAGGTCAGGTGTGCCTCTTAAATTTTATCTGCAAAATACTGTAAGTCATTTAGTTTCTGTTAATATTACATAAATCTAAACTATTAAAAACAAAACTAGTCCAAAACAAAGAAAGTTAAGGCTTTCTAGAGGCCTGTATTCTTTCGCAGGAAGATGGACAGACCCAGGAATCAGACGTGTGTATGTGGGACACTTGCTCTACCGCTGAGCCACCCATGTTTCCTCAGAGTTGTTGTAGATCCTGGTGTCAGGAAGGATCTCCTGCAGCAGTCAGTATTGCAGCAGCTCTGAAGAAGCATCTGGCTTAAAACATTCTGTTGTTCCATAACAGACTCATGTAGATGATGATCTGTGTTTGTACGTACCCATCATTGGACAAAGAAGGTTTTTCAGAGCGTTGCCAGAATAGAAGCAGGTGTCCTCAGCAGCTCTTTCAGCTTCTTTAAGTCACTGGTTCACCAGCAGATTATGGCACATAAGATTACACTTACACCTGCTGCAATAAGCAATTAATTAATTAATCACATGATAAATTAAAATGAGTTTGATCATTTCTATTCTGATGATCATTTTTACCTATTTTATTTATGGTTTAGATTGTGTGTAGTTTTTATTTCTGTTTTATTTATTTATTTTGTTTGTTTAAAATATTTTCCAGCAAGAAAATTGGTGTTAATTATCATTAATTATATTAATTATCATTTATAAAATGACTGTTTATTGGTCTTTGAAGGAACGACTTGCATTACTTTGCCATTATCAGTATATTGCTTGAGAATGGTCTCAAAACGACAATACTATGATTTATCGCAATAATTACTGGGACAATTTATCGTCCAGCAAAATTGGTCACTGTGACAGGCCAGTTGCATTCTCCATGAAACATAAGATACATAAGGTGTGTTGTTCCTAAACCAAATCTGCACACTCAGAGCCTACCTGTCAAATGTCTAACCTAACCCTGAATCCCAACAACTTTATAACTTTAACTTAATCTGTTGTTTGTCCTGCAGGTTGGAGACACACCACTCCATGTGGCAGCTGCCCTGAACCACAAGAAGACTGTTCGTGTGTTACTGGAGGCTGGAGCAGACAGTCATATTCAAAACAATGTGGGTTCTTTTTACTGATTATCTACTGATTCCACTACTTTTACACCGCAAAGTAGTGGAACCTGTTTCTACTGTAATGGGCATTAAAATAAAACTTAAACAGTAATGAACAAAAGCCATCTAGTTGGTTCTGTCTCTTTAAATACTGCAAAAATAAATACCCTCTCCAATAAATAAATATTCAACATAACCAAACACTTACTTCATGAGAATCTGTCTCAAGATCTTTTCTCAAAATGCTTCACCTAAGCATTTTGAACTACATTCACTTTACCAACAGACTAGTTGATATTTGCTTTTTAATTTTTTACAATGTGAGGTCTTGGAAAAAGTGAAATGAGTCTTATCAGATATATTATTTGAGTCTGCATTCTGGCAGGCAGATTTCAGTGAAACTGTCAAATTGATTTCATTGTTACTGTTGATGTTATTTGACAAAACACAGAACTTTGACAGACAAAATAGTTGCTCATATCGATAACAACTTTTGTGCTGCTCGGTCAGCTATACGCATCTTTATCAGATGAGGAACTGATTCATTCTAGAGGTAAAATCTAGAGGTAAAGCCTCCCCGTTCCTTCACTAATAGAAGTCACAACGATGTAAAAATAGACTATGTTCATTAAACACAACTGGTTTGGTGCTCTTGCTGTATCTATTAGAATCATTTTTTAAAATGATCAAGGAATCTGTAATTCTTTGAGCAATCAGTTCCTTATAACTGCATGTATATTGCTATTAAGTAGCAAGAAAAATAGACATGCAGGTAAAATACAGTATGTATTTAATGGTTAGAATATGAGGCTTCAGTTTACAATTTAAACTGAGCAATAAGGCTCAGTTATGAGAAAAGCTAAACTACATAAAATAATATGTTAATCAACCCAACTTACAAACTTCTCAAAATTAATCAAAAGTAAACTTAATTTACAGAAAAATATATCTTTTATATATATATCAGATTCCAGTTTTTTTTAAACCAATGCAAGAAACACTTTAATAAAGAAAAAAAATTGAGAGCTAAAAGATTTACAATAATTTTAATTTTCACATTATTATAGGAATAAAATGGGGCTGGAGTCTCAGGTGAAGCTTTGATGACTAATTGGGTGTTGACCTGAGGCTAACAGGAACTTTGATTCACAGACAGAACACGTATCATTTATCATGATATCATTTAACAGCTCTTTTTCTTTCTTTCTTTCCTTCTGCCGTCAGGTTGTTGCCAGGTTTTTCGATCAGTCATAATAATTCCCTCCTGACTGACAGGACTGCTACATTAACTGACGCATTGAATCATTTATTGAATAAATCTCAATGGCTGGATTATTTATCAGCCTTCAGACTTCTACATTTAACAAAATGAGACCACTGATCTTACTGAAACCTTTTCACTTATCCTGTCAGACATTCTGGTAAACAGCTTGAGATGATCAACCTGGTGAGGTCAAAATGTCCTGTTTAGAAATAAGAACTGGCTTTGACTAAACATGGTTCTCTGTTTGAAGTGATATTTAGATGAGTTAAATTTCACATCTGTCTGCTACCTGCATAAAAAAGTTTTTGTTCTTTTTCATAAAGTACTTTAAATCTGGCAAACAAGCCTCATTAGAACATACAGTATATTCTAAATGACTGAATATGACTGTAAAGAGAACATCATTTAATGTTGCCAGGTACCAGAGCTGCACTCAGCTTCTCTGCTTTGCTGTGTCTGTGTCTTCAGGCAGGTCAGACTGCTTTGGACCAGGCCAGAGATCACAACAACCCAGAGGTGGCTCTGCTTCTAACCAAGGCTCCCCAGGTACAAAGCTCTGATGAGTAACAAAACAATAAACACAACCATGCTCAAGCAAAATGGACATTTTTAATCTCTTGCTTTAGCCCTCAGAAGAAAGTATTCAATTAGGCAGACATTCAAGTACATATAAGGTCTGATCTATTTGAGGATTTTAATTTTAAACACACTACAAGTCCAATGTTTAGAACGGATCCTACTTTTAGTGGTATTTTCTGCATTAAAGTTAACATGATATATTATTATCTTTTAGTATATGTTTATTAGAATCATCAGCTACTTTATTATTTCTTGCTTAAATGTGTCACCTCCTCTAGCTTTAAGGACTCTACAATCAGACACATGCTATGTTACAGACGCATTCCAAATTGTATTAAATTAATCTCTACTCAAGAATATTCCATCTTGAGTTTATCTACCCAATGGTTAGATAAACAATGGGATATTGTTATAATATCTCATTTATATCCCACTATAGGATATAACAACAGGAATTTTTTTGAGCATTTTGTAAATTTATTAAAAATAGAAAACTAAGAAACCATACGTACATAAATACAGCCTTTGCTTAACACTTTGTTGTTTCTTTTTTGGCAACAATACAGAACCTCAGCAGCAGTTTTGAATATAAAGTCACCTGGCTTCAGGCAGTTTGGCCCGTTGTTCTCCAGCTCCATCAGGTTGGAAGGAGACGTCTGTCAGACATTTTCAGATCTGAATCAGATTCAAGTCAGGACGTTCACAGAGTGGTTCTAAGTCTTTGGCTCATTCTTCTGCCTTAATAATTTTATCACATGGAAACTGCATTTGTCTTAACCCTAAAAATAAATCCTACTTTTCTTTAGTTGGATTTCTTCAGCAATGTTATTGCAATATTGTTGTACATTTAAATAGAGGAATGTGGTGCATATTTATAATATCTGATCATTCACTAAACACATCCCAAAATCAATAATCCTGCTGGTTTTCAAGCAAGGCATGTTTAACAGGAAGCTGATCGCTTCCAGACCTGCTGTGTAAATAATCAGACATTTCTACCAACAGCCTCAGCGGCAATTTATATAATACTCAAATACCCATTAGAGGCGGAGATTTGGAATTAAACATGACTTTTATTCCACAGACATTAGTGGGCCTGGTGAAATGCATTGTGGTATGGTGGCATGTCTGTCTGGTTTGAACAGATCCTCAGGTCACCAGAAGGATAATCCTATGCACTTAACAGGACAAAGCATCATTCTATTTCTGTTTTCTAATTTCTGTTGTTTATTAGACATGTTGTCAGAGAGCTCCTCTATGTTCCCACCCTGTAAAAAACTAACTATGAACACTGTAGTTCATAGTACAGTGGAATATAATTTGCAAGTGAGTTTGCACAAACAAAATGCACATCATCAATTAATGGTTAGATAAAACTTAAAACACAGAGTTAAGAATACAGTGAACATTGAATTGGTTTGACCAAAGAGGCAGTATTCCTGCCTGCGATGTTTGGTTGTCCAGTGTGATGGTTTGAGGGAGGACAGAGTTTGGCTGGTTGCTATAGCAACAGAGTTATGGGAGTATGCTTGCCCTGTTTGGGTTATCCAAGATGGTTCTACACTGAACTTTACTTTCACCTGATTCAAATTCTGCTAAAAAATTCTATTAAGCAAATTTTGCTATTCAATTATTAATGTATTAATCCAAAGCGAATCACCAAATCAGCCATAAACTGTTAGTTTTAGGCTGAGCAGAAAGAGGTGACCTTTTCGCATGTTGATGGTTTTTAGCTGCAGGATGCGTCCTTTGCTGCAAATGATTTGCTGCGTTCACTAAAGGAATGCTGTATTACATTTCTGACAATAACATTTTCTTATTTAAGGGAGGAATTGAAATATCTGTTTATTTGCAAGGGCTGCACAGTGGTGCCATTGGTAGAGCTGTTGCCTTGCAGCAAGAAGGTCTTGGGTTCGATTCCCGGCCTGGTGTCTTCCTGCATGGAGTTTGCATGTTTGCATGTGTGTGTTCTCTCCGGGTTCTCCAGCTTCCTCCCACAGTCCAAAAACATGACTGTTAGGTTTATTGGTCTCTCTAAATTCTCCCTAGGTGTGTGTGTGTGTGCATAGTTGTTTGTCCTGTCTGACTCTGTGTTGCCCTGCGACAGACTGGCGACCTGTCCAAGGTGACCCCACCTCTCACCCAGAACGTTAGCTGGAGATAGACACCAGCAACCCTTCTGACCCCTCTAAGGGACAAGGGTGTTAGAAAATGGATGGATGTTTATTTGCATCTTTTAACATATTTATAATGTATAAAAAAGTGGCTAAATGAAAAATATGCAGAATGTCCCAAATTATTTTAACCCAATTGATCGTCAGAATGACTGATTACTGAAGTAATGGTTCGTTGCAGTCCTGGTGCTCAGGCTACAACCTGCTGGTGAAAGAGCACCAACATGGCGCAGCAGACAGGAAGATCTGATCTCTATCAGGAAGCATCTACTCCTCCAGTCTGGTCCTGATGTGGACGCCCTGGCAATTGTAGTCCTTCCTGTCCTCCACTGACTGATAAGTTAAATGGTGAAGAGCACAGAGAATATGTATCTGGTGTGTTTACATAAGTTACATTTTCAAATTAACTTGGTTGCCTCCAACATTCAGATCTAGAAGTGATCTCCTGTTTGAAGTACATAGAGGTGTCCCAATGCTGCAGGACGTGGCAGACCTTAGACGTCCTCCTGTGATGTGATTTAATTCAGTTTTTGCTCTCACATATGTTGTGACAGGTCTCACACACACTGTCCTTGAGTGTTAGACTAACCATTGTCTAACGCTGTACTATCTTAATCATGTCTTGTAAAAATAGTTAAATAAAAATAGTACTTTTAATATAAATTGGAGCTGTGTGTGTGTATTGTTGTGTGATGTGACCTGTGTGTGTGTCGTGTGCAGGTACAGAGCTTCATGCGCGGCAGGACTGTGAGAAAGAGAAGAGAGAAGCTGAAAGCAGAACGCCGAGCGCGGTCGGTGCCCAGAGATGAGATGCTGAGCTGTAATGTAAGTAAATCAGGAGGACCATGTTAAAGTCCATGTCGGATTCCAGAGTTTACCTTTAAAATAGGTGATGGTAAAAGAAAATCAAATCTGTTTCTTTAAAAAAGATTTGATGTTTCATTTTGTTTCCGTCTCTCTGATTCACATCGCTGCTGAACTGAATCACAAAGAACTGAAGTGAATTCATCTGTAATCCCCAAAACATGAGTCGAGTCAAAGTTTCTTTTTTTCGGCTTCACATTTGAAAACTTAATGATTATTCCTTGAACTGTGTTTTGCAGGACAGTGCGTCTGCTGCAGACGGCACCCAGAGCAGCGACCCAGCAGCTCCACTGGCAGAGGCAAACAGCAGACGAGAGAAGGCCAGGAAGCAGAAAGAAAAGGTGAAACGGACGAAGCTATGGTTACTGAAGGCATGGAAGAGTTGTTGCTGTGGAAGTGCAGGAAAACACAATAACTAGTGGGATCATTGTTTTGGCAGCCATCTTTGTCCGAACCTCTGCGCCGCAGAGAGATCGGGAGGAAAAACAAAACACATGGAGCCTCCCCTTATGGATCCATTCCACCTCACAACTATAAAGCTTATCAGCTCTACACACTCTACAGGGGCAAGGATGGCAAAATCATGCAAGTAAGTACACAAGGTCTCCACTGGTCAGCGTCATTCTGAGTTCTATTAACACTTAATGGGCTGATAAGTGCTCAGAAATGAGTGTTAAAAATATTAGATTTTATCCTACGGCCTTTTCTAGATTGTCCAAGATACCAGCACAGCAAATCCTAAATCAATTATCATCCTGCATGCTAGCTCACACTGCTAGCATTTAAAGAGCAGGTCTGCTGGATGCCAGTGAGTGTGTGTGTGTGTGTGTGTGTCATGCTGCAGGCTCCATTGAATGGCTGCCGCTGTGACCCACTGCTCAGTAAACTGGAGAACCAGCTGGAGGCCACCAAGGAGGAGATGAAGACAGAGATCCACGCCATGGAAGACCTGGTCAACAAAAAGATGGGTCAGCTGGACCGCAAGAGCAAACACCAGGTAGACTCTGCTGCTCTCTCAACTCAGTGACACCAACATTCTCACAAGCTCAACGTTATAATTACTGAGTGTAAACAATATCATCTAGACTAAAAGTTAAATGAATGGACTGCACAAAAAAATGTTGCTGAACATATTTTGTAAGTATTTTCCAGCTCTGACCTGATCTGAGCAGCTCTGATACAAAACGCTTACTGAACTGAACCATCGTCTCTGGATGATGCAGAATTAAATCCAGCTGCCATCATCTCCATGAAACGTCTGTTTGAATCCCATTTTCTCCTGTATTTGACATTCTCTATGCTGATACTGCTTTAGAATGAACAGACTAATTAGGAGACTGTTAAAACCTTTTCTTCATTTGATCACACCGTCGTCTTAGTCAGCCTTCCCTCGGCTCTGCAGTGTTTCCCCACCATATGCAGGTACACAAACAGAAGACTCATAATATACCTCCAATTCTCTTGATTAATGAATATGTATGTGAGGAATATTAAGGCATCTGGTTTGTCAGCTTAGTGCTCACCTCTGCTGATCCTGGTTGTGAGCAGGAAAGATTGTTTCCTGGGAACCACAAATAATTTATTGATTCTAGGAGGAGAGGAAGAGATAAGAGAGTGTGGGAATTTATTTATTCATAATAAGATTATATCCTTTATTATTTTACATGTGGAATGAGTTATTAATGTTGGTGAAAATTGTAAGTGATTTTATGAGCATCTTTTAAAATTCTACTTTAGGTCTACTGTCTTATTTCAACAAAGTACACCTTATGTTGATCATAATATTGTTTTATTAGCACATAATTCAGTATGAAGCAGGAGAAGTGATTGAGCAGCTTAGATCTGGATTTCCTTCTGACCGTTGGGTCTGAGCCGTCCTTGTCCTGGACCCAGCCAGGGTTCGGTTCAGGCTTTAAGGCAGGAATTTTTAAGGCCACTCAGTGGACAGTCAGTCATAAATAATGTGTAAAAGGCTTTCAAATAAATGTGTCTTTTATGTCAGTAGCTTAGTCTCACACTGAAAAGTTCCGAAAAAAATTCTGGGTTAAGTAACAAGTTACATTAGAACAAATTAGTTGTGTGTTTAATTCACCGTGTGAGACGTGGTTTGTGTTTGTTTCCATGCTGCTGCCTTGTGTTCCTCTCGGCTGCAGGTCACTTTAGGAGATTCTCGTCATATTCCAGGTTAGAGGAGTCTCTGGACATTAGCAGCTGTTTTTGTGTTTTAGTTAAAAATAAATGACATGTTTCATGTGGAGTCAGGACAGACAGTGATGTCTTTTCTGCATACTTTCCTCCACCCTGGCTGGGTGGAGGAAAGTATGTCAGCGGTGCAGGAACAGTTGAGCTGAGCATACAGAGGGAGGGATCACTGCATGTCCCTCTCTTCTGCTCAGGTACTGGTTTTCTGTAGGAAACGACTCTGAGGACTGGAAGGATGATGGAGGTTGGGTTATACTGTAGTTCCTTAACAAGCTAATGTCAGAGTCTCATTCAGACATCTTGGTATTTTAAAGAACTCCAAAGATCAGATACTTGAAAATTGGCCCACAGCATCACAGATCCTCCACCATGCATAACATGAGACTTTACTTGTTACTAAAAATCTCAACCTTAGTCTGTTTTATCAGACTGTTATGTTCCAGTTAAGGACCCGTTTACAAAGCCTGGTCTCCAACTGATAGGTTAGCATTCATAATGGTTGCTATGGAGACTGGGTGCCCCCAAGAGGCCAGTCTTTGCTGTAGTTCTGTCATAGTGAGTGTAAGAGCTATTTTACCTTCATTAACACTGAGTGTGTTTATGTCTGTGTGTGTTGAAATATCCTCATATCTATAGTCAGAGAAATACATAAAAGTTTAAAACAGCTGTGACAAACCAAGCTGAACATGGAGTTATATTTATCTTGCCACCACACACACACACACACACACGCACACGCACACGCACACGCACACACACACGCACACACACACACACACACGCACACACACACACACCTCTGACTTCAGCTGCTTGTTGTCCTCTTGTGTTTTGTCTTTAGAAGACAGACTAAGAGAAACAGGCCTCTGTGTTATGCATATTTATACCTCATATATGAAACTTTAAAATGGCTGAATACTTAAAAGGGAAAGTAAGAAGTATATCAAAAAAGTAAATTATGAATTCAAAATGCTTGCTATCTTTATTTAATATGATGTGTTGGAGTTGATGTTAACAGCAGAATACTGTTTAAAAACAAATATATGTTATTTTCCCCAGTGAATATGTAGTGTGAGATGCTGCTGCAGTAAGAACTACATTTGCTTAGTGTTTAGAACATATTTAATGGAGGAGGTGGTGTTTCATTTGACTTGGTCATGTGATGCAGTGCAGGATTGTGGGATTCAGAGAATCATTGTTTCTTAATAGTGACAATAGGATAGAGACATGTATAATTTATAAAAATTGGTTATCAGCCCTAACAACAACAATAAGATCTGATATCTATCAGTAGAAATTTCATGTCAGTTCCCCCTAATAATTACATTGAAATGTGGATTCAGTGAAAATGGAAATCTGTTTTGAGTGCAATCAATCAATCAATCAATCAATCAATCAATCAATCAATCAATCAATCAATCAATCAATCAATCAATCAATCAATCCAGCCATCCATCCATCCATCCATCCATCCATCAATCAGTCAAATTTGATATGTATAGCACATTTCAGCAACAAGGCATTTCAAATTGTTTTACATCATAAAAACATAAAAATACAAAGTCATAGAACACAGTCAACAATTGAAACATCATATTTTGCTGTTGTTACACATCAGATTGTTGATTAATGTTTCATTTATAATGTTTCACAAGCAACTCTAAACATTTGGGTTTTTAGTCTAGATTTAAAGGAACTCAGTATTTCAGCTGTTTTTCAGTTTTCTGAAAGTTTGTTCTTCCAGAAACCAGTTCATAATCTCTTCTGGCTACGAACCCAGAGGAGAAGAGCTGGGTGTGGCAGAGCAGTAGTTGGTATCAGAATGCTGCTCCCTGTGCTGGTCCTCAGATCCGAGCTCTGGATAAGATGACAGTGGAAAGAGTTTCTGCAGAGAAGAGTGAGTGTGTGCAGAGGATGGAGCACTGGGCTCTGCAGGAGCGACTGGAAGCAGAGAAGAGACAGGTAACTAGACGCTGCTGGAATAAATCTCTATAACTGAAACATTACTGGACTTCCTACTTCCTGATGTAGAAGAAGAGAGGATGGCTCTCTTCTTCTACATCTTTACCTTTTTTAGCTAAAAATCTAACCTCAAACAAACTTGTAAACACAAAGTTTGATTTCTAGGAATCAAACTTTGAACACATGGATATTTAGTTGATCAACTTAAAGCTTTGTGCAAAGACAAACAAACGTGACGATGTAAAAGTTTCCTTTAAAGCTGGCCTGTGTGGTTCTGTGTGTTCTCTAAGCAGACGTCTCTGGCTACTGAGCTGAAGAGCTGGTGTCTGTCCAAACTACAGAACATGGAGGTCCGCTTCATGGGAGACTCTGGCACCAAGCTGCAGCGCTCCTCCTCTCTGGCTGATGATCTGTGTGAAGCTGATGGCGCCAGCAGCACCGTGCAGCCTGCTGAGCTGGGCTGCAGCTCCCCGCTCCCACAGCCCAGCTGGGCTGAAGCCAGTAAGGTGGAGGGCGGCTCGGCCAGCCACTACTTTGTGGTTCATGCGGAGAACTCTCCAGGTGATGGTTCGACTAGATCCACACAAGTAAACAGAACCAGCTCCAGACAGTTCAGTTAAAAGCAAATAATTCCCTGCAGTCAGAAAATGTAAAAAAAAATCTACAGGCTCTGATTACAGACTGCATATGAACACAGACTGCAGTAATCAGGACATTCACACTGTTTACAGCAGAGGTCTCTGACTGCAGTCCTCCAGGGCCGCAGGCCTGCAGCTGTTACATGTCTCTCTGCTTCAGCACACCTGGCTCCATTATTAGCTCATTAGCAGAGCCGTGTAGCTTTACTGCATGCTAATGATGCAGTTTAGCCTAGTGATGGTGAGATGAAGCTTCATAATGAACTGAGGCTTTGCATCCAATGAGCCGTTGGTGCTTCATTTGCTCTACTGAGACATCAAGTGGACAAAATATGTAAAATAGGCAACATGGAAACAACATGATGCATGAAGCCTTAAACTGAATTAACAAGTGATACTAATACATACATTCTGATTATAGTCTTAATCTGTTAATATAATAATATATATGGCTGGATCAAAAAAAAAAACTAGAAACAAATAGGACAGAGGATGTTGGTGTGAGTGTCATAAACCTTGGGAGCTTATTTATTTATTTATAACTTAAAGATAAAAACCTCTGTGCTCAGGTTCATCTCAGCAGATGAAGCACTTCATGTGCTTTGTGAGTGCAGCTGAGCCAGAAACACATCATCAGGTTTACATTAGTTGGGATTAAACATTTTCTCACCTTCCCATTATTCTAGTGCAGGGGTGCTCAAGTCCATCCTGCAACTTTTAGAAGCATCCTTACTCCAACAGACAGGGATCAGCTCTAAACAGGCCTGCTAAAGAGCCATTCATTTGATTCAGGTGTGTTGGAGCAGGGATGCATATGAAAGTTGTGGGATGGTATCTCTTGAGGACTGGACTTGAGCTCCCCTATTCTGATTCTCTGGTCCCAGATGTTCCTGTATGACTGTCTGCTGTCTCATCCTACAGTGACCTGGCTGAGCTTGGCCACAGTGTCGTTGCCTTTGTGCAGAGCTCTATGATGCCTCAGCACAGATGAGTTATATACATGTCATTCAGCTTCATTTGGACACGACACTTCATCTTTTAAAACATCAGAAATTAGGAGGATATTAGAACACAGGATCCACTGTGTTGTTTTTTTTTTTTTTACAAAAAGGAGTTCTCAAAAAGGAGAAACATACATTAACTTTTTTTAAATTTTATGCAGGATTTATGGCTGAAAAAAATATTGAAATCATGGTGTATGTGCATTTTCGGAACGCATTTACCCTGAACATATCACATCAAGAACCTTTTTTTATTTGGTAGCATAGCAAGCGTAGCATCCAAAGTTTGAACTAGAAAAGTTTAACAAGGTTTATCTACGGTGGCCGACAGGTGCAAATGCGCAGCAAAAGAGAAAACATGCAAACAAAAAAGAAGACACCCCCGAATGAAATGCAGCAAACAAAAAGTGTTGAAAACGGAAGTGCTCCAGACCACTAGGGGGAGTCAAAGAAAATAGTATTCATTTCTATGGGACCAGATGCAAGATTCTTCTTCTTCTTCTTCTTGGTATTTATATGCTAACTTACAGTAGCATTACCGCCACTTATCAGTATGGAGTGTGGTTCGAGATGGTCTATAAACTTTCACTTTCTACCTTTTCCCTCCATTAACTCCTGATTAAACATACCCCCACACATACACACCTGCTTATATTATCCAACTTGCTTATAACTTTATATACCCCTCTTTGATATTCTTTACACATTCACACCCAACTTGCTCTACTCATATCCTATGAAATAGCTTTGTTTTTTTAAGATACCGAATAATTATTTGAATATGTCTACTCCCGAAATCTCTCCTCAAAAATTCTATTAAATTAAACCTTTCTTTAATACCTACACACTCTCTCAGCATGCATCTTCTCTCTTCTTCATACTTACAACACTCTAAAATAACATGCTCTATTGTTTCAGACTTCTCACAATAATCACACTTTCCAGATGCAAGATTCAGAGAGATACCTTTACTTTCTTTCAAATTTCTTTCTCTGAATCTTGCATCCGGTCCCATAGAAATGAATACTATTTTCTTTGACTCCCCCTAGTGGTCTGGAGCACTTCCGTTTTCAACACTTTTTGTTTGCTGCATTTCATTCGGGGGTGTTTGCGACTCTCTTTTTGTTTGCTGCATTTCATTCGGGGGTGTCTTCTTTTTTGTTTGCATGTTTTCTCTTTTGCTGCGCATTTGCACCTGTCGGCCACCGTATTTATCAGTTAAAACTGATATGCAGACAAAGTCTAATATCTAAGAGTAATCACACGATGTTCAAAATAAAAGACAAAATTTCAAATATTGAATATTTGAAATTTGGATGAATGATGGATGAATAAGTGTTTATTTTATTCAGACATCAACCAAGTGATGGAAATGAATAAGGCACAGAAGTGATGATTTATTATTACTCTGTGTGAACCTCAGAACAGGGTCCACCACAAAAAAGGTGCACAAATGAATTGCAAATGCAAGAAAATCCTGAAATAAGAAAATGTTATTTTACCATTTACTTTGATTCACAAGCAAACTGAAGAGCCAGTTCCTGAATCAGTCACATGGTTTAGTCTGAATACGAGGCTTCAAACGTCACAGCGGCTCCATAACACAAACCTGGATGTGCGCTTCATAGAACTCCTGGATCACTCGACACGCTTTGACGCCTCGGCACAGAAGACACATCACTAGGTTAGACCTCTGATTCAAATGTAGGAAGAAGGTCTCAAGATCTGCAGTTTGACACCACTGCACTGCTTACAGTCTTACATAACGAAATTCTATTAAAATGAATTGAAGTCATTCCAAACAGAACCATGACTAAAAATAAACTACACACTGAACTGGGACTTTGTTGAACTTTAGGCCCCTAAAACCTACAATGCACTGATGAATTTACACCAATAAAGGTTACTAAAACTAGATGAAAACATGAATTGAACGTTTTTAATAACTCCACAAAACATGATTTCTGATCAAATGGACTTGCTCAGCTTTCTCCAAATTGATTAATAGTTTATGATTGCATGACGGCTCACTAAACTAATCTTTTCCACCTCCAACCAGATGGTGAGAAGGAGCATAAGACAGAGGCTGCAGCACCGTCATCTGTCCAGGTGGTCCGGCCTAAGGAGCGCTCTGCAGACACTCAGAGGAAAAAACAGAACCTGCAGAGAGCGGGCCTGGCGGACCCAAAGGCTGCTGGCAGACCGAGGCACAGAGCCAGCAGCCTGTCTCCGGCCACAGGGCGGCGCTGCAGCAGCAGAGATGCAGAGAGAGGCCGAGTCAGAGTCAGGCAGCGTGAAAAGCATGCAGGCGGCAGGACCAGGTCAAGGGGAGATACGGGGGTCCGGACTATGGAACTGCTCAGAGACCCCTCTGGTGGGCCGACCTTTGCCCAGGAGAGGGACAGCATGCATGCTGTGGAGGTGACCCAGTACTTCTTCGAGGCCGTGTCCACCCAGATGGAGCGCTGGTATGAGAGGAAGGTGCAGGAGGCTCGCTGGCAGGCTGACCAGAGGGCTCAGGCCGACAAGGCAGCTCTGGTCCAGAGGATCGCTCACCTGGAGGAGGAGCTCCGTGTTCTGAGGACAAGTCGCCATGACGACTACTAACACACCTCTTCAGAACATTCTGGCCTTCCAGGGAGTGGGGCTGTCTGGAATATTAGCACCTCCATCCATGTGGCGCCGATTGTTATTGCAGAACTGAGCAAGTAACTTAATGTGTTCATACAGTTCTTTATTGAAAATAACATTCTTATGTTCTTAACATAAGGATGCTACGTGAAGAAGCACAGCATCTTCTTCATATCCTCCTGGGAACCGAAGAAAAAAAGTGTGTTCCAATTTCTTTTTTTGTGTGATTTCCTATCTAGTTGGGCCTAAAAAAACACCTTACAATTAAAATTTTTTTAAACATATTTTTATTTTTAATTTCACAGCATGTCCACTGTAGTGGACAACAGGATGATTTTAGTGTGAAAATACAACTGAATTTAGAAAATGAGCAGATTATGGATTTAGAGTGATATTAACAAAAGAATAAATTTAATTTGATCAAAAAACTAAATTCTTTATCACTCTTGGTTGTTTTCTGTTGCTTATTGCTTGCACGGACAATAGTTGCCTGTGTATTTAGTTTAACATTGAACGTATGCAGTTCTACAGTTCTTCTTTTGGATATTTTAGCGGTGATAATCCTGGAAGCACGTTTTCCTTTTGGTGATGCAGAGAAACATCTTGCATTTGGTACACCTCATGTATGTCTTGCCATTGCAGCCCTTATTCCTGCATCTTTCTGCATGCTTGATATCCACCATCTCTGGCATGTGCCTGGCCCCTAGTCTGCGTACAGAGGGCTCTGGTTGAGGGATCCTTGTTTTGGTTGGTGGCTGATACTCTTCTTCACTGTCTTCACTGCTGTCATCAAATGAAGGACTATCCAACAGCTCTTCAGCCAGGTGCAATTTGAAGTCCAGATACTGTTGGGTGTTCTTAGATGATCGATTAATCGCTTTACTGTCAGACTTGTATTGGATCCAAGAGTTTGTAATGGCAACATCAAAGAAATGAGCGATCACACGTGATGTCCATTTCTTGGTCCTGGTTGACATGCGATAAAAGCTCAGCATTCGGTCACACAGGTCTACGCCACCCATGTTGTCATTGTATTCTCTGATCACTGCTGGTCGTCGCACCTGGACATGAGCCTTTTCTTTGTTGGACCATCTGCTACAGATATCTTCTGGATCTTTCCCATACACAGTGGAAGCCATCAACACTGGTTTATTGTCAAACCATTTAGTGATTGCCAGCTCAGGCCTCCTCCGGACCACCGTCACTGATGCTCCTCTCCCTTCTTTTCGCAACTGCTTATCTCCTGGTAGCTGGCATGGCTTTGGTACTCGGTTCCTCATTATTGTTCCAGTTGCTGGAAGACCCTTTGCAAGCAAAGCATCCATGAGATTGATTGTTGTGAAGTATCGATCAAAGAATACACAGGTTCCTGTGGGAAGAGATTCAACCAATCGCAAGACTGCTGCAGCTCCAACTCCCAACCTTTGGCCCCTGAACGTATTCTTCCCTTGATACACCTCAAAATCCAGCACCAGACCATTTGGAGAGGCAAGGACAAAGACCTTTAGGCCAGTAGGGTTTGGCTTGCCTGGGACATATTGCCTGACTGGACAGCGGCCTGTGAAAGGGATGATTTGCTCATCAATGCAGACCTTGTTATACCTTGGAAGTCTGAGACAACCTTGCCTCACACGGTCAAGCAATGGTCTGACTCTCCAAAGAATGTCTGACTCTTTTGTCTCGTCTGTTACATCCAGATCATCAACAATCTTGAGTGAGCTTCTCAGCTTGTAGAACCTATCCCTTGTCATTTTCCTGCTAATAACTGGCACTTTAGTTTTTTTAGCCCAAAACATTTTAACTCTGGGATAGCCAAGGCAGGCCATGTATACTGATATGCCAAAGAAAATCTTGATTTCTTGAGCAGTAGTATTTAATGACACTCCTGTAGTTTGCAGCTGTCTTTGATTTGTAAAAGCTGCCAAATCTTCAAAGATTTTGTCGTCGATGTACTGCGAAAAGTATTGGATTGGACTCCAGTGTTCTCGGATTTTAGGGTCATCTTGACAGACAGGAAGCCCAGGTAGCACAGGTGTGAATCTATTATGATGGATGGAAAAAAACACAAATAAGTACTAAAATCCTAAATACTAATACAGCAATAATCTAATATGATAATAGAATTGGATACATTAGCCTAGAACTAAATAAAACATACAAGGTAGTCCTGGCCCACAAAGCACGACGACTTTCCTGCTCCCTTTCTGGCTCTGAGTCTGTCTCCTCATCAGATACTCCTGCATCTTCTTCCTCTCCTTCTTCACCTACTTCTTCTTCACCATCTTCTCCTGTCCCAGGCTGATACTCATCCTCATCCTCATCTGACCGCTCCAAATCTGAATCTCCCTCTACTATTCGGTATAAAATCCTCTCTGCTTCACTTCTTTCTCCTACAACAATGTTGACTCATTAGATACATTAAAATGGTCCTGGTGTCCACTACAATTGACATTCATAAAAGGACTGATATTTCAAAACAGAAATAATTAAACTGTTTTCTGAGATAAAAATATTATTATTGACATGTTAATAAACAAGACCATATATAATTATCATGGTAAAAATAGCAATAGATAAAGAATAATTTGCTTACCTTTCCTCTTTCCATAAAATGTGGTTGATGGTATGCCAGCCATTTTGATTGAAAAGAAAAAGTGAGTTCCCAGCATGCAAACCTATCACATGACACATCACTGGAAAGCCCAGGATGTCCTCTAAAGAGTACTGCAGGGCTTAATAGGGTAACTCAAAATAGTAAAAGAAAATACAGGTGAACAAAATGTCCACTATAAAGGACACAAATGAATGGGCTGGGTCTCAGGAGGATATAGCATCCTTGAAATCCACTAGGGCTCATAGTACATACTACATACTATGAGCCCTAGTGTTCACTATGATCCGTAGTGTTCACTATGATCACACCATCATGTGGGGACACGCCTGCCTGCCTGCCTGCTGGATTCAAACAGATAAGCTATGATGTATTTATAACACTGAATGTGGAAAAACCTGGTGGATTTCCAGCCATTTGTTTTACTGCATTTTATTAAAGCTGTAGAGTTAACACACAGATTGTTGAAGACTAAAGAAAAAATATGTTTAAAATGCCACTGATGTAATTAATCTGCTGTTTACTGGATGAGTCAGGAAGGAAGCCCACAAAGAACACATCATGGCATTACTGGAACAGTAACAGCTTTTTTCTCTAGTTAGGTGAAATATTAGAGATACATGGAGGAAATTTACATTTAGGGTAAGCATCTCATTAGTTGGGATTTTAGATGTTGTAGTGATTTAAATATAACCCCAGGAGTAGAATATTCATTTTTTATGCCATACATCCTTTTTAATCAAGTGCACACTCAGGGAATCCAGGGGAAATTCATCAGAAGAATTATGGATCTTTGCCATTTTGTAAATGTTTCCTTTTATATGAGCTTGATATTCAGAAGGAGAAACAGTTCCGACATTCCTGAGACTAGAAACAGGTGTTTTGTCCCTTACTGAGAGCTGTACATCCTGCAGTCCTCCAGGGTCGCTGGCCTGCAGCTGTTACACGTCTCTCTGCTTCAGCACACCTGGCTACATATGATTACAGTTACATATCGTTAGCAGAGCCATGTAGTTTGACTGCATGCTAATGATGCAGTTTTAATTCAAATGTAGGACGTAGAACACTTCTAAATGTTGCAGGTCTCTGGTCCTTCAGTCTGCAGTGGTCAGTTTGAGACGCCACAGCAGAACTTCCTTCAGTGACCTGGTTCTGTAGCTCATAATGCTATTTTAATGTATCAGGTAATCTTCAATGTAGTTAAGTATGAAGACCTTACTGTGTCTTCATACAGAGAGGAGTGTTTACAGTTTACACTGAGGTCATAAACAATTTGGCTTTCATAATAAAACATTAAGTAGATATGGACATGGGTGGGATTCTTTGTGAACATGAAACGTGATGAAGCTCAGCTCAGTGTGTAACGTTGAATGTGTTGCATGAAGAACAGCTGCAGTGTTACTTTCTGATGTCAATTTCCCCTTCACATGAATAATGCACTCTGATCATGATGCCAGAAAACATGATAAAAAAAAGTCGATAAAAGTTTCTTTATTGCCTTTTTTATTTACATGAAATACCTGATTGGCAGATGCTGCACTTGCCTCACACATGGACGTCATGAACACACAGGGCCACCAGGTGGCGTATCATACTGTCAGTCCAACTGAAATCCTGATTTTCTTCACTGAAGAAAAGTAAAGAACACTCCTGAAGAACACAGAGGTCAGCTTCTCGCCAGCAACAGAGACTTCTGCAGCTCCTCCAGGTGGTTGATGGCCTGTGTGATCATCATGCGGATAGCATCCTGAGCCAATGAGAGAGAGAGTCGAGATCAGTGCAGCCCACATACCTGATAATGGGGTCTTACTACAAGTGGACCATCAGATAAACAATCATACTTTATTAATCCCAAAGGGAAATTACACAGCATTACAGTACATACTGTCCAAAGAAAGACAGACACAGAATACATGAGCAGACGAGTGTCTGAGGCTGCAGCCTTTCATTAGAGAAATACAATCCATTAGGGAGGATGAGGAGGAAAAAAATCATGAAGAATGTGTGCATGGCAATAATAAAGTCAGCGTGATTACATTTCTGTATTAAAAACCTTTTGATGGTCTGATGTAGTATTCTTTGACAAACAGAACTGGGTTTTCATCACCTGTGAGCCTTTATTAACCCTTTCATGCATGAATTATGATCCTTTGTGTCAGAATTTTTTTTCCATTTTTAAAAATTCTTTTCTTAAGGCATAAAAAAGGTAGGAACTTTTTTTTGTAAAAATAATTTTTTTTAAATTTTTTATTTTTATGTGATCAATTGTAATTTTGTCCAAATACAAAGTTGTTATTTGAAAAATACATCAGTAGTATTGTTCCTTAGGGGTTATCTGATGTCACAATATTTTTTTTACTTGCAAGACTCGTCTACAGTAGAAGGAGGGACCGGGTCGGTTCTCATGCTTTTTTGTCTGTCGGCCATATTGTATTTAACAAAAATAATTTCTTGCATTTGCAGCTGATGGCCAGTAGTTGATGGTATATTTTATGATGCATTAGTGTCCACTTCAGTGGTCTGTGTGCATTTATAACATAAAAATCCACAGGAAGCACAAGAAAATGGCTTTTAGATAGCTGTCCACTGTAGTGACCACTCTGCATGAAAGGGTTCAAATTACACAGTGCTGACGTTCACAATAAAGTTATGCTGAAAACCTTTGGCCAGCAGGGGGCTCCCTGTGTGTTTTTGGTTTAGTCCCAGGCCGTTTGCATTCCAGCTGGGTTTGGACCCACCGGGACAGAAACCAGGTCTGAACAGTGACAGACTAGAAACTTATTAAAACGGTTCCTTCTTGCTAGAGCCAGATAACGTCAGGACTTACATGATGCAACAAAGTGGTATAATTAAAGAATTAATAAACTCAATTAGGTTTACTCAAAGAATCCACAGTCCTACTCACTCTTATCTACATACGTTAAACCATGTGCTGACATACAACGTTACCTGTGAAGACATCACAGTAACCCTTTTTTATTTTTAATAAGCTTTGAGTTTAACTCAGTACTCAAAACCTGAGAGAAAAATTTATAGAAGATCTTTATCAAATAATGCTGCTAGAACCTTTAAAAAAATCTGTTCCATGTTTAATTTCCTCTGAATCTCAGAGAAACAGACGGAGGGAGCAATTTAATCTCTAGTCCTTCTGAAATTGATGTTCTTGTTCATTGTGTTACTTCCTCATTAGACAACATGGCCGCCTTAATGAAGAATGTAATTATCCATGGAGGTTGGCTCCTAATTCAGATCTGTGTGCTTTGAAACAGAACGATAGGAAGTTTGAGAGAAAATAGCGCTCTTCGTATCTACATGTGTAACTTGGAAAAATAGTCTACTACTGTATAAAAAGACTCACCAAGTTAGAACATTGTATTATTCATCATTAATAGAGAAAGATAAGAATAATCTTAGGTTTCTTTTTAGCACAGTTGCCAAACGTAGAGCCCAGTCAGATTCCCCCACTCGCAGCAGTAATGATTTCTTAAATAATATTGATTTAGTCAGTTAAGCTTTGTAAGTTGTCAAAAATATTATCTTTATCTAAACTTTCAACCCATCCCAACTAAATTATTTAAAGAAAAATGTGATAACTTCTCAAGTTAGATATGATTAACTTGCTTAGTACATGGACATGAACCACGAGCTTTGAAGGTAGCTGTTAAACATTTACTTACATTTTACAACAAAGATCTTTGCATTTTGTTTGGCTGCGATTCCATCAGCAAATCGCTCGTTTACTTCCATGATCAATGAAAATCATCCTACAACAGTTCTCTGTTTCTTCTGCATTCTGCTCGGTCTTCCCAAACCCGGTTCTGGTTCTGCTGGAGGTTTCCTCCTGTTATAGGGAAGTTTTTTTCTCTCCACTGTCACTACATATATGAGGAATTGCTGTAAATTCAACGACGCAACATAACACCTGTCTACTGTCACTACATCCTGGAGGGTGAATGCTGCAAGTCAATCTGCTGACTTTCCTGGGGTAGAAACTTTAACACCATGTTGTCTAATAAACGGAGCTGAAGGTAATGTTTGATAGTTAGGATTAATTTAAATGTTAATGTGATATAAATGAATTGACGTTTTCTGTAAAGTGCTTTGAGATGGCGTGCCAATTTACATAAATAAATCATAGAAAAATGACCTATAAACCTAACAGGCTGCCTGCTACTACAGGGTTAGGCTGCCGAAGGACAAACTTACACTATCATCTCTCAATTTTCATATTTATGAACTATTGCTGCTGTTAACTCCACATATTCTGTTTGACACATTTCTATGTTTACTTGTATTTTGAATCTAACTGTACTGGAATGAATCTGTTAACTATGGATTATGAATCGGACCTGCTTTGTCTTGTAAAGCGCATGATGAGTCGGTTATGAAACGGAAAAGCTAAGAGTCTGAAGAACCTGGTTGGTGGCGTTCTTGTTCCTCTTGAATTCCTCCCTGGCCCAGCCTCTCAGGTACTTCCTGTCCGCCTCGTCCGGAACTTGGCGGATGGTCCTCAGCATGCTCCTGTAAACTCCCAGAACCTTCTGCCTCTGTAGGAACTGACACAGCAGCTGCTGTTAGCTCCCACCGTCCAGCTCTCAGTCTCAGAGCCGGTCTCAGTTCGGGTTTACCTGCTTTAAAGAAAGCGCTGCTGGCGGTAACCTGGAGCCCATCTCTGTCCAGCTGGGAGCGGACAGGCTGCCGTGGTCCTGGGGACGTTAACAGCTGCTTCACTGGACGCTGGAGGACTCGCTCCTTTTGGCACAATAGCGCCAGCTGCTGGATTGGAGGTCAACCATGACATAACAGGAAATCACCTTTCTAATAAACTTGTTCAAAAATGACTAAAGTCTTCAATTTTAGTTTAAGCTTAGTTAGTTCAAGAAGTTTTGAAGCATCACGAAGGTCATGATTACAGAGGTAAGGGGTGGAGCAGAGGACTGGACATCAACTGACCTCCAGCCAGCCTGTATTGACCTTCTTGCATTGCAACATACTAAACTGGGATTTCAATAAAAAGGCACACTACATGTTGAAACAGTTTTGAAAATGGGTTAAACGGCTTTTATATACAAGAATAGATCAATAATAATGATGGTGATCGTCAAGATAAATATTTCTGAAAAAAGAAACAAACAAAAAACCAACATAACCTATGAATTAAAGTGCCCTGAAAATGTTCTTGAACTCACCTTAGTTACCTCTGGTTACGCTTATATTTTTATCATGAATGTCGTTTATTGGTCTAAAATAATAAATTCTAGCATTCGTGTTAAATGCCTTAAAATGATTCTGAGACGTATGAGAACATGATTCCTCTCTTTTCAGAGAAGAAACAGAAATGCTTTTAGAATCATCATAGAGGAACAAATGTTTCAGTCTGAAGCTCACACTATGTACTGTTCATCACCCCATGGGATTTTATCAAGAATTTATAAATTTGCTCTTTATTTGCCAGTTACCTGAAATAATCATTTCTCCTTCATAACATGGCAACAAATTAATTAATCACATAAATGAATGAGTGCATCTAATGACTTGAGACTTGACGCCTTCTTTCCCATAGTTACCTTGGAGAGTGTTGAGAAATCCTCTGTTGAAGAAAACTCAGATCAGGGCTGAACTACAGGATTGACATTCTATCTGCCTATCAATCCATCACTAAGCTCAAGCAGACCTTCAGTTCATAGATTAATTTTAATTTGGCAGAAATGGAACAGATTGGTGATTATTTGTAGAATTTGAACAGTTTTGATGTCTGCTGGGATTCATTGCCTCTGTGCAACAGAATGAGCCATGTATACATATAATTAACAGTTAGAGACACTGAACAAAAATCATTAATGAGTTAATTGTTCTTATGAGATCAACACTGACCAGAAAACATTTAGATTTCCTCAGACATGCAGGTAGAAGTGAGGAATCAGTTTTAGCTTTTTTGAGGACAAATTTATAGTTTAACCAAATTCATGTTCTTTCCATAAAACTTTATTATGATCGATTAAATTAATAGTAAAATAGTGATCTGCCAACATGGAGCAGAGTTGTTTTGCTCTTCTGCCAGGTGAGAGAAATGTGGCACAACCTGAAAACCTCAGATCTTTACATCATTCACATTAGCAGGTAAATACATAAAACTTCAATATTTCTGCTCATGTACACATCAGAAACGTCTCACATTTGTCCTGTCAGCATGAGGCTTTACTTCCACACAATAGCTGAACGAAGTGTTTAAATTAAAGCTTGAGCATCCTGATGGGGTTCCCCAAGGCACATGATTAGGTCCCCTGACCCTCCGTCCCCACATACTGTGACCCAGTGAAGACATGGACAGTCCCGTCCACACAGCAGCTTGACCCAGTCTAACACATTCGAGTCTGTCGTCTTCAGAATAGTGGTTCCATCTTTGCTCAAAATGTTTCATGTTAGATGTTGAAGATTCTAACATGAAACATTATCAGACTAACAGCCTGCTGTCACACTGGGGAAAACAACAGGCTGAAGGCACAAGGTCAGAGAGCCTGCTCTGCAGGTTCCAGCAGTTAGCCGTTGCTTCTGGCCTGCCTATTGGTCAGCAGCTGTGATGAGCTCAAACCACTGCCTCAGCGCGTCGCTCAGCGTCTCCGGCAGGGCGTTGACGTCCCGCAGGATGACGTAGAAGGGGAAGGGGAACTCGTCCATGTAGGAGCGGATCTCTGGCAGCTCTCCTGGCCCTTTGAAGATGGGCACCTTGATGTCCAGGATGGAGTCCTGCAGCGCAGCACAGGGTTAGTATTCATTCTACAGAGGACAGAAGGGTCAGCTGTCATGCTCTCACCCGGGTGTTGGGGTTGTCCAGAACCACGAAGATCACAAAGATGTTAGCTGTGCGTGCTGCCTGCACCGCTGTCACCACGCGCTCCTTGCCCTCCAGGAACAATCCCCTGCCGTCAGACACGATGAGCAGCAGCTGGGCCGTCTCTGAGGGTCATCAGGAGTCAGAGTATGAGTCATGATTTCTGCCCACAGAAGCTGATCACTCTGCAGTGCAGAGCAACACTTTGTCCAGCCTTTATCAAACACAGTCCTGACACACCGTCTCACTTCAAGTCAGCAGCTGTCACAAAGCGTGAATCAGGCTTTTATTACCATCAGGTTGTTGAATATTATCTCATATTATTATTATTAGTGGACAGGTCTTGTCCTGGGTTGGTTGGACATTTTAGGGTGATTCAGCTGTGGGGAATTATTTATCTTTATAATACTTTTATTAACATGGGAACGATTTGAACTCAAGACCTTCATCCTGAAAGGCATCAGTGAAGAACTGTTCCATTCTCAGCCATCTCTTTTATTACTGAATGGATATGATGTTATGATGTTCTACAACAGCTCCATTGGATTCCCATCTCATATCGCATCAACTATAAAATTTTCCTCCTTACTGTCAAAGCAGTTCACAACCTTTCCCCTCCATCTTTTGGACCTCCTTCACATGGCTACACCCCTGGTGCCCTCAGATCCTGTTCTTCTGTTCGTCCCCCTGAGCATTCAGCCGCTCTGCTCCCACCTGATCTCCGTAACATCGACTCTTTTCCACACTTCAAGTCCAAACTCAAACCCATCTGTTTCAAGCAGCTTATGCTCTTTGATTGCAATTGCATTGTCTTAATAAATCTTGTTTCATACTCAATTTTTACTATATATTTTAATTTGGTGTTTGTTTTTATGTTACATTATGTAAGGTGACCTTGGGTTTCAAGAAGGGCGAATAGCAATGTATAGAGATACATTGCTATGGCAGGCACCTATTGTTCTACACCTCAAAATAACTGTCGCTTCCTACTACCACTAATGTGGCTCGTACCGCTGCGTGGCTCCCTCACAATATATATATCAAAACATGCGGCTCAATCCCTTGAGGGGAGCTATTACTTCTGTTGGTATTTCGAGTAACTGTGGCGACATAATTAACAAAAAACGAGCCAAATTCAACTCAAAACAAAAGTCTAACTGACTCAAAATAGACATAGGATTTAGTCTGCCAGTCTGAGCTGCTCTTAAGAACCACAGTGATGGCAGAATGTCAGAACTACAGACATTGTGGAACAACTGCTATAAATTCATTGCATCTCTGAATGGTGCTGTTTATGTTATATTTTATATGCATATCATCTAGTGGTGGCAAAAGCAATAAAACACTAGTAAGCTCTGGACTTAAGATGGAGTACATGCACACATATTCATGACATGCTTTGATAAAATCAATAAATGTAATTCCAGTACTGAAAAATGAACTTTATACCAGGTGAGTCTCTCTAATTCTGTGCCTTCAAATCATTTTAACAATGCTCCTGGAGAAGATTCATAACTTAGAACTTATAAGTCTGAAACAGGAACAGGTCTGAAAAAAACAGACTGTGTGCTACACTCAAGAAAGAGATTCATTTGATGCATCAAAGAGTGATGTCATCACTGCTGATGTCATCATTACCAGTGGAACTGAATATTCTACTGGTGCATTCACATCAAACATGTTTTAAGCGTCAGGTGAGTCTGGTTTACATTCAAGGTCTATGTGGAGCGTTGGATGTGCTTGATGTGTCAAAAGCTCCAAATGGTTCAAATTGCGCCGCGCTAGAGGCTCAAAGCGCCGCGACGGCCCTCGACGCGCCTCCACATAGACTTTGAATGCAAACCAGCTGCGCCTGACGCTCAAAACGCATTTGGTGTGAACGCACCATTATATGTCCAGTGTCACATTAGATTAGTTCCATCATATTAGGACCAAAGTGTGGTTCTAATATGATGGACTCATTGCTTTGTTTAATGTTTAGAGGTAAGATGCTAATTAAGGTTTAGAAAGGGTTAGGAATAGACTAGTATTGTTTAAGGTTAAGGTAAATGTGTGGATTAGGCAAAATCGCAGCTACTAAAATGAAGGAAATCAATGCTAAGTTCTAATATGTGTCGAATAGTTTTGACAAACTTGTACAGCATTTTGTTTTCTAAATCATTCTACAAATAACCAATGATGATATAATATTAGGGTGTTTCTCTGCCAATTACGTAGCTGCAGTACACTAGTAGTCTAATGTGTTGAATGTACTGAGACACATTCAGAGCATTAGAAACCAATCAGAACCAAATGTTTGTCTTTTGGTTCTGATTGGTTGTTTCTGGACAGTAGCAGAGCTAGATGGATTTTCACAGATTCTCTGTTTCATATTCTACTGTCAGACACTTTTAACAAATATTCATCCATCCATCATCTAACACACTTATCCTTGCACACACACATTCACACCTTAGGACAAATTAGAGAGACCAATTAATCAAGTAATTAATGCCAAGTGTTAGCAAAACCTGGGTTTGGATAGTGACCTAGGTCAGTGCCACTTGGGTGTGGGTCGACGTAAAGGACGAGCCGGACAGAGATTGGCCTTCTTGCCAATGCCAACACGAAGGCCCTCCATTGGTCGCATGGATGTCTGTCTTTCCTCGGACCTCCCAGTTTGTGTGGAGATTTGGCTTTGCTTGGACTCCTCTGTTTGCAGCCTAGGAGTGAATGTGTGCAAAGGCCAAGCCAGGCTATGCATGGAGACCCCTGGTGGCTTGAAGGTCTGTCTTTGCTCTGTTTGCAGGGGGGGCTCTGGTTGGGTGGAGACTCTAGGATGGTTATTTTCCAGAGCAAGTTTCAACTTTACCTTCAGGTCTGCAACCTGACCCTGCAGAGATTTCACTGTTTCCTCCTGTTCTCTGAATTTGGAAGCTTGCTCGGTGTGACGTTTGAGCTGCTCCTCATATTTAAGTCTCACTCTGTACTCTTCAACCATTACTTCTACCAGACCTTTGTTGCGGGAGGCGTATTTTTCAGCCTCCCTCTTGAAGTACTCCAGCTGCTGAAGAATGCTCTTGTCGGCTGTAACTTTGGAAGAGCAAGAAACCTTTGGTACATTTGGAATCTCTGGTACGTTTCTTCCATGTTCAGGTTTGACTCGCAGGTGACGTTCTTTTTCTAACATTTTTTGCAGTTTTTGAATCTCCTCCTGCTGTGATTTGACTTCAGCCTGGTATGCAATCCTTTGCTCTCTTTCCTCATGGAGATCAAAAACCTTACTCTGCAATTGTTTTTTAAGATCGTCTACCTGCTTTGTAAGATCATGGATGTGTTGGCTAGGCTCTTCCATGACTTCCACTGAGGGGGTAATCTCGAAGCCAGCAGAGGGAGTTGTTTCCTGCTTGACTTCCAGTGATGTTGGAATCTCCAAGTCGCCGGAAGGACTCGACTCCCCCTGGATCTCTGGTGATTCATCTTCCGGCTCAATGGGGCTGTCTATGTCTTCTTCGAAAGGGAAAATGACAGCGTCGTAGTCGACTTGGATGTTCAGGTCCATAATGTCGACCCATGAAAGCTCAGCTGGAAAAGCTTCATGTTCACAAGCAATCTGTTGTTGCTTCATGTCGATGTTCTGGTAATTTCTTCCTTCTCTGAAAGGCGTGTAATATCTGGAATCGATATCCCGCTTGTTTTGATTAATTTCGAACTTGCTCTGAAGAGTGATCTGTCGCGATAGAACTGAGGAACAGGTCTGAGAAAACGCTGTCTGCGAGCTACATTCAAGAGAGAGATTCCTTTGTGGTATCATAGAGTGATGTCATCACTGCTGATGTCATTGATGCCATTGGAACAGAATATTCTATCCACCTTATTCCTGGGAGGTTTACTGGGGAAACGATTATGGGTCTCACTTCTGGCGCCACCAGAAGTAAAAGTATTTCATTGTAATTTGGAGGGTTTTACTGATCTATATTCATGATAGAAGTTAGATCTCTCTTTTCAGTTTTATTGTAATTTATAATTATGAGTTTAATCACGGGGAGCGACAGGAACAGAGTGTTAAGTTTTGTAACGGAATTTCAAAATAAAAGCCTAAATATTCCTCTCAGGATAGTACTGCCTTTACTCTTTTTCTCTCAGGTTATTGCACTTCCCTGCTGCGCATGATAGTGAATTAACTTCAGCACAAACCTTAGCATTTCACTGCCCCCCATTAGCATTAGCCTTTTCACTAAAAGAAAAGCTTTTAGCTATTTTCCTTATTTATTAGCCACGCTTAGTACACTGAATGGAGTGATGTTCCACATGCCACTGACAGCATTTTGGCTAATGTTAGCAATTTGGCTCATTTTAACTTGTACACTAATTTCAACATACTGAATAGCATAAGTCCATGTTACTCAACATGCTTGTGACTCTCCACATGCTATTGAGTACATTGTGGCTTACTTTAGCATTGATGCTAATTTGTAGCATCAGAACGCCCACGAAGTGTGCCAACCGACAGGCACACTTTGGCAGGCCCAGTTTAAATTTCTTCAGAAATGTTCTAGTTATTATTATTATTTTTCATATTATTCAGTAATGACCGGTCCAGCAGTGTGATGCTGGTTTACCTGAGCTCAGAGATCCTGGAATTTGCTGTCGTGCTGAGAGAAACATCTTAGTAGACGTTTCCAGAAACTGCAGAAGAGAACAGAGAACCAGTCAGGCTGCTGTCCCAGAGGTCAGAGCAGCTGACCTCCAGCACAGGCTCTGTTCCAGCAGCAAAAACACAAGACTGTGAGCAATCCTCAGAGCCGCTGGGGAAATTCCTACCTGAGCTATCCTGGTCTTCTTCTGTTGGAACTGACAGAGGCGCAGAATGCGAGCCCCCGACTCATCGTTAAACTGCTGCTGGAAGGGATGCAGCAGCTGCATCTGCTCCCCAAAACTACACACAGGAGGAGGAGACAAGACTGTTATCAGCTTCACGTTTACATCGAACCAAAACATTCGTTTCATTTCTTCCTTCAGATAAACCGACTGCAGTTCTGTGGGTTTATCCCAGTGCTCTCACCTGCACACAGACACCTGGCCGACCTCCAGCAGAGTGAGAGCATTGATGATCACTGACAGGGACTCGAACGCCAGCTGGAACACACAGAGGAAGCACAGAGAGTCAGGGTTTACACGACGCTGTCAAATGATTGGACCGTTTTGGGTTCAGGGACAGAAGACACTTTGAGCCTCCTTCCTAATGAAGAAGTTTTTTTTCCCAGCAACAAAAAGTTGTGAGCTCCGTTAAAGTCACGTCTGCAGTCGAGGTGATGTACCTGTTTAGAGTGGTTGTCAACCATGCTGGAGGAGTCATCCACTGCTAGACAGATCTGGTACTCTCTCTTGCTGGGCTTGGTCCTCCTCAGCCAGATCTTGTCCTTTCTGAACTGACTGGCGATGTAAGGGATCACCTTCCTCATGTTCAGCCGCTTCCCTGTGCGGTAATCCCCACTGAGGAGCAGTCACAAGAAAACACACACACACACATACCCATCACCAACACATGGTCATCTCAGGGTTCTAGCTCAGCAGGGAGACAACACATCCATGCAGAGTGTGTGTACTGACCGGAGCTTGGCAGCCTGCGTGGGCTCCAGGATGAGGCGCAGCTGCTCACACAGCTGCTGGGAGAGGGCAGAGGTCAGGGCCTGGTACTGGAGCCACATGGAAGCTGCTGCAGCCTCCTGGAACCAACAGAGCAGAAGGGAGAGTCTGAGCTGCAGCAAACACCAACGCCACGCTGCGCAGATGCCACGCTGCATTAGAACAGAACTAGCCTGGTAGAAATCAGACACTTTGCTTCCTCCAGAGGCTCTGGGCTCTCACATGCTGAGAAACGATTGATTCCTGGAGGCGTGGACTGTGTTCAGGTTTGAAATTTTATCCAATCACTAACGTTTGCCTGTGACATGTAATGTGTCAGTTTGATGGTAAGAAGCTTCCTGAAAACCTACTTCCTTTAATCAATCGATGACATGTCAAAAACATATAATACACCATATGATGTGTGTATTGATGCAGTCCCTCTTGAAGAATTGCTTATGATTAGATTTGTATTATGGTTATACTTGTGTTATTATGTTATATGTTTATTTCTATGTATTATGTTTGTATTAGTTATATTTGTATTATTAACATTCAGTGGAGTAGCTTATCAACTAATAAGCAATTTTCCCTTGGGACTCAATAATACTCTCCTCTCTTCCCAGTTAGAGGACGTGATAAAACCACCAGAATCTCTAGTTAATCTGAACTTCCTGCTTCCTGAAATGCTAACAGAGTCCAGCTCACTGGTGACCTTGTTGTCAGATTAATTCTTGACACGAGAAGAGGGTGTGGGGGTTTTGTCACCTGTTTGTACATGTCAGGTGTACATGCTCAGTGGTTGATGTGTAACCCTTGACCCCAGGATGCTCGTCGTTAGTAGCATCCTGGGGTCAGCCAGCTGAGAGTGTCTCACCTCCTCCTGGGTTCCTGGAGCCAGCTGACGCCAGGCCTCCAGCTGCAGCTCCATCTCCCTCCTCAGCTCCTCTGGGTCTCGCTCTGTCTTCTACAGAAACACATCTGCAGTTAATAATAACTACTCCTTACAGTATTGTCTGATGTTATTAGATTTTGGGGCATTGATGCTTCTGGACAGGAAGCAGCGGTCAGGGCTCCACCTGCTCAGACAGCAGCAGGACAGCAGGAGCCGTGTGAATGGTGGATTCAGAGCTCCTGGTGGATTTCTCTTCCTCTCCAGGAGGCTGTCGCTCCTTCAGCCTCTCATCTTCCTCATCCTGCCTCTGCTGCTCAGCTTCTCCGCTCTCCACACCTGCACAATAACATGGGAAACCATCCCATCACACCAGGATGGGTTCTGATCTCTGGATGATGCAGCGCACATCCAGACTGAACCGGACTGGACCGGACCAGAACCAGAACAAGGACCGGACAGGACCAGACCGATCCAGAACCAGAACAAGAACCACATCAGAATCAGACCAGAACTGGACCAGAATCGGTACCAGAACCAAGCTCAATATTCATGAGGAGGAATCGGAAACCTTTCTGGGAGAACTTGGAGGTCTCCAGCTGCTCCGGCTTCAGCTCCTCTACATCAGCAGACTGGAGTTGTTCCTCCTGGTCCTCTGTCTCCATGGCAACATCATCATTTCCATCTTCATCCTGATCCTTCAAAGGTCCTGCTGCCTTCTGTTGCTCTGCACTGGCGACATCTGAAAGCAAGAATCAGAGGGTTCCTGAGCTCCAGAGCGCTGTGTGTGTGTGGGAGTGTGTGTGTGATCACTGACCGTAGGTCTGGGAGTCGTAGGCCGTCTCCCCAGGTCGGATGTGTTCATACAGGTCTGAGTCGTGCTGGCTGTCTGCCTGCCTGCTCTCAGAGCATTCCTGGCTGCTCTCGACCGTTCTCAGGCGCTTGTTGACGCGCTCGCTGTAATCCCCTGTCGAACGCTCGTTATCTGCTTGGCCCGGTTTCCTCTTAAAGCTCTGAAACAGGAAGTGGAGGAACATTGTCCCACCTGAACACAAACATGGAGAACAGCAGAGTGGGATGAAAGAGCAGTACCTGAGTCTGGCTCTGAGTCTGCTTCTGAGAGGCCATCCTGGCTGTCAGCTTGGACTGGTGGCCTTCTGATTGGCTGGCATCAGCTGCACCACTGCCATGCTCCTAGAGGGGGAAACAAAAAACCAAGCAGGAAAACCAAAGAAGCAGGCCTGTGTTAGTGTCACTTTAAGTTCACTCTACATTTCTCAAACTGTTAATCCCTCAGTCCTGATGCAGCCTGATGATGTTTCGGTTGTCTGACATGCAGCTTTACATTTGACTTTTAGCTTTGAAGAGGAGACCATGTCCCCTTGTGGACTGGAAGCTGAGGCTGCAAACCGGGACGTGTTTGATAGTTGATAGTTTGATAAGGTGTTTGTGCTAATTTTCTGCCTTGGATCCTATTGAAAAACTAAGCATGTGCTCCTCTCAGTCAGTTGCTAACACCAAGTTAAGAAACATTGATATCTGAGGTAGAGAATCCATCTGCCTTCTACTGAGGATCAGGAATTTTAGAGGCCAGAAATCTCAATCAGCTGTAGAAGAACCAGATGTGTTTTACTTTAAATAAATGAACATGTGTGCTGATTATTTGAGTGCCCAGTTGACCAGAGTGCAGACTGTTTTCATGTTGTATACCAGAGTGGCTAAACGAGGTTGAGATTTGCCCCAGTCGGGGGCAGCTGGGTGGAACGTTACCTCTTTAGCCTGATCTGTCTCTGCAGCGGCGCCGGCCAGCTCCACAGCGGAGTCACTCTGAATGTTCTGCTCTCCAGTCTGACCATCTGCACTGTGCTCCTTCCTCTCAGCAGAGCTGGGCTGCTCATCATCCTCACTCTCAGCTTCATCCTCCTGCTGGATGTCCCAACAAAACACCCAAACAACGAGGCTGTTAGCAGCTCTTGGTTCCGTCACACCATCGACTCTGTTTCTACTCAGACCTTGGGTTTCTCTCCGCTGTCATCTCCAGCAGCCTTATCTTTTTCTTCCTGTGCTTCTCTATTCTCCTTCCCCTCCTTTTCTTCTTCATCTTCATCAGCTGCCTCTTCCTGTTTCTCATGTCCTTTCTCATCCTCTTCCTCAGATTTGGGTTCCTGGTTCTGTTCGTCGTCTCTCTGGTTCTCCATCTCAGTTTCTCCTGACTCCTCTTCCTCTCCATCTCGCTGTTCTTCCTCTTTCAGCTCCACCTCCATGACCTTGTCATCAATATCTAGCGGGTTTTCATCTGAAAAGTCCAAACAGTCAATAAGTCATTCACTATTTGTAGAAACAGGACATTTAGGAATGAAAAATGCTTTTAGTCTTACATATTAAACAAAAGGAAAACTTAAAATAGTATTAGAACTATTTTATTTATATTAGAAGATTGTGTTCAGCTAGCCAAGTCCTGAATAAAATTCTGATTCTAATAAATGGGAAACAAAACAAGAGAATTTTTAAATACAACCATAAGACAGATCTGTTGATCTGGATTCCTAAAGGAAATTGCAGATAATTGAAGTTTTAGTTTTAATAATTAGCATCCAGTTGTAATCTTATGACTAGATTATTCAAAATCCAGTCAAAAGTTAGAAAGTATCAGAACATGAGGAGTGACAACACACTCATGTATTTAGACGTTGAGCACCAGCTTCCTCACCATCACCATCCTCATCATCATCTCCTCCAGCCTCTTCCTCCTGGTCCAGGTTGAGGTCGTCAGGCAGGTCCATGGCCTCTGGTTCTGGTCTCTGCTCCTGCTGACCGTGGTACGGGTCCACCTCGTTCTCATCAAACTCTCTCTGGAAGCCGGAGGAACACACACGTTAGTTTGGACTGCTGTTATTATCCTGAGCTTTTAAAAAGGATGAGACCTCTGGGCTTCTAACAAATGTCTTGAAGTTTTTGTCAGCTACCATCTTGAAGACAACAAACTGATTTATCTTATCATATTTCTGGCGAACTGATTCTCCGGTTCTGATATGGAGACGACAGGGCAAACAGAAACAGGAAGTAGTGAACAGCTGGAGGGGATGTGAGGTCACCTCGTCTCCTTGCTCGTGGATCTTCTCCGTCTCCTCCTCACGCTGCTCTTCATCCTGGTCCTTACTCTTCTTGTCCCTGTTGGAGTCGGCTGTGTCCAGGTTGTCCTCTTTAGCCACCAGCTCAGATTCGCCCTGCAGGAGGACAGAGGACAACGTGGACATGAAGGTGTGTGAACCACCGTCTCACACACACCCTGAGACCTGCTGGGATACCTGGTCCATGCCCTGTCCAGACTCCTCTTCCTTCTCACTGCCTTCCTCTTCATCATCCTCTTCATCATCCCCCCACATTCTCTCATCCAAAGTGTCTGTCTGACCTTCTCCCAGGTCTCCCATCTTTTTGTCCAGCTCCTCTTCCTCCTCTTCATCAGACTCGTTGTCTTCACCTATAAACACACAGAGAGGTCTGGGGGTTAATCACAGCATGTCCACGGCCAAAGACATGTCCTGGAGGACACATCTGTTCCCAGGTTCAACTCACCACCTTCATTCTCGTCCCCATCATGAACTCGTCCATCAAAGTCTTCAGACATTTCGATTCCGTTGTCCTCCGACTTGATGTTCTCCAAATTCTGCTGCTCCTCCTTCTCTGCTCCCTCCTGGAAGGAATCCTCCACCTGCAGGAACAGGAGCGTCAGATAACCTGCAGGGACCCGATGGGGCCCGGGCCTCATGATGGGACCCCCCTCAGGCAGCACAGTCACCTGAATTGCAGCTCAAAAACAAAAACAGAAAATTTCCCAAAAATTGCTTCCATAAACATCACTGCTGTCAGGATGGGTTCCCCCCAGATACATAACCAATAAGCTATCTGGAACAGTTAAGGTCAAAGGTTAATAAGGGAATCCTTCAGGATGAGAATGAATAATCTATCCCAACCTGGGACTGATCAGAGGACAGAAGGATGTGAAAGCAGATGAACACAGTGTGTGATATGATCTGTTTTTCTCTCACTTTCTTTTCTTAAAAATAAATTCAAATGACAGAAAATATTTGTAAAAACTTGCTTCTATTCAGTCATTTTTTCTGGGATCTGACCTGAATTCAAAGTCCAAATAAATACAAGCTATAAAGACGGTGGTGGCCTGAGTGGGCTGACATCACTCTGAACTACAGACACACAAGGAGTTGTTGGTGAAAAATAGATCCTGATTTTCCTAAAATTAAATCTTTAAAAATAGAAAATTTTGATTAATGGGTGAAATGGATTAATCTTCCCTGGATACAGGTAAGATTTCTGGAGCCTTGTCATCTTTTTCTTCCCGTGCTTCTCTATTCTCCTTCACTCCTTTTCTTCATCTTCATCAGCTGCCTCTTCCTCGCCTTCCTGTTTCTCAGGTACAGCCCAGTATCCATGGCTGTACCACAGACACAGCCTCCTGCTGTATCCATGGTGATGTTGAGCCTAATGTCCCACATCATCTCAGTGATATCATCTTGCTCTTATGGTGTCTGTTAAACTAATGTTAATGGGAAATGAATCCATGGCTTCACCCATGGGTTCATGTTCAGCTCCTGACCAGCATACTGTCCATGTGAACTCAGTTTCTCGTCACCTGGTCTTCATTCTCGATCTTGTCGCTGACGTCCTTGGTGCCGTCTCCGTCTCCGATGCCTCCGCCCTCGTAGTCATGGAACTCTGTGGCTCCGTCCGCGTCGCCTCCAGGCATCAGCTCCTGAGGCAGACAGAACCCCTGCAGGGACACCAACACAGCGGGTCAGTTCTCCTGCCGAGCTCCCTTCCTACTGGCTGAATGCTCCATCACACACTGGGCCCACTGCACCTTCTGGGCCAGCTGGGTGAAGATGCTGGACAGCACAGACAGCAGCTTGCCTGTGCTTCTGTGGACTGCGAGCGACACAGAGAGGTAGTAGCGGGCCAGGTCTGAATAGACCCCCAGCAGGGGCAGGAACCGGACCAGCGCCCTGCAGGCCCGGTTCACCTCCTGGAACACAGGAAGCACAGGGATCAGGACACCAGCAGAACCTGCTGACAAGTTCCATCTGGTACCAGAACCAGATGGGCATCAGAAACCAGAGACAGCAGATGATTCTGATCAGCCTTTCTGTTTCCTGTCTGTTGCAGCGCTCAGCGGGTACCTGAAGCTGTGAAGGGGGACAGGAGTCTCTGTGTCTCCTCACACAGCCCAGCAGCTTCGTCACGGCAACGCTCACACTGCCAACAGACAGAGCCTCCACCTCAGCTTCAAGCTCCGCCTCCAAGAGCCGAGTCAGGTGACCAGGCTTCAGCAGGTCCTCTACAGGCTCCTCCTTCTCCTCAGCTCCGTCTGAACCACAAACAAGAAAAAAGACAGATTTATATGTGTGTGTGTGTGTGTGTGTGTTTCATCCGACTTCAAATACAACTTTAAAGTATTAGAACATTGCAACATTTACAATGCCAAGTGCTGAGCTCCATAATCGCCACACATTGATCTGATTTGCCTCAAAGCTCTGGTCTAATCCCAGATTCAGACCTGGAGCCTGGTTGGACCTGGACACTCTGGTCCAGTCCGGTCCCAGTCTCAGGTCCATCAGAGACCAGAGACTTCATGGTCACCTGTCTTTGGCTCTTCCTGTGTCTGTCCTTCATCCTCAGCCGTCCTCCTCTTCACCAGTCTCTGGACAGCATGCAGCAGGGCGCTGATGTTGGCCTCCAGCTCAGCAGAGAAGAAGCTCCAGAAAGCAGAGTGCTGACCTGCAGACAGAACCAGAGGAGAGGATTCCAGTCTGCCGACAGGCCATTATGTGTGACTGACAGGAAAAGCACATGAGGTGTGTGTGAGAGCAGAAGCAGGTGAGGTGTGTGTGACTGAGCAGAAGCTGGTGAGGTGTGTGTGTTGGGTGCTGACCGATGGGCTCAGGCCCCGGGGACAGCAGCTGACTCCTCCAGCTGGTAAACTCAGTGATGGCCGTCTCCACCTGTCCTCGGACGTAGTTCAGACTCTGTGTCACGGCGGGCTGGGTGTTGGCCCCACCCTCCCCGGTTAGCGGGGAAAACAAGCTCTCTATGCTACTCATCTGGGCTGCCACGCCCCCTAACTGCTCCATGGCTGAACAGCAGGTGGTAAAGCTGCTCCTGAGGGGAAAACCAAAGGAAACAGATCTGTGTTCAGTTTTTGTCAGAGTGGTGGGACTGAAGGTGTCTGCATGATGCTGTACCAGGAGCAGAGGATGGACCCAGAGGAGGCCAGCTGCTCCTTCACACTCTGACTGTCCTTCAGCATGGCAGCGACCTGCTGCTGCAGCTGGGTCCAGCCGGGGTCTCCCCTCCTCAGCAGGCAGCCGGGGGGCTGCTGCTGCACTGCCAGGGGGGAAGGGCACATCAGGGTGTGGCGCCTGCTGCTGGCGCCCGTCTGCTCCCTCTGCTGGGGTTCTTCAGGACAACACTGGAGCAGCCAGGACAGTTGTTGCAGAAGCGTGGCACTCTGAGCTGCCAGCCCCCGGCCTCTTCTGAACCAGTCCTGCAGAGAGTCCTGGGGGGGCAGGTAGCAGCCCCCGTCCTCACTGTGGCTCTGGAGGTGGGTCTGTATGTTCTGGAGGCTGGCAGTTAGCTTCCTGGACCAAGGAGAGGGAAGAGAGAGGGGGTGGGAGGAGACAGTGTAAATGAAAACAATCCATGATGCAGGAGTCAACAGGAAACCTAATGAACTCAACCAGTCAAGCAGTACTTGGTGTGTGTGATGTTTGCTGGGGACTGGTTAGTTTACCAGAACTTTAAACCTAACCAGGTGAGAGTGAAACATCTGTCACCTTGACTAGTGGATAACCTTGACCTTGCTGTACATCATGTGGTCATGTGCACATTGTCTCTTTGGTCTGTTCTGTCATTCATTAGAAGATGATCTGAACCACTTCAATCCACCCACACACTTCAGTTCAGCACCATCCTGGAGTTGAACTGATTCTAGACTTTATGTTGGTTTTTTCTTTGCATATCATGTTGTGTTCTTAGTATTTGTATAAGTTCAGACTATATTCTATGGTACATACAGCCTTTCGTGCTTAACTAGAACCACAGTTAAAGCTGATGTCTCTTCTTTAGGTTCTGTTGATGTGACTCTGCCTGATCCAGATCAACTCAGAACTAATCCCACTATCTGCTGCATAACCCAGTGTATTACAGTGAAGTCAGTTATAGAAATCAAATTTAACATGATTGATAACCAGCAAGAAGCAGAGAGGAAGTCTGCCTGTTCAGCAAAGGTTCAAGATGAGAATCAGCCTGACCCTTCAGAGGTCAGTCAATCCTGTGACGCCTTGTGATGTTTTTGTGTGTCTGGAGCAGTTGGAGTTTTATATTATCCACCTTTACTTGACCTTTTCTTGGACTTGCTGAATGCTCTCAGAATGTGTGGGTGTGCTGTGTTTCCTGTTTCCATGCAACGGTACTCCAGCTCAGCAAGGCCTCACCTGAGGGAGACCCAGTGTTGGGTCAGCTGGGCCAGTCGATGCCTCTGTCTGAGCAGCAGCTTGAACAGGTGGGAGGAGAAACCTCTGCAGCGCTCTATGTTCCCAACACCAAGCTCCTGTAACCATGGAGATGCACAACACAGACAGGACAACAGCAGGAGATCAGTGCTGGTCTAACAAGAACATGTCCAGCAGCCTAAAGCTGTCTTGGGTTATGAACAACCTTTTTTCAGTAAACTAGGAAGCGTTTCTGCATTCAAAGAAACACCTGATGTATTAATAAGGATTCATCTGCAAGACTGCTTAGTGTCAGAAACATTTGCTCTCAAGTTGAGATGTATAAAACTGAACGGCTCCCTCTGGCCGTCTCTGTTCTCTCCATCAGCTTCCTTAAAATTCCCATCTGTAGAACTGAGCTCTTTTGTATGTAACCACTCTACTGCCCACAAACGTTCACTTCTGACCTAAGCTCACCACTCATCCCCACAGCTTCCTTGTGTGACTCATTAGCTTCATCAATCTGTAGCTAACACAGTTCTGTATGACTCCCTTGTTTTTTCTTCAATTCCTTTGGCATCTTGATCATAGGATCTTGAAAGGTCTTGCTCAGCCTTGGCAGTCATTAAAACCTCTACTGCCAGCTCTCCCAGACACTTCATACCTACATCAACACAGCTACATCAACAGCTGGATTAGTTTGTAGTTTTTGTTGAAACAGCAGTGCAGCTGTGTTTCAGCTGTGGACTAACCGCTTCATCCAAACATCTGAGAATCCGTTAAACCTGCTGATTTTATCGGCTGTCCTCACATTACCATGAACCCAGACAAAGCTGAGACTTTTGATGTGTGCCTCACCTTTGAGGCGTGCTGGAGAGCGGTCAGCAGGGCCGTCCTCCTGGCCCATGAACGGTAGAAGTATTTCTGGCATCCTTCCCAGGCTCCCAGTAACTCTGTAAACAGCCTGCAGCATCAGGTTTTGGGAAAAATGAGCAACTTGGACAAAAGAATGGAACACCTCTAGGCATGCTGTGTGTGTCTTTGTGAATCAGTTGTGCTTACACACGCTCAGGCTGGCCCTGGGTCTTCACAGCAGAGAGAGCAGTGGTCATCTCTAGCGGGTGCATGCAGAGGGTGCTTTCTGGGTCAGCGGTTCTGTTCCATATCAGCCCTTTGCGGTACGACAGGCCTAACAGGGACAGAGACAGCGTCAAGCACCTACCTAATAGAAGTGAGACAGGCTGAGAGAAAGCGATGAAAAGGAAACAAACCTATTTCAGAGAGCATCTTGAACAGGTCAGATAGAGCTCTCTGCTTCTGCTGAAGGATGTGCTTGACCTCCGTCTGCTGCTTTTCTTTGGCTGCTGCTGTGTCTATGCTGAGGCTCTGCAGGTCTCCTAGGTTGCTGATTATCTCACCTGAATGAGACCAAGAATTAAACAACAGCAGCAAATAAATATGGTATTTGCAAAAAGGTAAACAAATTCAATTAACCCTTTCATGCATGAATTATGGTCCTTTATGTCAGGATTTTTTTCAGTGTTTTTGATTTTTTTAAGGAATAAAAAATGTTTGGAATAAAAATTTGTACACATTTGTTTTTTTTTTTAGTATTTTTTTCCAGATGATCAGGTGTAATTTTCTCCAAATACAAAGTTATTTGGAAAACACATGAGTATCATTGGTCTTTAGGTTAGGGTGACCATATTTTCAATTGGGAAAACCAGGACAACCTGTAGCGGGGGGGGGGTGGTTGCGGGGAAAGTCCATACATTTGCGCTTTGGCATGTTGTTGGCTTACAGGGCTGCTCGCACTGATGCGGCTCAGGGAGTACGTCGCACGCAGCGCAGTGCCCTAGTGCCCGTAAATTTAATGGTCCAATGAAGGAAATTTAAAAAAACAGGACATTTCCTCACTTTCTAAAAAAAACCCGGGACGCCCGGGACAGGACGTGAAATACGGACATGTCCCGGGAAATACGGACGTTTGGTCACCCTACTTTAGGTGTTACAATGTTTTTTTTTTTACCTGCGAGAGTCCTCTACAGTAGGAGGGGGGCCTGGATATTTATGAGTTGCTTTTTTGTCTGTCTGCCATATTGGATGTAACAAAAATGTTCTTGCACTTGCAGTGGATGGACAGTAGTTGATAGTGTAATGTATGATGCACTAGTGTCCACTTCAGTGGTCAGTGAGCATTTATAACATAAAAATCCACAAGAAACATAAGAAAATGTCTTTTAGATAGCTGCCCACTGCAGACTGCTATGCATGAGAGGGATAAAGTAGAAATAATACCTAAACTCCATACATTAGTAATGATCTAAATGATATGAACGGTACATTTGGTCTAACCTGACCTGTGTTTTGCAGAAACAGGAATCTTACCAGTAAAACAGTCCAGATCTTCAGCCAGTTCAGGTACGGATGTTCTCTTCAGCAGCTGGATGCTCATCTTCTTCATCTTCCGGAACAAAACAGGCAAACGGGCCTGCAAGGAAGATGGTCCAGTGCCTTCCTCCAGGTCCTCATTCTAAAACACATTTATGGTAAAAAAAAAAAAGGTGAGAACAAACATGTGATTAGCAGGTCAAAGAGCTGAAGTCACAGTCAGAGGGTGTCTTGGTGTTTGGGGCATTTACCTGAAGTTCCCTGCCCTGGCCAGGCATGGCGCTCTTCAGCGCCTGATGAACCCTCTGGATGGGAGCGTCCCCTGACCCGGCAGGCTCTGGGTCCCAGCTGGAACTGCTTCTTTGTTCCACCAGCGCTGCTAGACTGGGTCCACTCAGAGCATCCTCAAACCTCTTCACAAACTTGAAGAGAGTGCTAAGAGAAAGCAAAGCACAGAGAGGAGTTGGCAGACGACCTATGATCCATAATCCATAATCAGATTAAAGCTGAGCCCAGGTTCTTATGCACCATACCGCTGCGTCTTCTCCACTGACTGCTTGATGGACCAGTAGCTGACATCATTCCACTTGGAAATCTTGACGAAGTCCTGAGAAAGAAGGTAGAGCTCATCAGTGGGCATTTACGGGGTCTTTGAGAAGTTGATGGGAAATGAATGCTTTCATACTTTGAGCTCCTTCTCAATGGGCTGCCTGAGCTGAAGTATCTTGGCCTGGACAGACTCAGAGAACTGGCTGTAGTACCGATGAAGGTTCCACAGAAGCCGGGACAAAGACTCTGGAAAAGAAACAACAGGTCATCACAGGCAGAACCTCCAGCTGGGTTCACTGGTTCTGTTCACACACGAGCGGATCAGAATCATCTTAATGGTGAACATACTTTATCCTGAGAGCTGAAATCAGCTCTAATTGATGTAGATGTGAAGAAATTTCTGTTAGTTTGTTTGCAGAAAGTCATCTGCCTGCCAAACTCGACACCAGACCGGGTCAAAGTATCTCAGCAGGGCTGTGTGTGAAGTGTTGTGTGATTGGTCAGAGGTTTGTTGCAATGTTTTAAGCAGAAATGCCTTCAGACAGCAATATTGATGTTTCTGTTCAGCTATCAGCCACTGTCCAGTTTCTGTATCTGCAGAAGACATGGGTTATTTTGAGAAATATTTATCTGATGCTGTGAGGAATTATGTAGATTTGTGCAGTTCTACAGATAGAAACTGGAAGGTTGTCGTTCACAGAGGAGGCTGTTTGCAGAACAGTGTGGAGCTTTCTGACCGTTTCATTAAAGCAAAGCAGAGGATGCAGGGAGGGGAGAGATGCTGGACTGTGTGTGTGAATAAGAAACCACATGGCTGCACATGGACTGTCTGATATTCACTGCATCATGGTTAAGTTCCTGACAAACTTTCAGATTGATGCTCCACCTGGTCTACAGATTTGTATAACTGTACACACCAAATCACAAATTTCATAAAGAGGTTCATTTTTTAGATATTTCCCACCCTGAGAGCTGGGTATGTGGGCCCAGGACTGACCTTGACCTGGGAGATCAGGCACCAGCAGGAGATGGCAGTGGAAGCTGAGCAGCATTCTCAGACGGGTGTGGAACTCGCCCAGGGTGGAGCCTTCCATGAAGGCTTCCAGAGTGGAGGACACAGAGGACAGGGACAGGCTGTCTGCTGCCTGCTCTCCTGGTGGGGACAGTCACAGCAAAAGGCCTTTTAGAAGCAGCTGAAGCCTTCTCTCTCTGGTACAGGGCTGGAGGGCCGGCGTCCTGCAACCTTTAGATGTGTCTCTACTTCAACAATGAGGTCATTGACAGGATTCTGGAGAACTTTATTGCACATATGAGCGGACTCAGCTATTTGAAGTGTGTTGGATCAGAGAGACACGCACCGGCCCTCCAGGACCGGGTCTGCCCACCCCTGATCTAATAACCTAACCAAGGCCACCGGGGAAAATAGATTTTATTCTCAGTCTAAAAAGAAAAAAAGAATCCTCATGTTTATGAGTAAGATATGTATTTACTAAAAACACACATCGGAACTGAACTGTCATTCTGACATCTGTCCTAAACCCAGGCTGACTCTAGATCAACCTGAGGATGACTCGGCGGCTGAGCGGTTGGGTCTACCTGTGTCCGCCTCCTCTCTCTGTTCCTGAAGGTAACGCTCCACCAGCTGGTAGAGGGAGAACCAGTGTTTGGTGGATTTTTCTGTATGGCGCTTCAAGGCATTGTCCAGGCTGCTTGACCAGCAGCTGCAACACAGAGACCGCCCAGGCAGTGGATTATTAACATTTTAGGCTAAATCAACTCACACCTACTTCAGGGTGAAGAACAATAAGAAAACTGGTCAGATCAGATCAGGAAGAACTGGATCCCTTCCTATATTACTTCAGCTCCAGTTTGCGCCACTGGATGATCAGCTGGGTGACTGGTTCCAGTTCCTTCCGCAGGGATACGGCGCGGCTGGCGTTATTCTCCCAGTCCTGATTGGTTGACGGCAAACAGAGTTTGACCAACAGAAGCCAGCCGAATGTTTGATAGTCTGCTAGGTCAGCGTGTGGGTGCAAGTGTCTCACCTGTGCCTTGCCAAGCAGAATCTCCAGACCGTTGAGGAACTTGGCCAGAGGGCAGGCCAAGCTGAACGACCTGATCCTGTCCATGACCACGTTCAGCTGCACAACACAGGAGCAGTCGTTACACTCAGCACTGGGCGCAACTCTGTCATTATATTCTGTCCTACAACATTCAGTTACAATGAGCTGCAAAAGTATTCACACCCCTTGAACATTTTCACATAACAAAACATCTAGTGTTTGTGTCAGACCAACAGGTAGAGAAGATGATAGTGAAGTAGAGCTCAGTCACAGCTGCAGCTCTCCACCTGCTTTGCACTACAAACTTTGTGTCCATTCTTCTGTTTCCTTCTGCAGAGTTCCATCTCTCGCTTTTGTTGCCAACCCAAACAAGCCTTGGTGCATTCTGTGATAAAAGCTTTAAAGCTTGTTGCTATGGGGGTTGAGGCTGAGAGCCTTATGCAGTGTGAGAAACACAAAGCTCCTGCCAAGAGCCACAAACAATTGCTACACATGATATTGAATAGGGCAGCTACAACAAAAATGTAAGACCTGTGCTGAATGTATTTAAGGCCAACTTACATATCAAATGAACTTAAGACCTTTGTAGGATGCGTGGACTGCCTGTATAATCACCATGTTAAACTGAAATCAGTAGACAAACAAGCCATGTGTCCATGGCTGGTGTCTCTGCAGGAGGACTGACCTGGACCAGAGCAGGGTGCTCCGGCCATTCCTCCAGCCTTGTCTTCACTGCCTCACTCAGTTGTTCCAGAACAGGCAGACAGAGGCGCGCCTCTCTCATGTTAGGCTGCTGGTAGAAGTCATAGGGCCCCTCTGAGGAGAGGGCCAGCTCATCAGATCCCCCGGAGCCCGACACAGTGTTCTGGAGGAGGGCAGAGAGCAGCAGGCCGCAGCCGGCCAGCTGTAGGTCCAGCTCCGAATCTAAGCAGGAAATACAAGTTAACTGTTCCACTCTGACTTGAATAGTAAACCTTTATTAATATCTGACTGTCAGATGTTACTAACCAATCAGATGATAGAAGTGAGTCATCACAGGGGAAGCAATCTGATGGGAAGAGATCAGGGCTTTGATGTGTTCTTTACTGTGATTGGTTGGTGGCGTGCCCTGGTACCACAGTGATTGGGCGTAACCCAGACACACACACTGATGCACCTGGACCAGTGTGTTGATGGCAGGTCCAGACAGAGAGGCTGCAGCAGCATCAGCCTCATGTTCTGGTTCTGTGTCAGCCGGGCCTTCCAGGCTGGGCTGGGACAAAATATCTGCAAAGTCCTGGAAACCAAACCAGATCAACCAATCATAATCACTGTTAGTAAACGAGTTAGAGAAAAATGCTCATTCAGAATGGAATATATAGAATTTCCTTTGCATTCTATAACAACTCAAATCCATAAACTGCAAACGAGTAATTTATGCTTGTGGTTTGTGTCCTTGGACAACACACTTCACTCTCCTGGCCTGCTGGTGTTAGTCAGCTGGTGGTGAAAATGGCTGCTTGGGCTTTAGAAATGGAGAACTGATAAGCTAATTAGCCATGAGCCTGTGCATGTGCTGCTGTGAGCTATCAGGTGGGCTACATGCTTCAGTGACTGTTATTAAAAGACCAAACCTAACCAGTAAGAACTGTAAAACAAAGACAAAGAGTCCAGTGGTTCTGCAGTGGGAACTGGACCGGGCAGATGTCCTGCTGCAGGATATTTCTACCTTGCTGAACTGAGGGAAGTGGCGCCTGAAGTCCGTCTCGTCCTGCTGGTCCTGGGTCAGGCCTGAGCCGTGCAGACGGCTGCGGCTGCGGTACAGAGAAGCCTCAAGCTGCTCCTGCTCCTGCTTCCTCTTCTCCTGGTTGTCCCACTCGTTCACCACGGCCTGAGGAGAATCATGCGGTCAGACAGGAACCCAGCAACAGCGCTACTGAAACATGAGTGGACAGAGGCCGAGCGGGAGGTCTGACCTGGCAGATGTGTCTGAAGAGGCTGCATGCCTCCTCACTGAGCTCTCCTGTGGACAAGCTGTGGCAGCGGACATACAGCAGAGCGTTCAGCAGCAGAGCAGAGGGCTGAGGGGCCCCGCTACCTGCCTCCTGCTGGGGCAGAAGCTTCTCCAGGCTGTGCACAACATCTATACAGGTCCTGGAGCACAGGAACTGGGCCCGGTCCAGGTCTGACGGGAGGCCGGGGGACACGGAGGGGAAGGACACCAAGCAGGACACCAGCTTGGACAGGCCAGGGACATGGGTCAGAGAGGTGGCCAGCTGGGAGGCCACCAGCCTCATGCCGTGCCGCAGCTGGAGCAGGCCGGTCCGGACCGGGCCCACCAGATCCGGGAACATAGGGTAGTCGTCCAGGAGCTTCTGGCAGAAGCGCTGCTGAGAGTTCTGCCAGCCAGCCTCCTCTCTGAGCAGGGCCCGGACGGCTGACCCGGACCTGAAGTAGGACGGGTCCTGGAGGGCCTTCAGGAGCCGAGACAGCAGCTCCTCCACAGCCGACATGTGGCCCACGCTGCTCAGGTAGTGCTGCAGCTCCCGGTACAGCCGGCCATACTGGGCCTGCTGCGGCCGGAAGGCCTGCTTCCTGGACAGCTCTGCTATCTGCTCCTTCACCTGCTGCATGCGGATCCACAAGTATCTGCACACACACAGACACACACAGACACAACACCAAACATTCAAATTAAATGAAAATTTGATGTCAAAATTAACACTGTACACTGGTTCTGTGTACAGTGTCTGTGGATGAGACAGAAGGTCTTCTGATCCACAGGTAACCGGAGCTTGTGGGGTGTCCAGGAGGGCACTGGCCCCCCTGACATCTGATTGGCTGCCAAAAGTGACTCTGCAGATGATTGACATGTAACAGCAGCAGATCGTTCCTGTACAGCAGCTTCCAGGAACAGGATGAGTTTTCTGGGAGCTGAATGAAACGCTGGGTTGACTCCTGGGTGCTCTGACCTGATCCTGGGATGCTGGAAGCCGTCAGTGGTGCTGCTCTCCTTCAGCTCCTCTCCGCTCTTCAGCTCAGACGATGCGCTGCGAGCTTTCCACTCATCCTGCAGCAGAGCCAGCTATAGCAGACACACAGAGCATTCAGTCATTTCACTTTTCACACACCTGCTCTGCTGTCCTGCTGCCTGACAGCTGAGAACTACTGGAAAACTAACTGGACTGGTCACACTGTGAGCTGCAATAGAAAATAACTTGATTGTTCAAGAAGAAAATATAATTTCCCTAAATCCATGTGTGCAGTTGTACATTTCATTTTTTCTTTATAATCAACCCCATCATGTTTTTGTTTCCAGACAGACCTCCTGCTGAGCGTAGTTCAGTTTGTAGCTCCTCTTCACCGCCGGGTCAAAGATGGTCTGCGGTGTCCAGACTCGGATCTGCAGCAGGCCCATGTTGACCCAGAACACACCACACTGGGCCAGGGAGTCCCCGCCCTGTCCTTTGACCTGGACAAACTGCTGCAGACAGGCTGTGCAGGCCGCCATCAGGCCTTCAGGCAGCAGCTGGGGAGGCAGGAAGTTCTTGAGGAGCGTCTGGATCTCCTGGGCGGCGGTGAGCGGCGTGGCGTCCTGCACCAGGCTCTCACAGCTCTCCATGTAGCCCTCCTGAAGGTGGGGGGGCAGCAGGTCGGCCATGCTCTGGAGCTGCCGCCGCAGCACCGCCCCCTGCAGCCTCAGGTCCGTTACCCTGTGGAGGCATGGCTGTCAGTCAGTCAGTGGAAGGGGTAGGGTGACGCAGTGTGTGTGCGTGTGTGTGGACTGTACCTGAAATGGGCTGTGGCTGGAAAGGTCAGGTTTTCCCACAGGACAGAAGAGACGACCTCCAGCTGCTGGACCCTCTCCTCCCACTCCCCCAGGCTGACCCCACAGGACAAGGGGGCCTCCGCCTGCACCTCTCCCCTGCTCAGAACTCCCAGCATGCACCGGGACCACACTGCTTTATTCAGCAACCCTGGGCCCTGAAAGCAACATCAGCCATGTTATCCATCAGCAGGAAGTCTGACACTCCCAGTCAGCAACTAGAGAGAGATTAACAGACAGAACCATGTTCTCTGCTCCAGGGCGCGGCGTCAGATCCTTCTGGGTCTCTGGATCCACTGGGTTCCATCTGAGCCAGCGGGTGGGGTCAGAGGTCACGCTGCAGCTCCAGAGAGCAGCCAGGGCCTCAGAGAGCAGATCACACCACACCAAGGGCAGCTTCTCCTGCAGCTGCAGACCAGAACCAGGAGTTAGGCTCAGGACTACACAGAACCACAGACCTGGAGTAGGCCCGTCATGGTAACAGATTTGCTGGACGATAAATTGTCACAGAAGTTATTTTGATAAATGATTTTGTTGTTGTTTTGTTGTAATATAATGGTAATGGTATAACACATTCTCACAGGTCAATAGACTTTAGATTCTAATGAAGATTTAACACAGGAACTGGAAGACAGTTTAAATATCCAAAATAAAGAAAACAAAAGAACAGAAACAAATAAATAAATTATGAAGTTGCTATAAACAGAACTCCAGATTTGAGCCCCAGTAGGAACAGAAGTGAAATGATCCATCGTGTGTTTGTGACCACTGGGTGGTACAGGCAGCCCGCTGACCCCGTTGCTGCTCAGCAGGAACCACAGACTCTGCAGCTGCCCCACGTTCATCGGCGTCGACTGCAGGCAGAAGCGAAGGTGTCTGGACAGCCGGCGGCGAAGGTCGTCCTCAGCAACACGGTCACTGGGGATCCACAGGACAATCAGAGTGGCTTCCAACAATGTCTTACTATAGTGGTGGGACAAGTAGGAGGTTACCATGGAGACAGAGCCAGGTGCAGCAGATCTGCACTGAGAAGCAGCTGGTTGAGGACAGACAGGCCTTCCATCAAAGGCCAGAGCTGGGTCTGGGTTCTGAGCTGCAGCAGCCCGGCTCGGCCCATGTGGACCTCGCCCTCCTCTGCCTCTCCATCAGACATGGAGCTGAAACCTGACAGCCCTCTGGAGGTCATGTGACTTTGCAGCTGCTCCACGCTCAGCAGCAGCTTCTCCAGGACCCCTGGCAGGGCGACATAACACATCGCTCTGGGTTACAGACCACCTCATGGTGATGTCATGGAACAACAGGAAGAATCTCAAAAAAATACAACAACAATTAAATGATCCTTTAAGAGCACCGTGTTCACCACTGCAAACAGAGACAATGCCTCAGCTTCAAACTAATGTAAACAACATGCGCACACACACCCAAACACACACCCACACATTGACATGTAGAACTTACCAGACTTGTGTGGGTCCAGCTGGTTGTTAGCAGACAGAACCAGACCTGATGCCTCCAGGAGGCTTTCCTTGATGTCGAGCCAGAGTCCGGCTGCCTGCACCCGGAGCAGCTGCTGCCCCCCCCAGCTCAGAGCCTCGTCCAGCTGCAGCGCGTTCACATCCAGAGCCATGCTGAACAGCCGCAGCCGGGACGCACACTCTGCCACCGCCTCCAGCTGAGGACAAACATTACTAATTGACCCTATATATACACAGCATATATACAGTATATATGCAGCGTATGAACTTTACATTTACAGTATATTTACAGTAATGTTGAGTTTCATATAAGCATTTACTAAAGTTAGTAAAGAGGGAAGGAGACGCTTTAGCAGTAAGGCTTCGTCAGACCTTGTAAGGCAGAGCTTTCCCCAGAGACCTCTGCATGCCTTTGAGTGCAGCGGCCACCGACACTGGAGTGGACAAAAGGTTCTGGATGGCTGCTGAAACAGCCTGCAAGTCCTGCTGACCTCTGCAGAACAACAAGGGTCAAGTTAAACACCAAAACGTACAGTCGAGATTCAGGAACAGCAGTTACACAGTTATACAGTATAACCTCTTAAGAAACTGTGCAAATTAAAAAGAATGTGTTGTAAAGGAATTATAGACTGGTCAAAAGTCAGAAATGAAAAGATGAGAGGAAGAGTGTTTACTCCAGAGTGGCTGCTGTGTCTCCCATCAGCAGCTGAGGCAGGCGCAGGATGAGGTGCTTCTGCAGCCACTGCCAGTGCAGCGACAGCACCGAGACACCCTGGGAGTCGGCCGGAAGCATGACGCACACGTCCCAGAAGTGGTCGCGCCACCGGAGCAGCTGCAGGATCTAACCTCCGGAACAGCAGGGGGAAACAGAGTCAGGGTTGCTGCAACAGAGGACTACAGCCCTCTGAACTGAAACCTTACAGAAAACTCAGGACAGGTCTGCTTCATTTCAAACTATTTCTGTCTATTCTGTTTGCTAAACATTCTAATAAATTAAAAGCTACTATATCTGGGTTTTATTTACAATATGGACATTGTATTCAGTAAGAAAGGCTGATATACTGGATGTACACCCTGTGTGATGTTCTGTAATGTTTCTGGTTCTGTACAGCTCTTAAATTTAGATGGAAACAACCTGAGATTAAAAAACACCAGCTTTTGTATGGTCTTAATAACAAAGTTCTAAAATCAAAGCCAAAAATCGGAAACTATTTGAAACAGTGGACAACTTATACAAACAGCATTGCATGGTCTTTTTTTGTTATAAACCAGCACGATGTTTCAGGGTTAGGATCAGAGTTCTTATTCTACTTTGGCCATTAGCAGAGTGAACAGCATCAAGGACAGTATAAACAAAGCTACAGCAGGGGAGAGGAAATGTTCCTGACCTCAAACATGACGTGGTCAGAGATGTGCGGCTGTCCGTTCTGCACGGCCTGCAGGACGTAGGCATCCCACCGGTCAAAGAACGCTCGCAGGTGCATGAGCACGGGGTGAGGCAGCTGGCTGATGTCTAAGCTTCCTACATCGGCGAGAAAAGGAACCTTTTAGAAAAACATTTCATTATGAAATTTGTCATTTGTAAGTCAGAGTTTGTTACCTTTGCTGAAGGCTGTGGCGACTCTCAGAGAGGAAGTGGGCGGAGCCACACTGACGGTGCAGGAGCAACTGACGGCTCTCTCCTCCCGGTCCATCATCAGAACAATCCTAACACACAAACACACCCACACACACACCACGATGCTTGACTTCACTGTGTTTATGCTTTAGATTATTAGCATTTACAATAATATCAGATGGGTTTCTACAAGTCAACTGTAGTGGTAGTTAACATACAAATAACATGTTGTCAACATGACCACAGGGTCAGTCCATCTACCTGTTAGCCACTGCATTCAGAGCCTCCAGGAACTCCATGTATCTCTCCTCATCCTCAAAGTTGCACTTGTTAGTTAGAATATCCAGGTATTGCTTGTTCCAGCGCATGTCCATCAGAATCCTGTATTCATCTGGAAGTATCACAGTGATGCAGTCACTAAGAGCCCAATCAGAACCAGCTGGGCTGATTTTACAGGAAGAAAGATTTAATGTTGGCATTAAGAGTCTCTTGGGTCCAGTTGAACTGTGTTCCTCTGCAGCGGAACTCCTTCTTGCTTGGTTTTGAGCTGCCTTAACAGAACCGAACAGTGATGAGAGTTACTACCTTTGCTGTGTGGCTGCAGCAGCTCTGCCAGCGTTTTCCCCTTTGCAGCCAGGGTGCTGCTGAACACCGCCTTCAGAGCTCGGTTTCCTGCCTCCACATGGACCAGCGCCGGCTCTGAAACAGGTCACACTACATCAGTTTACCTGACACACACACACACACAGCTCAGAACGAGGGCCTTCCAGCCACTGCTCAGAGGTACAGTCATGAGTTGAGGTCTGCTGATTGTCTCTGATCTGTCCTATTCATGCACACAGAAGCTGCATGGAAAATAATACAGAAATGTCCGTGTTTTACATCTTTAATTCATGTGTATTCAGCAACTACCTCTCCTTTTCCCTGTTAACTGCTTTTATAGTGATTTGATATCTTTCTTTGAATCAAGTAGTGAACTGAGGAAGTCACAAACCTGGCAGATATTTGGAGCTCTTCCCCAGGTTGGAGAGCCAGTGGCTGCGGAGGATCCAGTCTCCATGGGATGCTCTCTCTGTCACCAGCCTCACTGCAGTGGGGACGAGCCTGAGAGCATCACCATCCTCCAGATCCAGCACTCCTCCAGAAAACACACAGTCTTCATGGACTCCACTGCTCTGCAAGGCCTGCTGCAGGTCCCTCAGTCTCAGTGGACGGTTCCTGCACAAACACAGCTGGTCTTGATCCAACTTTCACTCTCAGAGGAGACAAACATGACAGACAAATGGACAGGACTGTCTCTGTAAAAGCATCATTTAGGGAACCATTCAGGCTGCCAGAGGTGGTGACATAACCCCTTCACCTTATCAGTGCCAGCAGCTGGAAATCAGCTCTGACCATAATGTGACCCTTCACCTCAAACTGTTCTGTAGTGAGGCACGTAGAGTAACATAATTCTCTACGAATCATGCTACGTAGAGCATGATACGTAGCATGATGAGGATAAAATGATACTTTAGGGAGTAATACTGTAGTACAGAATTACTACACAACATTAATGTCCAACCATGAAGCAGCCTGGTGTTTCAGCTACTGTTGGTACTTTCTACATACGATATGTACCGTATATATTGGTTGTGTCTGGTTGGCTGTAGATTATGTAAAGAATGAAAGTTTTCCTGATTTACAAAACTTATTGTGTGTTTTCTAAAGCAAGAAATTCACTTTAAGCTTATGAAATGACAAAAGTGCCGTTTCTCCTGTTCAAAAGCATCAAGTGCCTCCTGTATCAACAGGTCTCTGTTGGTAAAAAACATATAAACTTAAAAAGATGAGCAAGATTTTTCTTCATTGTCTAGAACATTTTCTACTCATTGTTACCGTTTCCCCTGCAGGCTGAGGGAGTTGAGGCAGAACAGGAGGACCTGCCCGTCTCTGAGGACTGAGGAGAAGCAGGAATCTTCAGTAGAGAGAAGAGCTGAAGGGAAGCTGTCCGGCCACACCCCGGCACACAGCAGCCCGTCTCCCCAGGCACCCGTATCCATGACAACCAGGTGCTGCTCAATCACCTGCTGGGCTTGCTGAAAGAAATAACAAATGTATTTACTTCCTTTTCGACCTCCAACCCCACCCCTTTCTTTGCCATCAAAAAATAAAAAACATCATTTTGTTAACATGTTGCTCCCATCTTGACCTGAAATATTCAGTACTGTAACAATGTTTTCTTCCTAACACATAGTTTATGTTCTCGCTTTTTTGTTTCACTTAATAAAAGCAAATTCCGCTTTTTTAGCCCTAATTTTTTGTGTACTTTGATTTGCTTGGAGAGCCAAAATTTTAATTTAAAACCAGGTCATTAGTTCTGGCTAATCAGTTTTGTGAATACGAAATTTTCTTTCCCAATTTTGTAGTCCAAGTTCAGTTATGCTGAAATTGGAAGCTCTGGGTCAGAGTCTGTCTCCAACATGTAAGGCTGGATGGACTAGTCCTCTGTTGTTGGCATCTTTAATAAACTTTTGAATAAAAAGTTTCTTTGTTGGTAGATAACTGTATCACTGCTATCAAACTACAATGGGGGTGGGACGTGAAATGTCTCATTCACATTAAAAAAAAACACAGCGAAACGAGTTGCTCCAAAACATTTTGTTGCTCTAAATCGGGCGTCAGTACAGAGGTAAACCAGCGGTCTGTGGAGCTACAATAACCAGGAGATCAGACCAAAGCATTGCAGTTCTACTTTATATACCATAAGTGAATAATTTACATGTGAAAGAAAGAATTTAAAAACATAATATATCCACTTTAAATGTTTCAGATTTACCACGTTTCAAAACGATTAAATACAAAAGACAATTTTTGACAACCATTATTATGTTTTTATTTAGCCACACAAGAAGGTCCAACCATGAGCGACCCATTTTTCCTGGACCACTTCAAACCCTTGGCATTAAACGTCCCTATAATGGGGGGAGACGTGTTGCACATTTTCGCCTACATAACACTGTGAAATTCCCTCCACTGTTGTGTGTCAATAATGTAAGGGTGTGACCCGAGTGCCATCAGAAGGCAGTACCATACCTTCTGGTTGGCAGTGGAGCGCTGACAGAAGGCGTAGACCTCAGTACAGGCGTGCTGCAGGGCGCTGCGAAGGTCTGCACCTCGCTGCAGCTGGCAGGACAGCAGAGAGGCAGCGTGGAGAAGGGCCGCCACTGAAGAGGCTGAGGAGTCTGAGAGGCAGAGAAGTGTCTGAAAACTCCGGCTCCACTAGTGGAAGTGCAGCAGATTTCACAAGGCTTACCCCAGATGGCACTTCTGATGTCTTGATGGATTTGAATGAGCAAGTCACACACACAGTTCCCTGTCACACTGGCAGAGTGGAGCAGGGTCTTTAGGTCCAAAGTGTCCCAGCACAACCCCTCACGTTCCCCTGGGATGTAGACCTCCACCCCTCTGTTTCTCATAGCTCTGGAGAGCTCCCCATGCACCGGGTCCATGGTGAGGAACAGCCTGCAAAGCCAGGAACACATCAGCTGAACAGAACCATCCAAACCTCGAAATACCCGCCAGTGCTAACCTGAAGTTGGGGTGAGGGGTGATCCTGGGGGTCTTCCCATCGATTACACCACGCTCATTGATGGTGAGGGATCCGTTGGGCTCCAGAAGAGCATTGAGGCGATCCAGGACAGAAGCACTGAGTAAGAAACACATGGTCAGTGGTTGTCTCCAAACTACCTGAGAGCTGATTGGCCATCACCCATCAGAGACTAAGCTAAAGTCTGATCTTCCACCAGAACCCTGACCTGTCCCAAACTAATCTGCTGGTGAGTGTTGCTCACTGCCAGAAACATTTTCTATGAGAGTCTGACCAACTCAGGTACAAAGAAAATGTGGCTGCCACATTTTAGAAAAATCATCAAACTTTCTCTGTTCGGAGTTTATTGTTTTTTTCTGTCATTAATGATCAAAAACTATTTGGAGAACTAGAGAGATGATGCAGAAGTTGGTACCTGCAGAAGTTGACATTGTCCATGAGCAGCCAGTCCCCGGCCTGCAGGGCCTGGACCAGCATCCCGTCCAGCCATTCGAAGCCGCCGTTGGTCCAGCCGTCCTCCAGCTGGGCCAGACGCTCCTTCAGCAGAGTGAAGTCCATCTGCAGCTTGGACATGTCTGAAGGCAAAGCCCGCTACGTTAGGGCACGTCGCCACTGAAACCATGGAAACGGCATCCTGCATATGGTGCACTATAAATTACCGGTGAACACTTTGAGCTTGGTGTTGAGTTTCTGCAGCAGGAGGATGATGACCTCCATCTTGTTGAGAGCCTCACAGGTCACTGCTCCTGTTGGTCTTTGTAGTCCGTTCTCCTTCAGCCACTGGCAGAACACGCCCCATGTCTGCAGCAGAAACTCTGTGTCCTGGGTGCCATCGTTGAGAGACATCAGTCCACGCCTTATCACCATGGCGACCATGTAGTCGACTGTCTCCAGCACTTGCTGCCATGGACGCATGATGTCCACCTGCATACAGGATGAGAGGGAAAGCTTACAGTGATCGCTGGTGTTCTGCAGTAGAGCGGAGGCTGAAACACTACCTGCTCGAATCCCCCCAGCAGCTCCGTGGTGTCCATGGCGCTGTTCATGGCCAACACCCGGAGACGGTGCCCCGTCAGCAGGGCCAGCAGTCTCACCAGGCTGGTCTTCCCACTGGCTGTGGGACCAACAACTATGGTCATCCAGCCCATATCCACACACTTCATCAGAGACTCTAAAGGCTTCAGGCACTGGTGTGTGATGGACAGTGGGGGGTCCAGATCCACAGGGGCTCCCCCACTGCGACACAGCACAGAGAAGCCCACCTAAAGCAGCAGCAAGCAGGGCACAAAGACGACTTCAGCCATGTTAATGAGACAGATGGCAAGACGAGGTTCAACAGCGCTGACCAACCTGAACGCTGAGAGGAGTGATGTGGAAGTGTTTGGAGCCACAGTAAGGCTCATAGTCCTCCCCAAACACCTCCCTGAACACCAGCAGGACCTGCACACACACACTGACCCATCAGCTGCTGGCTCACACACATCCTCAGAGTGGTAACCTTTTTCACTGTTACAGAGTGAAAAAGGTTGAAAGTTCAACATCTTTGAGCAATAGGTTCAGTGGGTGTTGAGCTTACCTTTGCCTTATCTGCCTCAGTTCTCATTCTGTCAGCATACACCAAGGCCACATGCTGGCCTGGGTTGAAAAATCCTGGCGACTGGTCAGTAAGCATCAGCTGACACCAGCGGAATACGTCCCGCAGGTTGAACTCCCAGGGGCTTCCCTTCTGCCCCCACAGCCTCTCCACACAGACCTCCTGAACAAGCTGGAGGAAAACAGCAACAAATCGGGCTTTACTTGGCCTGAATGAGTGGAAGAAGAAAAGACTGAAATTGAATTTGTTACACTACATAGACTGTGTTTCTGGATTTTTCTACTGATTATATTTAAAGGGGTCAAGAAAATCACTCATTTATTGAAGACGAGTAACATTTTCTGCAGCAGTGATGCTATCAGATATTAACTAGTAGTAGACAAGCAGCTGTCACTGGCCATCAGGCCATGTGGCTTGATCATGAACAAGACTGGCTGGTTGGGAACAAAATATGGTAGAGAACTACATGAACTCAAACATTCTATGGAACCAACCCTGTGGACTTCTGGGACAGAGTTTTTATGCAGCTGACTCCAAATAAAAGATGATGAAGCACCTGTTCACTTTGGGTTGAAACAACAAACAGGAACAGTATGAACATAGTGATAGTAGATGTAAGCTCTGTGTTAAAGGCTGATGAATGAGGTTTTATCTGGCAACACAGAAGCTCACCATCACTGGCTTGAATATGAACTCAGTGAAACACAGCAGAGCAGGTTATTTTTCCTCATCTGAAGGTATTCCTAACCTTTGACTACCAGACAGAGCTCACTTCTCTCAGAGAAACTCACCCTGTTATTGAACCCAACCATTTTTGCGATGATTTCCTTGTCAATGGCGGGAAAAATAGAATTTCCAATGAACTCCATGTCTTTGTAGGTGAGCTGGTCCACAAAGACCTAGAAGATTGTGTACACACAGAAGCAGCCAGTAAGCAGTGGTGATATTGAGATCAATGGGTTTCAGTATGAGCAGAAAGGATGATGTCACTGGCAGCATTAGAACTTCAGAAACGGTCCTGAACTAAAGATGCAGCATGAGAATGGAAGACGTTAGAGACGCACTGAGGACGCACTGACTGACGCACTGATTCAGTCTGCTACAAAACTGTAATATGTGCATCTCTACTGGGATCCTTACTAGCTTATAAACATTGTTCATTTAAAACTCCTGTTGCCACTTTTGGACATTTTGAAGAGACTACACTATTAACAAAGTCACTTTGTCACCTGAGTGAACCTGTTGAGGAAGGATTTGGGCAGTCCCTTGCGCCCACCGCCCTGTGTGAACGGGTTCTGGCAGCCGAAGATCTTGGTCTTCTTCTGCTGGACCTGGAAGCTCAAGCCCAGCTCAGGAATGTAAATCTCTGCCCTGTGATCAAAGCAGGCGTTGAGCCCCTCCAACACCGACTGGGAGGCCAGGTTCAACTGAGGGACAAACAGCAGTGCTCAACATTCTCATTTAGCATTCAACACGAGTTTAGACTGTAATCACATGGACTTGATGAAATGGATAATCTCCTACATTTAAACTTTTCAGCTTCTTCTGCAGCAGCGAGAGACAAACTTACCTGAGGTGAATCATAACCATAAACCTAAAAATAAAGTCCAAACATAAAACTCCTGTAGAAACTATTGTATTTCTTACTTCATCCAGGACAACCCAGTGGCCAGCCTTCAAAGCAGCCAGCAGGGGGCCGTCTCGCCACGCAAACTCTCCTCCTTTCCCTCCCTCCACAGGAAGATCTGTCCCGAACAGGTCGGTGATGTCCTGCCAGAGAGAACAGCATGAACACGCCGCTGCTACCGGACGCTCTCAGAGTGCAGGGGGATCACAGCCTTACCGTTTGCTCAGACAGGTTGATTCTGACCAGCTGGTTCCCGGAGGCCTTGGCCAGCGCCGCCACCAGACTAGTCTTTCCCACTCCGGGGGAGCCCTCCAGCAGCACGGGCCTCTGCAGCTTCAGAGCCCGCAAAAGCCTCTGGGCGTTCATGGCCGCAGTGCCTGCTGTGAGGGCGTAGTCAGACAGGCTGCGGCTCTCAGCTTCAGATCCTGATGGAACATCGGGTCATTCATAGGAAATGTTTAGGACAAAATGTTCTGCACCTTTGTCTTTTGGTGGTCGTAGTTTTAATTTCAACATCAGATGAACAAGAGACAAAATGACAAAATGTGTCAGCGCATATCCCAAACTGATTTTTATTAACTTTAACTAAAAACACAGTACTAGTTGCATTGTTGGACAGAATATTATCACAATTCTTATTTCTGATGCATTTAATGAATAGAAGAAAAGAAACTTTGATTTGTCAGATTTAACCAGCCAGTTGTCTTTGGATGATTCTATTGGTGCAGCTCCGCAGTATAATAAGCTGTTAATATATTGCAAATGCAATAGAACAGAATAAACTTGGCTTTTCATGTCAACCTTGCATTTTTAAAAACAACTTCATACCAGCATATCAGATCTGATAGTTAGTTGCATAAGAGCTATGGAGACATTAGACTGAAGTGAAACATTTTCTTACACTTCTGTAAATGTAGAAATGTGTGCAACAATGCAGACTCATTCAGACTCACTCAGTTACTTTGTTCTAGGGGAATATTCCCACATATTCCTTCCTTCACAACAGACAGATTACGTACATTTAATTGTATTTAATCCTGGTTATTTACAGGAGAGTCCTCTCAGGACATGAACTGAAAAAAAGAGTCCAATCAAATTTTAATTACAATCCAATCCAGTGGAGGTCCAGTTTAGAGGCAGCTCTAAAGCCTGTCAAAATACTTGAGATTCAACAGCCCCCTCCCATCTTCATTAAAAGAATTAACAGTACAATAATATTCCAATGCAGTTGAGATAAGCATTCACAACAAAACAGCATTCACTTGTTTGGTTGTGTGTGAATCTTGTGTGAAAATGAGCAGGAGATTGTAAAAATCACAAAAAGAAAACCTCCAGGTCCCTCAGAGCAGTGAGCAGTGATGGGACATTGAGAAAGTTGGACTTTCTGACTGCAGAGTGCTGATACAGAGAGATAATTAACATCCATACCTATGGCAATGTAGAAGGGGCTGATGCCAAAGAAGTCCTCTCCCCACTGAGGGTCCCGTGGCAGGCAGGGGTCATAGACCCTCAGGGCCTCCAGCATCTCCTCATCAATCCGGGTCGTCTTACTCAGCCTCTGCTGCAGGAAAGCCAGACACATCCGGCGTGCAGCCAGGGCACCGTCTGCACAAGACACTGTAGTTCCTGCAAGGAAGCTCTGGATGAGATGAAGCTCCCAGAGGAACACTGAGACAGAGCTGCAGCTTACCTGAGCCAAGGCCATCTATGTAAACCAAGCAGGCAGCATGGACACAAGCTGTGACAGCATCCAGTCTGAGGTCCCACTCTGCCTCCTCCTCGTCTTCCTCCTGTTCCTCAGCTGTTCTCATGGTCATGCAGCTGGCCTCATCCCTCTCACACACAGCGTTGATGAAGTTCACCCAGGAGAGGATGTCTCTGACGCTCAGGACGCAGCGCCGGCCAAAGTCCTGCTGGCCCAGCCACTCCATGAAGTCCAGCATCACTTCTGCAACATCTATGCCTGGATTCCATTAAACACACGCAACATGTTCACTGTAAAGGCATCAGCAGCACTAATCCCGGACATAATAATCCCAGGGAGGCCCAGCTAAACTAACCCAGATGTTGGTTTACCATTTAATGAGAGTCCAGAGCGCAGGTTGTGTTGGATGATCTGGACCAGGTCACTGCGGCTGCTGCTCTGAGGACACCAGATCTCAGTGAAGCGGTTCCTCAGGGCAGGAGACAGCTGTCCAGCAGAACAAAGGTCAGAGTTCACCCCCACTTATAGCATATTGCTAACCTGTTTAAAATCTTTGGATCTTTCCACTGTTTGCCATGATCAGTCCTCACTCTGAGTTGGAGAATTTTGAATAGTAATAGAAAATCCTTTTCTAAATCCCTGTTAAGCCCTTTGTTCTCAATTAACGAATAATAAAGATGCTCAAATGTAAGGTTCAAACTCCAACATTATGAACCAGACACACATAATGCATGTGTTCGACTTCTGCTCAGAGCTAAAAACAGGACAAACCCAGAGATAACATATTAGAGCAGACTGAGACAGATTCACTCATTTGAGAACTTTTTGGGGAATTATGTATAATATTTTGTTTCAGTTGAGTTTGTGTTTGTATTGTGACAAAATGTGAATAAGTATCCATTGGTGGATTCTATAAGTCAGAAGGTCAGATTATAGTTGACCTTTGGGGTAATTCCCATGTCTGCCATCTTCCTCTCTACAGATCTCTGTACCTCCTTCTTGCCAAAGTCTCCTCCAGGGTTCATGGTGGCCACCAGGCGGAAGCCTGCAGCCGCTCTGATCAGCTCCACGTCGTCGTTGTCTCCGCTGCCCTTCTCTGCCAGCACCAGACTTTTCTCTGTCTCCAGGACACTGGCAGGAAACACGGCGCATCACGACAAATTCTGCTCAACTACTTAGCAACTCAGAGGAAATTGTTACTCTAAACTGACAAAAATAGATGTTGCCAGCACTTAGAAAGAGCAGAAAGGCCAAATCAGGCTAAAGGTTAAATTATCAATTGATGAGGAAACACCTTGAAATACTGTATTTAAACAGTTCTCAAAGAAAGAAACAAAGAAAAGTTTATGATAGAAAAGTGAAGGAAAATCTTTTTGTGGAGACTATCGGAACCAGGAACGGTTCTCCGCTTGTACCTGTTGAGCCTTTCCAGCACAGAATCGTCTGCGAGTGAGATCTCATCCAGGAGGAAGACTCCGCCCTCCTTCAAGGCCAGCACCAATGGTCCATGGTTCCACTCAAACAGCCTGACATCCTCACCAACAGTCTAGGAATGATCACACACAACTGATCATTACAACATGGATCTACAATAGACCTATTGCGACTAGAAGTCCATTACACTCCTTAGTTTGTTCCTTCACTGGCTTCTTCATCAGTAGCTTCAGGTGTTAGCCTCCTGCTCATCCTGTCAGTGAATGTTTTGTATTAAGAGAACCTTTCACCCATTCTATGAACGGTTCCAGATATTTCCCGCTGAAAATAAATTTTTCCTACAAAGTAGAAGCAGAGATAACAGAAGACTTAGGAGGCCTCGTCTGCTTCTGCAGGATTTGTTTGGCCTCTATTTTATTCATCTTGGTTTATCAACAATACTTGGAGGAGTTCAAGTATCTTGGGATCTTGTTCACGAATGAGGGAAGAAGGGAGCGGGAGATCGACAGGCGGATTGGCGCAGCGTCTGCTGTGAAGTGGGCGCTGTACCAGTCTGTCGTGGTGAAGAGAGAGCTGAGTCAAAAAGCGAAGCTCTCGATTTACCAGTTGATCTACATACCCACCCTCATCTATGGTCATGAGCTTTGGGCCATGACCGAAAGAACGAGATTACGGATACAAGCGGCCGAAATGGGTTTTCTCCGTAGGGTGTCTGGGCTCTCCCTTAGAGATAGGGTGAGAATCTCAGTCATCCAGTAGGGAGTCATCCGCTGCTCCTTCACGTCGAGAGGAGCCATTTGAGGTGGTTTGGGCATCTGGTCAGGATGCCTCCTGGACGCCTCCCTTGTGAGGTGTTCCGGGCACGTCCCACCGGGAGGAGGCCCCGGGGAAGACACAGGACACTCTGGAGGGACTATGTCTCTTGGCTGGCCTAAGAACGCCTTGGGATTCCCCCGGAAGAGCAGGAACAAGTGGCTGGGGAGAGGGAAGTCTGGGCCTCCCTTCTGAAGCTGCTACCCCCGCGACCCGACCCCGGATAAGAGGAAGAAAATGGATGGATGGATGGTTTATTAACATAGCTCCAGTTCACAATGGATTAATAAAAGATCTTACCAGAACGCCTACATGTGTTCATAAGTACCTGCTGGGTGTATCTAACAGGCCGCAGGCCTCCCAGGAAGTCCGACGTTTCCATGTGCATGTGACAGTTGACAGAGAAGAACTTCTGTCCAGCCAGAGCTGCATACAGCTGGCAGATGGTGGTTTTCCCACATCTGGAGAGGAAACAGGATTAAAAGAGCTTGTTATGATTGACAAGGAAAAATCTCCATCCTTCATAGAGTCAGAAAGGAAGAGCAGAGGACAGGCACAGAGCAGCAGCAGGAAGGAGCTCACCCTGTGTCTCCCACCAGCAGAACCGACTCCCCAAAGCGCAGCGCTCGCCCCAGCAGCACCGCCATCCTCCTCAGGCTCTGGGTCCACACCACATGACGGAACTCCTCTGGTACCGCTGCAACGCTGCCCACTGCAGGACCTGGTGATGGCAGCAGGAGTCATGCTGAGGGATCAGTGCTTCTGTCAAAACCTCCAACTATTACCACAGTCACAGCAGGCCCATCTGTCACAACTCATCACTTATTTAAGCCTCTAAATTGTTTTATAGTTGTATTAGAGAACTTTTCACCCATTCTATGGATGATATTTCCCATCAAAGATATTTTCCCTACAAAGCAGATGCAGAACTAACAGAAGGCTTTGCTTGGGAGGCAAAGTTACGGCCTGCGCCTGCAGAGTGAGATGACTGCTACTCACTGAACTGACTGATGAGCTGTTTCTGGGAGAACAGGCTGTCGGGGTTCACCGTCCGTTTGAAGTGCTTCTGCAGGGTGTCCAGGATGACGGCCTCCTCCTCCTGCTTCCTGACCCGTCCAGCCAGCAGCATGTAGCCTGGACCCAAACACTCTGCTCAGCCAGCCAGCCTCTACAGGAGGCGGGGCCTCATGTCTGATGAGACTCACCGTCATCTGCTAGGTGCTGCAGCCAGTCCTGAGTGGCCTCAGCCTGCTCCTCCAGCCGGTAGCGCTCCGCCCAGCGGAACAGGTCTCTCAGAGTGATGAAGCCATGTTTCCCCGCAAACACAGAAGATCCTCTGCGCAATGACTGGAAGGTACAGGGGGGATATGAGGCTGCAGTAGGTATCAACACAGCCGGTACACACACACATTAAGGTAAAACTACCTGAAGGTCCAGCATGACCTTGACCAGCTTGGTGCAGTAGGATGGAGGTAAGCTACACCTCTGGTGCAGGATGGTCTCCAACTCTGCACTGGGCAGCTCATCGAAGTGCAGCTCCACAAAGCGGTTCCTGAATGCCCGGGACAGAACCTGGACACACAACCAGCTCCATTACAACCCCCGAGCTGAACAAAGTTTGTCTTCCTGTTGGGATTCCTCTCCACTGTCACCACATGCATTCCACTGACTCCTTACACAGATGAGCATTTAGCAATCAGCTGAACTGGACTGGATCTAATGGGATCTGAATGGGACTGGAAGCTCAGACTGGATTTGGATGAACATGATCTAAAGTTGAGCTAAATGGATTCTCTATGTGAATCTGACCTGATCGTCCTGTAAAGAGCTTCAATTGTACAAGTTGTCAACTGGAAACAATGAACTGAGCTGATGAGGAACTGGAGGGAGGAAAACACTGAATGTCTCATCTGACTTATTTATCAGTTCATTGATGACAATAACATCAAACTGCATGTCTGGGTTAAAAACACATCAAAAACTGAAAAGTGGAAAAAAACGTGAGACTCAGCAGGGAAGCGGGGGGAGGGGCGATGGAACATGTTGGTTTTTCTTAGTACAACAGCTGGAGCAGAGATCAGAACAGCTGTCCTGATGTGATGACGTACCTTTCTGCCTCCGTAGAGCCCTGGGGGATTCTGTGTTGCAAACAGCATGAATCTGGGATGAGCCCTGATGACTTCCTGCGTCTCAGCCACAAACAGTTCCCTGTTGTCATCCAGCAGCCTGTTGAGAGCCTCCAGGACATCGGTGGGGGCCAGGTTCAGCTCATCCAGGATCACCCAGTAGCCTTTCCTCATGGCATCAAGCAGGACACCTGAATACAGTGTCAACATTTATTATGCAATCCAGAAAATCTGAGGATTTCCACAATGAACCTCTTGGGGAATTCCTTAACTCTCCAAACAGTTAAGGATAATTTTTCATTTTTTTCTCTTCTTGTTGAAGAATTGAAGACAAGAGACAACGCAAGTTTATGCCTTCCTCTTGTAAAGGTATGGTTCTACATATCAAGTAGGTCTCACCAGGTTCTACAGCTCACATAAACTCACATACAGAACAAAAATAAGCTCTATTTAACAAAAACTACAGACAAAAAAGAACATCACTTATTCAATCTAATGAACTGAATAAGTGAACATCAGCATGTAGGACAACCAGCTTCCTGAGCTCCATGCTACTAAGGGCATGGAGCTCAGGAAGAGCGCACAAACATTAAATATCTTTTCACACATCTAGAATTTCACATGTCATTTACTACCAAGTAAGTAAATTATGAAACTAAAAGCAAGGCTGAAGTCTGAGTGGGATGATGACGGGGAATGGACCAGAATCACAGAACCAAAAATAAATTAGGGATGACCTGGTAAATCAGCCCAGAGTGATGAGCTGATAAAACTGATCTGATCCATCTCTGCAAAGGTCTGAAAATCAGCTGCTGATCACTGTGAAAGAAAACTGACTGACAGTTCGGCCCACCAGGTCATGTCTGGACTGTGTGGTCAACAGTCACTCCACCATTGCCAACTTAGCAACTTTGACTTTTCAGACAAGAATTTCAGTATTGGTCAAAATCACAATCGACAGGTGAAGCTTTGTAGAGATCAATGACCGTCTGTAGAACTGAACTTGGCGCAGCCCGACTGTGAACTTGAATAATGTTCCCAAAACTTTGAGGTATGCCACAATAATAAAAATGTCCCACTGTGTCAGTCACGTGGAACTGATGCCTAGACAAGCTTTATCATATTGACTCGTAAAGTCAATATGGTAAGAGTGTTTCACCACTCTTACCCTCTTTGAACACCAGCTTGCCCCTGTCATCTGAGGAGTAGCAGCCAATGTACTCCTGGATGTCGGTGTGCTCATGGTTGTTGATCCTCACACACTGGTTCCCAGTGGCTGTTGCCAGCCAGCGGATCAGGCTGGTCTTCCCAACAGACGTCTCCCCCTGGATCAGCACTGGGTGCGTCCTGTAGGGCCCAAACATGGAAGGACACAGCATTGATTAGTCATTAGCCGAGTGCAGAGGCTCGTTGTAATGAGAGAGGATGAAACTAAGCTAATAAGCACATCCACTCAACATGGATTTAATGATGCACTTGATCCACAATGGACAGATTATACAACCAGAGCTGCACAAATCATTTAATCACAGCAGTCAAATCAGTCTGTGATATCAAGAGCTAAGCCGTATGTAGAACAAACCTCTACAAGGATTTATCACAACTGGACCTGAGTGAATTGATTGCAAATTTTCTATTGTTCACACGTGCTCGAATATATACATACATACACTCATGTTTTCAATAAATGTCTCTTAGGAAGTTGCACATTGACCATAAACAGCCAGTGACACACTCCTGACTGAATCCCAGATGGATATTTGAACATTCTTCTTGGCAGAACTGATAGAGCTCATTTGAACTGGCTGGGCTCCTGACACAGATCTGACCTTTAGCATAAATGTTCAACAGGTTTGATGTCAGGGTCCATCCAGAAGATTAAACTTAGTGTGTTTAATCCATTGTAGTCTGGATGTGTGTTTGTGTTTGTGTCTGTTGGAACATCTAATTCTTCCAAATATCTGACCCAGATTTCCCCTTAGGATGAATGGAAATCCAGAGGAACCCAGAACCAGGTCAATGCCAGAGAGCATTGTGGTGGTGGAACCACCATGCTGTGGGGTTGGTTTACTGTCACTTTCTGGTGCATTGCATAAATTGGATGAAATAATGAAAAATGATGTTCACCTCTAAATTATTGAACTTTACCACAAATGAACTGTGTTTCATTGCTGAACTGGGCATCCTGGAATGACCCTGACCTTAACTGTACTCCAAACCCATTCAATAACCAGTCTAAATAAAAGTGTGAATATTTATCCAGATGTTAGTGGGTGTGTTTCAGCAGGTATGCATTATTTTGACCCTGTGTGGATTAGAGAGAATCCACATCGTCACACATAGAGCAGTTCAAACTAATGAGGCCAGTCCAGAAACCTGAGATCCGTGTCCATGATGAGTGGATGTAAACCTCTCAGCAGACTGCATAACTCAAGGCTAAGATTTATAAAACTGGACCATTTATTTTTCTGTCAGTGCCACAACTGACAAAGATCAACACATTATGTGCTCAACCAGAGTGAGATGTTATCCTATTGCATAGTCAATGTATGTAGCTCAATCACTGCTCATATTAACATGATGATCCTCATCCTCATCCAGTCTGGCCTGTCCCAGTGACACAGAGCGCAGATGGAGAACACTACATCTAACATGACACATTTAATCTTTACAAAGAGCCCAGATTATCTGAGCTGACCTTGGGATCCAAGCTATTGAATATCAGGGACATCTGGGACAGAGTCAGGCTGGGTCAAAGTTTCCCTACCCTGCAGATACCACTCTGGACAGATCCCGCAGGTTGAGCTTTACTGAAGAAGTGAGGATGTAACTGGGATCCAGAGCTGGCTCCAGTTCTCCCTGTGGAACCCAGTAGCCCTCTATCTGCACACAGGTCCGGCCCGGTGGAGCTGGGATCAGCTGGAGAAAACATACCAAACACACCAGTCATTAGGAAAACTTTCTACTGATTTCTACTTCAGTAGAGATACCGTATATCAATAACTTAGTTACAGAATTGATTTATCAAGATTTAAACATGAAAACATGAAAAAACATTTTTTTTTTATATGTGTTACCAGTGCATAAATATGGAGAGATATATGATATATCAGCATTAACATCGGTATCGGTCCGATAAGTAAACATGTGCCAATATCGATAGCTGGTACTTATCTCCACACTTCAGGAGGGGGAAAGGGTTGATCATATGACAGAGATAGTGATACAGCATAGCATTTAAGAGAGGCAATGTAAGTGGAGTGGTCCACACCGAATTTAATAAAAATATCAGCCCAAATTTTCACATCAGTGCATACCTACAAATATGGAATTGTTTACTTTATCTAGCCATTGAGCAGGCCCTGGATATGATAAAATATAAGCAAAACAATTTGAGACTTGCCTGTTTCAGACATTTTGTGTTCCCTGCTAGGATGTGTTGACACACCAGCTTCTGGACCAGAGGATGGGAGCTCCTGTCCAGCTGCGTGAGGAAGCTCAAACAGAAGCCCTGAAAAGAGTCATGGATGGAATGTCACAACAGATTTTCAAACGTCTGCCATCCCACAGTAAGAAGGAGCAGCCCTGTAGCCGCCTGGCCTCACCTCGTACAGAGAACGCTGAACGCTGAGGCAGGGGTTAGCTGCTGCGTAGCTCAGAGCCCGGCACAGTGTGCGCAGGCTGTAGTGAGGTCTGTGACCGGTCCCGTCCACCAGGCGGGAAGAGGCCTCCCGCCGAGCTGCCAGATAGAAACTGAGGCACAACCACAATAATTCAGTGAGATCTAGTCAAAGCAGATTGTGCTGCAGTGAACAAAGCAGACTGAAGTGGTTCATGGTCAGACTAACAGATGGAAATGAACAAGAACTGTGATAACATGTTATGGCTGACCTTATGATACCACTGATGACACTCTTGGGTGGGTTCAAGCACTTGAGGTAGTCTGACACGAGGATCCTCAGGTCTCCCTCATTCTCCAGCTCATGCACATACAGCTCAGTAAATCTGGACAAGTCCGAAAAAATGAGAGAAAAAAAGAAACATCTTCACCTTCCAACTACAGGTTCTCAGTTTCCCCTCCATGCACTAAAAGTTAGAACAGCTTAAAATGGTAATTTTATAAACTGGTTTGACTGGAGAATGGACAAAGTGTGCAATTTACACATTTGGTTCCCTTTTTGACAATTATTTTTTATTTTAAAAATCTCCTTACAATAAGACATTGTAGGTAAAACAAAGTTTTTGCTTTCTGATAAACAATCTTTTTGTTTTCTCCTTGGTTTCACAGTGACTAGTACCACATCTAACTAGTAACCTTTACTCAAATTCAGACTTTGGTGCACCAAATCTGCTTTTAATCAATGATAACAACTTGGCTAAACACAGCAGGCTCTTTTAAATAAATACAGACACAAATCTTCCTCTTACTGATGAGAATTCCTCTTACTGATGAGAATACTCCTGCTACATGTCGATGTGCCTCTGGGCAAGGCACTTAACCCCAAATTGCCTACCGATCTGCGTATCGGTGTATAAATGTGTGTGTGTTTGTGAGTGCGACTGGGTGAATGTGACTCTAGTATAAAGCGCTTTGAGTGGTCAAAATGACTGGAAAAGCGCTATATAAGTTCAGTCCATTTACCAATAAATTACATTTGGTTCTATTTATTTCATGAGCCCAAAGTAATTTGCAAACTGTTTACCTTTCCTCAAAGACGGTTTACACACACCTTCCATACAAACAAATCTGACTCATATTTGTTAGCTGGTAGAAAAAGAAATTCATACCACAATTTCTTTTCTTTTTTTTATTGTGTGGCCCTCAAGTACTTCTGAGTTGACAATTTTGCTCCAGGTTACTCTGAATTCAACAGTAACTTTACACATGAACATACTCTTTATTCAGCAGCAAAGATGCTGACAATACTTCAGTTGTAGCACTGCTATGCAGGCAGACAGAAATAAAAATGCCAGATTTGAAAGAAAAACACTCATGTCAGTATCAGAAGTGGAGCACAGCCTGCTACTGCCAGAAGATAGAAGAGTTGCAAATCAAACAATGGAAACAATGTGGAAAGACTGATAATATATAATATGTATAATCATAATGAGGTATGTTTTCCCCATATTATGTTCTGAGTACATGTTTCACACATGAAGCTCAAGTACTGAACATGGCCTCCTGGAAGTAGGAGGCTCCTGGGATGGGTAAATGCATTTACTCATGCAATTGATGGGTAGATATTCATCAACTGCATAATGAAGCTTTGAAAGGTCATAAACCATCAATCATATTAACCGTTATGATGTTATTGGGATTGGAGTTGTATTAGGATGGTAAACGTTCACTCTGGTCTTGGCCCATCTTGGACCAGTAGTTGTTAGCTTCAGCCTCCAGGATGAACTGATCTGGAGTCAGTAGTCATAGTGAAAGCTTACCTGTTTCTGAGACCCAGAGGAAGGTTCCTTTTCCCCACATCAGTAGCTGGGTTCATGCATGCAAAGAGGCGGAAGTCTTGGTGGCGAACCAGGTGCTCTGGAATACACACATGTGACATTAGTGACATTTCTGATCATCCTGAACAGCAGCATAAGTATAGGAGACCAAGTATAGACTATAGCATATTAATTAGTCGATTTCTTTGTTGTTCTGGTAACAGCTGAACTTACTGTATCCAGTTTAATCAGTTCATTCATAAAAAGTGTCATGGAGGAAAGTCAGATATAAGGAATCACAACCAGATGCAGCATACTCTTTCCTCTAGCAGGAGATGGAGGCAGTTGTAGATGTGCTGCATTTTCTTCTTTATGGTAAAGAGGAGTGTTTTCAAGCCAAGACTCCCCAGTGTTGGAAACTGATTCCATCAAACGTTGCTGGAAGCTAGTCCTGACTGTTAGTCAGTAAAGATAACTTCTGTTGTGGATGTGGTCAACTTTATTCCACCATGTTCATCACAGAAACACACATAACATAAAGAAGTGTATAAACGCCATAACATTTATATTCTTATAAATGCCAATGCATTTGCACTGCTGGTATGACAGTGCCCCCTAGCGGATTGGCATGTAATATAAACAAAACAAAGGAGTAACATGACGACTGGCCTCACCAGTGTCTCCACGATCCAGTAAGACCAGAGAGCCAGTACTGCCCTCCAGCAGCCCACTCAGACACTCCAGCGTTTCTGCTGCTGCCAGGTTGATCTCATCTAGCAGGATCCAGTGGCCCTTCTTCACTGCCTTAGCCAACGTTCCCTACAGGACACTCATGGTGAGAGCTGCTGCAGTGGTAAGAGCAAGAATGTGTGTGTATTCGAGAAGTATTACCTCCACAAAAGCAAACACCATGGCTGTCTCACAGGCTCGGATCTGCTGCTGGGTCTGGCTCAGCTTGGATGCCAGAGCCTCCCACTGCTGCAGCAGAGAGGAATCTGCCCAGGCAAGAAAATATCAGCGTATCAATGATTGACACAAGTCTTCTCACTTGCTACTTGTTCTTGTACCCTACCTTCTGGCTTTTCTTGCAGCTCCTTAGCCAGAGCAGACTTGCAAACATGGTCCATGAGTCGAAGCAGATCCTGCCAGCGCTTTTCCCGAAAGCAGGTCTGTACATGGCCCAGGAAGGTCAGGTTCTGCTTCCTGGAGTACGTCTGGGAGAACAGGTCCTCAAAAGCCTCCCGCAGTGGCAGCAGGATCTGCCTGTGGTCTACCGGCTTGTATCTAAATATAGTGGTTGCACAATTACATGGAAAAAAAACGCATACTGCATTACTCATCTGTATTCTTTAATATTTCTAACTGGAGCTTCATATTCTGCAGCACCTCCATTCTTCTTATATTCCTTTAAGATAAAGGAAGATATCTTAAAGATATTCTTAAAATATCTTAAAGAATATCTTTCTAAACATAATGTGGGAAACATTCAGACCTGCTAAATTGAAACAGCCCAAATTTTGACCCCATTTGGCCTGTTTACAGCTTCCACAATTTGATCAAACTCCCCCTAGAGATTTTGATTGATCAACTTCACATTTGGTCAATTTGCTCATAAGGACTGGAGAATCGAAAGTTATCAAAATGGGGCGTCAAGTCAAATCAAAGTTTATTTCTCTAGAATATTTACAACAACCTCAGCTGACCACAGTGCTTCACTACAATCGCAGGTAGATACAGTAAATGATAAAAATAGAAAATGTGACATTACTTAAGCCACGCCCCCTGAGAACAGGAAGTGTAATGTTTTATTTTATAATCTCCATGTCTGGCCCCTGTGACTTAATCAACATGACAGTGTGTCCAGTGACTGAAGACTTGTTAGTTCAACTTGATGATGATGTTTAATCATCTCTGATATGTCACTCACCCTCCAAGAAGATCAGCTGTATCACTCTGCTGGTTCATGTTCACCACACACAGCTTGTGTCCTGGGATTCCAGACAAGGAGTATCAGTGAGCAGCTTTGACAAATCATTGGGAAGCTAAGCTGAGGCAGTGTGGACCCACCGGTGACTGAGGCCAGGTGCTGCACCGTGGAGGTCTTCCCTGTTCCCGTCTCTCCCACCAGGAGGACTGGCTCCCCCTTGGCCACACAAACAGCCAGCTGTTCCAGCAGAACAGCCGAGGGTCGGGTTGCAGCAAATGTCTTACTGCTGCTTATACTGAATAATAAAACACACATACAAACATGATGCTTGTGATTAGAGCTACATTAGGAGAAGCTATTCAATACTGGATGGGTAGTCATAATGTTTTGACTGATAGGAGTGTGCCATTGGAAAATATTTACTCTGTATCTAGGCCAAAGGTTATCACCCATTCACTTTAGCTTTGGGGAAGGATCAATGGGGATATTTGGGGTGAACCATTAGATGACTGTGTTTACAACAGAATAGTTTAAAATCAATCTGATGTTTATTCAATGTCCCAGCAGGGGTCTGCCCTGTTCTATCTGCGGCTGAACGCTGAACCAGCAACCAACTGTCTGCATAGTGGACATGAGGTGAGCGGCGGGAACGTCCCACTTACACGGCCAGCTGCACGGTGTCGGCCTGCTGCCGAGGCAGAGTGACCCTGCCCACTGCAGCCTGCAGCTCCATCAGCGACACGCCGGGCTGATACAGCTGGCAGAAGTACTGAGCCTACACACACACACACACACACACACACACACGCACACACACACGCACACACACACACACACACACACACACACACACGCACACACACACACACACGCACACACACACACACACACACACACACACACACACACACACACAGGACAGCGGTCATTCTGACTCAATCAACTCCTCATCTTGACTTGTCTTTCTAAGGGTGATGCTTTTCTCCAAACAAAAACATCCTTCCAAAACAAATACCTTCTCATTGGAGATGTTCAGCTTACTTCCAATGATCTCAGCCATGCGCAGTCTGCTGGCAGGGCGGGACAGCATGGCTGTGAAGCAGTCAAGAGCCTGACAAGATAGACAGAAACATCAGTGTTTGATTTTGGGGACGATACCTGCAGATCTACTTTTTTATTTTATTTGGAGAAATTGTGGAGGTAACAGCTTTTTCAAGCTGACATGTTGAACAAAAGAATAAAAATAGGTCAAAGCATACTGACCTCTAAGAAGACTCGCTGTGCTGTGGCAGGGCAGGCGCTGTCAAAATTCACACTGATCCGCTCGCACCATTTCAGCAGGTCCCTGAACAGCAGGAACACACGGCAGCAGAAAAGATGAACTTCAGCATCCAACTGATGGGTGACAGTCTAGAGATGCACTGACCAATGAGTTCTTTCTGACTTGTTTGGAATAAATACAGTGGCTTTTGTCATGCAATTATTTGGATGGATAGAAAGACCATTATTAATAAAAAGTTTTCCCCCCTCAAATTCAAACTTCTTTTACATCATTTTAGCTTTTGCCTCATTTCCTATTAAAGAACAAATATCTTGGTCGAAGGAAAGTCACTGAAAAATCTAAATCTGCCAGAGGGATCAATAATTGTTGCCTCAACTGTATTTGAAGTCTGATCTGAGGTCCATCAAAGGACAAACACAATCGCTCATTCCCACAAACATATCAATAACATGTACGAAAAATTTAATTGAAAACAGAAATATGCTGTTCATACATAAGTGGAAATGTTCTTCTGGTTCTTCATACCTGAAGAACATTTCCAGGATTAGAGGAATAATGTCTCAGCAAGATCTAGAGAAACTCATTCATGAGTTTATCTTTAGTCACATCGGTTACTGCAGCAACATCTTCACAGGTCTGTCTAAAAAAAAATCAATCTTCCAGCTGTAGCTGATCCAGAGCGCTGCTGCTGGTGTTCTGACTAAAACCAGGAAGATAGAAAACATCCCACCAGCTCTAGAGTCCTTACAGTGAGAGAATAGACTTTAAAATACTGTTAATTTATAAATCACTGAACGGCTTAGCACCAAAATACATTAAAGATCTGCTGTTGTATCAACCTTCCAGACCTCTCAGGTCTTCTGGTTCTGCTCTGCTCTGCATCCCCAGAACCAGAACCAAACATGGCGAAGCAGCATTCAGCTTCTGTGCACCACAAATCTGGAACAAACTTCCAGAAAACTGAAAAACAGCTGAAACACTGAGTTCCTTTAAATCTAGACTAAAAACCCACCTGTTTAGCGTTGCTTTTGAAACATAATGACACATTAATAAACATTTTGATGTGTAATAATGGCACTAGACAAAGTGTAATGTTTACACAACAATGTGTTTTTATGATGTACAGAACTTTGAACTGTGTTGTTGCTGAAGTGTGCTATACAAATAAACTTGATTGATTGATTGAAAAGTTGTTGTTCTGGAAGAGAAAGCTGGAATTATGACCAGCAGATCCAGATGTGACCTGAATCTGCTGGTCACATCTGGATCTGACTTCAGTAAAGAGCTGCAGTAAATGTGTCATGGTCAGCAGCATGAACTTTAAATGACCCGAAACACTATGCATAACAATCACATGCATCTAAAAACTGAAATGATAAGCTGATGGGGAGTGAGTGAGTGAGTGAGTGAGTGAGTGCAGCAGGGATCCAGAGAAAGGGTGACTCCATCCCATCGTCCACAGAGCGGTTCAATCAATAAGGTATCGAACTCTGCAGCAGCAGAAAGCTAATTAAACCCGGAGAAGCTGAGCTTCAGTTTGTCTGGTAGATGTGCCTGGGGGGACGTCATGATGATTTTATAACATTATGACTAAGCCAGGATGTCAATATTTTAAGTGTATATACTTCTAAGGGAGCACCTATAAATCGACCGGCCGATAAATTGGTGAGATTTCCTTAATTTGGGGAGATCGTCATCAGTTGATACTTAGATGGGAAGCGGATCTTATCCACTGATTTTATCTAACTCTGTAAAGATCTGAACATCAGACATTGTCCTCTATTGCTCTGCAATAGAGTGAGGGCTGACTGTTACCAACAGGTCACACAAAAGTTAACAAGAGTCACCCACTGCTGTGAACTTAGCAACTTTGTTGCTATATTGAGGCCTCATCTATGCGCAGACACATATCTGGGAAAACAATACATTTTTGCGAGTCTTAGTCTTTCGTCCACACAAAAACTCAGTTTAATATCACTTGAAATTATTATTATTTATAAAAACTCCAATTATATAGTCTGCGACAAATAAAGAAACAATATGTCCACATACTTGCTTTGACGTAATTCCCAATCACCAATCTCTTATCATCGTTTATTAACTTTATATTCTAATAAGGCATTTGAAAGTAGTTCAACCTACAGTATATGTCTATACAAATTAACCTCCTGACACCAATCTGATAGGCTGATGAAGCCAATCAAATTGGTGCTGAGTGTTTTTAAAACCACGAGGCAGAGATATGTAAAAACCTGGCTACATGTAGACAAAGCCTCAGACTTTCAGACACACAACATAGTACTGGGCTTGTAAGTTTAGTGACTTTTTAACTCTGGATGGCGAATGGATGTAGAAGGCAAAGCAAAGTGAGGGCACATACAGGCACCAAGACTTAAAAGGTGGGGTGGGGTTGCTGGTTTAATGACCCTCACCTCATCGACAGAGCTCTCCCCTCCAGCGATGTACTTCTGTCCTCAGGCTTGTCCTGCTGTCCCTCTGTGCTGGTGTCCACCTCAGAGTGTCTCTCACCGGTCAGCTGGCAGTAGATGTCCAGCAGACGGTCTGACACCACTGCCAACATGGGGTACCTGTGGATGAGCACCTGCAGACAGGGGACAGGTTGAGCTGGGAACAGACAACAGACACCTCTGGAATCACTATACGGTAACCTATAGCACTGCTGTATGACCAGGGTCAGTATATGTAAGTGAAGCAGCATTAAATGTGCTGTTGCTACAGACAGTGAAACTCTCCACACTCACCTTCTTGAGTTCTGCGTGGGACATGTTACGCATCTGCAGCTTGGTCCAGAACTTGTCCAGCAGTGCTGCATGAGAGTTCTGAGGCTTGTGCCAGTTGCCACCACTGCAGTACATCCTGCAAGTCCACAGTAACACTCACATGAACTCCTGCATAGCAACTCACACAATCTGCACTTCTAACTTCAACTAGAACGTCGTCTATTTCAAACAGATTGGGGTTATTTCTGTTAACTTGTTCAGAACCATCAGCCAGTAACCTGAATGTCCCAAATAGTTTTGGCTGACGTTGCCTAGGGGAGTTAGTTTTTACCATTTTTAAAATAATTTAAAAAAACAAGTAAAAAGAAGGAACTATTTGATTTCCAGACAAGTTCTGCATTTCTACTTCAAGCCAAGCTATAAAGACTGCTGTATTTATATTCTTACCTTCTGGTTGCAAAGAACTGGAATCCAGGAGCAACCTCGATGCAATCCTCCCGACCTGGAATCATCAACTTTTTATTCTCCATCAAAGGCAGGAGGACAGAAATCTGAAAAACACATTTAGCTTCATTTTGTGCAGCAAAAATGAACTTAAATCATTTTAATTTAATATAAATAATCGTCAAAAGCCAAAATATACTTTGAACTCACCACGTCCAGAGGTGCATGATCAATATCTTCCAGAAGGATCCAGAGGCCTTTAGAAACGGCCTGGGTTAGGGTTCCTGGCTGCCACACAAACTTCCCCGGTACATCAGTGCATCGGTACATTCCCAGCAGCATCTGCAAACCAAAACAACTGTTGCTGCTTCTTTTATTCCAGGGTGCTGTGCAGTTATTGTGGCATTTCGCTTTTTACAAAAGACTACAGACAAGCTGAAGAAAACAAGCCTAGAACAGCAGAAAGCTGAACAGGTGAACATGTATTGAAAGTGAACAGTGTGATGAGACACCCTGCTCCCTCTGCTGACAGGAAATGGTTGAGATGGAGCGTCATGTCTCCCACCTTGCTGTCAGTTTGATCCCCAAGCTGGACCTTGAGAATGTCTGAAGCGTTGGTATGTCCGGTGACGGCTGCCATGTGCTCCACCAGAGCAGTTTTCCCACAGCCAATCGGACCCTCCAGGAGCACAGGCTTTTGGGACGCCACGGCCAGAGCCAGCCTTCTCAGATTCTGGCAGGTTGACTCCACCAGCACCAGGTGGCTCGGCTTCACCTGAAAGCAGAGGCCAACATAGATAAAAACAGACCCTGAAAGGTGGGGCGTGGCTGTTTCTGTGCGGGGGATCACACACCTGCTCAGCCTGCTGCCGCGGAACCATCTTGGGTAGAATGACTCCACAGACTGCTACAACATTCTGGGACAGGTCCTCTGATACCACCTGACCTCTGGTGAACTTCTGGGCCAACTCCTGGTGCCACTTTACTGACCTCTGATTAGTTAATACCAGAGCTCTCTCCGCCTCCACCTGCTGACTCTCCTCCAGAGCTCTGAACCCACAGCACAAAGTGTAGAAAGCATCAGTTACCATGGAGTTCTGCTCTAATACAGGACACATGCAGTGAAACAAGGAGCCAGACAAAGTCATCTGACAGCAATAAGGCAGAAAACAAATCTATACATACTTCATTTTCATGTGCAGAATTTCATCACTCGACAGCACTTTCCTCAGGAAGATGGCTTTCTGATTATCAGTCATGTGGCAGACAAGAGCTAAACACTGAGCCGTGGACCTGTTGGGAAAAATCTGTTTAATAAGAGAAAAGGGAAGAGTCTGGGCCAGCACCAGTGTAGGCTTAATTTATACTAAATGCATCAAACAAGGAGGATCATTTCAAATTCACAAGTTTCATGTGATGTCTCTGGGGCCTTTGGGTTACAAAGCCTGACCTGGTTTCCATAGATACAACTGTGATGTGGTAAACTTCTGCTACACAAATCATCCATCTCAGCCCAGCATCACCATATCCTCAGTTTGACTCTGCAACTCACTGCTCTGCTGAAGATCATGAAACCTGCATGCTGGTGACCTAACCCTAACCCTACATCTTGTGATTTATTTTGTTATTGTCTTGTACATCCATATTTGTAACCTGTCCAGGGACTACAGATGTGAATTAGCTTTTGCTATGATCTGTTACAGCGCATCAAACGGTGACATTCATGTAAATTGTCCTTTTCTAAATACAGTTTATGAATACTACTATTACTAAGCTACAACAGCAAAGTGAACTTAGCAAATTTGTCACTATATTTAATGAATTTTCAAAAAAGAAAATAAGTATCAGCAAGCCAGGGTTTTTAAAGATTGTGATTGCCCAGAAAACTGTAAAGAGTTCAACCAAAAATAATTTTCAGAGCCCATAGGGCTGAAGTCATTTATTGGATTATTGAAATAATCATCAGCTTATCTGGTAATCCACTAATAAAAACAACATGTTCAGAGTGGTAATTAGGTCAAAGCTGTACTAAACATACATACATTTTGCTTTTGATATAAGAACACTTCTGTCTACAAAATGTTTTCCCCAAAACTTATTAGTGGCATAGTTTAGTTTCACCTGTTCAAATTCATCAAAGGAATGCTATGTTAATGCATTTTAGGCAATAAAATATTTTCTTATTTCAAAAGAAGTTTAATTATCTATTTATTTGCATCTTTTGGTGTATTTTCTAATATTGCATAAAAAAGGCTCAAATGGTTAAAGGAAAAGTCTGTAGAAAATGTCAATATTTTTATCCAATTAAGTGATTTTCAGAATAATCGATTCCTAAAATAATTGTTAGTAGCAACTTGAGAACTCGTACTTGAAAAGCACTCGTAAATGTTCTCAATCAGAAAAAAAGAACAAACATGCAGATACAGGTGCCAAAGACACTTCCACCAATAAAATGAGGCGTGATTAAGGACTTAACCACTAGAAGTGTAAGGCTAAAGAAGCTCCATACCCTCGAACCATGACATCACTGGTGAGTAGCTGTGAAACACAGGGACTCCAGTCCCACAGCATCCGAAACTTAGCACAGTCACTTTGGAGGAAGCGCAGGGTGGCAGCCATGAGGTCGCGGAGCTTCATCCTCCTGGGGCCGTACTGGACCGCAGACGACTGTTCGCTGGTGAAAAACAGCCTCTGGAACACTGGCGGGGCACTGCTGAAGTACCTCACAGCGAACCTTTGATGGAAGAGGATAACGATTATTCAGCAGTATCAGTAATGTCAAGTTAGATGGAAGTTTACATCAGGCTGCAAGGCGTGAAGCAGATGGAGGACGTGACAGACATCACTTACGCATGCGCATCAGGACTGATGCTGAGGAGTCTACTGAGGGCCACACACAGGCGCTCATGGAAGTCATGGTTGATTCTGCCACCAGCTTTGACCCTCTCTGCGTTGCGCTCCAGGAGGTCCAGGACCAGCGGCCGGACATGACGCGCAATCAGCAGAGTGTAATCCTTCTCCAAGAGGAGCTGAGCCAAACACTCCAGAATGCTCTGTCTGTCCTGCTGGCTCCAGATCTGCAGAGAGAGCGGGTTGGGTTGGATGTTACCATCAGGTTCATGGCTTAACGAGGCAAAGGGAAGTGCATCACATATAGTTGCAAGAACTAACTGTTTAGTTCTTTGCTAACATAACTGCAAATCAGTCAATCACATCGCAGCAACTCATAGCATTCAGGCATCTAGGCTTGATGTAGTGAGCATCAGACTGAGGGACGAAGAAGATTCAAGGGACTTTGTACATTGCATGGTTGTTGAGCTTTCAGAAACTGAAGTTTTAATGGCCAAAGCGCTCTCAGGGTTACAGAGATGACAGAAAAGCAACCATAGCTCCAAAATAACCATGACATGCAGAACAGCAGGTGACTGAGCAGTCCCCAAATCCACAGCTGGGCTAAGAACATGGAATGTTTCTGATACCTTAAAAGGAGAGAGTGTGGGAGGGTTCAACACGGTAATAGCAAGGTATATCTAATAAAGTGGCCGGTGATGAGTCTAGATCACATCTCCCCCATGGTTCAGGACAACCTCTGATATATTATGGAAACAATAAAACACACTCATAACGCTATCAGCTGCTCACCTGCTTGGACAGATACTGGCTGATCTGGTTGTGACTCTTCTCCACATGTCTGGATATGATGGCCAGAGATGACAAACTCACTTCTAGATTTTCCATCACTGGGTCACGAGCAAGTTCTAATAAAAACAAGCGCACGCGCTTTATGGACACCTTCCTAAACGTGTAAACAATAAATTAAAGCAAAGCGCGAGGGTCATCACGAGCTCCTGTAACAAAACACAAAAACACGTTTCCACTACTGCTATTAAAATCCACATGTGAGGTGAAGTATGACTGTTTCCGGGTGGACTTCCGCTCCTCCGCCCTCTCTCTGTGTCGCCTGTTGATGACGCACCGGATAGCGTGTCACCAGCAAGTTGAGCAGCTTGTTCTCTCCAGCCGTCCGCCAGCCTGGCTCATCTACTGCTGCTTGCCGCTCTCCGCTGCTCTGGTTGGGGGTAGGAAATGCGGAACGCCAGAGAGCTTCGTGGCTTTCTGTAGAGTTGGAGTCTGTGAGCTTGTCAGACTTTGAAAAGTTTTTTTTTCCTGTTGGAATCTGACAACAGTGCGTCGCCTGCCCTGGTAGCAGACCGCGGGAAAATGTCGTTACTTCCTGTCTAATGAAGTGTTGGCGCGACTTTGGTCTTGGAAATATCAACAAGGCACAGAGGAAAACTCAGGCAAGTAAGGCAGACATTCCAGGGATGGTTTCGGCCAATGTTTTAGTGGGTTTTTGGCTCAGTTCAGAAGGCTCAAGGATTTTTTTGTGCTGTGCTGCGACCGTAATTGCTAACGGTGGCTTTGTGACTAAACCTGGTTTTGTTAGTGATAATTTATATCACTAAATTATCATTATTAGTACGAACATTTACAGGTCAATATTTAGCTGATATGTTTATGTTAAGGGAAGGATTTCCTTGCTATATGACAGCAACGTTCCGTTCTGGAAACCTTAGCAACAACAAAGCTGCTTTACGGTAACGGATCCCGGAGAATCTCATCTGTTTACAGTCAGGCCCGTCATCTGCAGCTTCTGAACCTGCATGGAACCTCACACCTGCTAATACTGGAAAACTGAGCTTTCTTCCATGAACGATGTCTGAGAGTCATGGTAGGAAGGAAAGGGCAAACTAAACTCCACAATTACTTACAAATACTATGAAATACTTGAGAAACTATGAAAAACAGATCCCACCTTGTCACGATTTATTAAACAACAAAACAGATTAAGAAAGTCAAAAAGCTGTCATTAAATTGAAATCTTGTAGAGCCACCCTGAATGTAATTATTTTTCTTTTTTGGGAGGGATTTTGTCCAACACTACTTGTGTTTATTATGGAAACAGTTTGCTGCTCTCAGCCTTCCAGCCGGAGCCCAGACTCTCCTGGTTGTTCCTCTCACCAGGCCAGAACCTGTCAGGCTCCAGAGCGGTTTGCTCCTGCAGCTGTGCTTTACTGACTCTGTGGAGGATCTTAAACACCGTTTTATTGTACAAGATTGTACAATTCTTTAACAATTCTCAACAGTTTTTGGTTAATAATGGCTTTTTGTTTCTCATTACTAGGTTCTCGCAAAGAAGCAGAGCAGATTGAAAGGATGGAGACGTTTGATGCCTCTGATTGTAAGTCTCAGCTGGTTTTTCCCAAGGATTGTTGTGATATTTTTAAGTTATTGGGATGAATAAAGTACTTCTATTCTGTTATTGGTACTGAACAGATATAAATCTATAAACAGTTTGGTTTCTGTCAAGATGAAAGAGCGGACTAAGCAGCACAAAAACCAACACAAAAAGTATCTCTTTCTGTGTTGGTCAGTAATTGAATTTTACATAATTGCCACTGTTAAATTTGTTTATTTGGTTCCTGATCTTTGGGAAATATTTCATTTGATTTGATGATTGTTATGAATATTGCCACGTTCTACAAACAAACCTGGCAATTAGTCTTGTTTTTGTCATTTATTGAAGGTTTAAAAATTACAGCAGAGGAAAAGTAAACTGATAAGTAGGGTCAAACAACCACTTATATTCTGCTTTTCCTCGCTCTATGCATCGGATTTACTCTACATGCAGACACGTCACCATGGCAACCCACACAACATCTCTGCTAACCCTCATTAGTTATTAGTGGGTTATTGTTTGAACTGTTTCTCAGTCCAACGCTCCAAAAAACATTTGTAAACAGCGTAACAGATAAATGCTATTGTGATGACATGCTGAGGGTGGAGTGGCAGTGCTAGAAGGAGGTTCTTAAAGAGACAGGTGCCTAATTTCAAGGTCTTATTCTGGGAATTTCTCTAAAATTTTATTTCACTATAGGACCGACACGTGAAACAACCGGGTGAGCCGAAGATGCCCTGCCTGTACTCACCGGGGGGCACTAATAACCCCCACTAATGAGGGTTATTAGTGGGTCTAATGAGGGTTATTAGTGGGTCTAATGCAGGCTAAGAGACTGAGCCCAAAAACCTTGGTCTCGGTTTGGTTGAATTGAACTCTGATGCGGTTCGAAAGCAGTGTGAATGCAAGCTGACCAGACACCGCTCCAAAAGTAGGAAGCTAACTACAGTGCAGTGCATTCCACTGCACTGTAGTTAGCTTCAGTGCAGTGGAGCTGCACTGAAGCTAACTACAGAGCAGTACCAATATATTCTGGTCAATATATTGCTCTCTACTGGGTAATGACTTACCTTCATTACATCACAAGGTGGTGCTGGCATTTGACCCAATTACTACAGACAAAAACAATGCAATTATTAGTATCCTGTGAGAAATATTTATTATTAAAAGCTTCTGTGCATGCAGGATGAAAACACAGTAGTCCATGTTTTGGTGCTGTTACTGCTTTAAATTAAAATTTCTGGGTTGGTGATAATCATCACAGCATACAGTGGGAGAACTGACATCCAGCTTATTGAGTTTCAGAAGGGGATGTTATAGCAATACAGTGGTTATTAAACATTTTAGAATCTCATTTTTATCAACTATTTCTTTTCCACTAACAACAATACACGATGGAAGTTCTGTATTTACCTCTCTTCCAAAATTTAAGAGGATTATTTAAATTCTTAGATGTTTCAGACAGAAAGTAGGCACATTTAGCATGACATATTTTTACAGTGCATAACTTAACCTACGCTCAGGCTATATTTTGTTCAAACCATTATTAAACCTCCTGTTCTTCCCCTCAGCGGTGGACCCCGGGGCTGATGAAGACTCTGTGGATATCTATGAAGGCCTGGATGCTGCTGGGGTTGGCAGCAACACTGGTAAAGGAATTCTTCCACTTCATTCTGTTTTGTAAGACATTGATAAATGTTTTGCAGGGTTTCCCCTATGCCTGTCGCATTAACAAATAAATCAATTCATCAGATGATAAATTGAAATGAACTTGATAATTGTGATTTTCATGATTTATCAAGTACATTTATCAAGGGCAAGTAAAGCAAGGTGGCCCACCAGGCTTAGATTATGCTGGGGGGAACCCTGAAACATGTTTTACTGCATGTTCTGCTCTTGCTTTACAGAAAAGTGGCCTTCTGTTGGTTCTGGGCTGAAAGACTCACTGGATCTTTATGAGGATATAGTGGCAGAGGAACAGAACAACAGGGAGACATCATACACCGAGGTAACAAGCTACAGTCACCTGTTCAGCTGCAGGTCCTCCTCTTCAGGACCAGTCATCTCACTTTCTTTTTTTCTCTGCAGTTAAAATCCAGATTTGAAGCAACCCAAAATCAAATCAAAGAGCTGCACAGAAGACTACAGCAGATGGAAACACAGGTTTGTTTCAGCAAGTATTTTTGCAAGAAGATTGAGCGAATATTTGTAAATCATAATGTGTAATAAGGTCTTACTCAAAACACATATGTAACCATGTTATTTTAGTTTATTTGTTCAGTTTGTTTTTCAACCGAGTTCCCCAGGTTAAATGTCACATTAAAGTTGACAATTTTGTGAAATGATTCATTTTGGTCTAATTTTTCCCACAAAAAGTCAACATTTTAAAAAGTGTGTGGTCTTTATGATCATAAGATAATTATTAATGACATTGTTTTGTTTCTTCCATGGACAGAATACTGGCTTGAGCAGTGAGAACAATCGTCTTAAGAAGAACATCTCTGCACTTTTACGAACAGCAAGGCAAGAAATCATTCGGAAAGATGCTGAGATCAAGCAGCTGACTCAGCAGTGAGTGTTACTTTATAAACACATGGAAACAGAATGTGCTCTAGACTAGCACCCTGGGATGGACATTGACATTTTTAAATTCATATGTAATTTTCTCTAATAAGTAGCATTTGTTGTTTTTTGTAGGGTCCAAAAATTTCATCATCATCATCATCATCATCAGCCTCAGCTAAAACAAGCCCAGGATCCACGTTCATCTTTTCGAGCCTCCTCCAGCTGTTCCTCAACAAGAACACTTCCACTACCTTCTTCTCTTCCTATTGTTCCTCGTCCTCATCATCATCCTCCTCATTTTGCTCCTCTTATTAGTTCCCAGTTTGAGGAGGAGCCTCCTCCAGCAGATACTCCTCAACCTACCTCAAAGGAAACTTGTCATTTCAGCAGATCCATGAAGTCCTCAACTCATAATTGCTCAAAAAGACATGAAACAGCTGAAAAACTGCCTGGAGTAGAGGGGTGCACTTCCAGAGATAGAGAGGTCAAAGGTCAAAGTAATAAACTGCCTGAATCAGCAGAAAGGAAGCTTAGAGACTGTTCCCATCATAATAAGGACTCAGAGCAAAAGCAAGCTCACAAAGAAGACAAAGACACTAGAAAAGGATTTGACTCCCAGTCTCACAAAAATAAGAAATACCAAAATGTTGGGAGACACTGCCGATCAGACGGAGCTAAAACTTCTTCACAAGAACATCTCCACTCTGTAGCTTCCTCTGAACACAGAAGAGAAGGCAGGAAAATTCAGAGAACAGATAAAGCCAGCTCTATAGAGCATGCTAAAGTTTCTGATCAGCAGTCAGGAGGGAGCTGCAGCCCAGAGTCCAGAAAAATCCCCAGAGGTCACAAATATGATAGTTGGTCCAATCCAAAGAACAAGAGAAGCTCCTCTCCAGATCAGTCCACTAAGTGCTGCAGTGATGGCAGTAGAGAACGGGAAAGGAGCAGACAGAGAGACCATCAGAGAAGTGTGGACAGACGGTGCGAGGATGAAATCAGGAGCAGGCATCACAGAAGAAGCAGTCAGAAAGAGAGCAGCAGAGACCGGGAGAAGCACAGAGATAAACAGACTGGGAAGGCTGATGGATCCAAGGAAGGACGACGGGAAACGAAACCTAGAGATGTGAAAAGATCCTTTGAAGAACCCAGCCCAGAAGCAAATACTTCTGTAAACGACAACAACTCAAACAGGAAGTTGTGTTTTATGGAAACACTGAATCTAACTCTTTCACCAATCAAAAAGTACACGACGCCCAGAGATAGCAGCCTAGAGGAACCGCTAAGACTAGAGGGTGATGATGAGGAAAACTCCCAGCCTAACCTAGACAACATGTGTGTCATTGATGAGGTAGATGGAGGTGAGCTAGGATCAGAACCAGGACCAGGACACGCTGAAGAGCAAGCCTTGGAGGAGCTCAAAGCGCCACGTAACCAGACGTCCAACTTGGAAGACGTAGAGGAAGATGGCAACAATGGAGCTGAATCCCAAGGGAGACCCCTGGCTGTCCTCATTAGCTCCCTCTGGAGGCCACCCCAGGGTCCAGCAGACACAACCAAACTCCACACAGCAGCAGGGGAAAACCTGAAACATCCTGAGGAACCGCTGGAGCTGATCTCCAACACCTGGATAACTGAAAGAGGTCAGCTGGAGGTCACAAAGAGCTCCCAGCCCAGCAACACAAATCCACAAATCCTGGAGCAACACAGCAGCTCTGAAGCACCAACCTCTGAGGTTCAACATGCTGCAGCTGCTGATGAACATGCAGATCCACATGCACATGCAGCTCAACATGAACATGCTGCAGCTGCTGATGAACATGCAGATCCACATGCACATGCAGCTCAACATGAACATGATGCAGCTGCTGATGAACATGCTGCAGCTGATTCAGGTGAAGCTCCTGCTCCACCCAGACTCTCCCAGAGTACAGTCAGTGAAGCTGCAGCTTCAGCTCAGCCAGACGACACACACGGTACTGAAGAGGTATATGAGGAAGCCAGACTCAGAGATAGGTGGGGTCACCAGGCTGCGTCCCCTGGTACAAGCCTACCATCCTCTACCAGTGTTACCATGGACAACCATCCTGTTGGCCAACCACAAAGCTATAAAGATTTGGATTCAGTGTCCAGCACTATCTGTCTGACCTCACTTCCTCAGAAGGGGCTGAGTCTGACCGAGGACATTTGTGCGATGACCCAGACAGACACAGACCCCAGGACCTCCAGCTCCCAGCCCAGCTCCTCTGTAGACTGCATTGGGGTATCCAAGGTCAGCAGGACCACAGAAGAGTTCAGCCCCGCCACAGTTACCCCTAAGAAGTTTTGCAGCCAGGACTGTAAAAAAGAGCTGTCCACTTCTGTGTCGCTGCCTCATGATGAAGACTCCATGATGCACACCCTGAGCAACCTGAAGAGGATTCCTGAGGTCATCAGCCCCCTGAGGAGCCCGGCACAGACGGCCAAGAGAGGTGTCCTCCATGTCCACAGCAAGCTGGGACACGTGAAGAGTCTTCAGAAAGGTATAGCCTGCCTGGTAACCAGATGGTCCTAGTAGCCCTGTCCTTCAGTCCCATAGGCTTTATCTGGCATGTAAAGCTAGATTCATGTGGACATGGCACCAACATGTCCTGAACATTTATTCTGGGGTGTTTTGAGCTGAGTTAGTTAAAAAAGTATATATTTTAATACCCCTCACTGAAAACCACAAAGTTCTACTGTTTTTCACATGGAGCCCCATTTCCTCATGTCTTCATTGTGAGGGAGAGGGTAGCAGGTGGCAGCTGTAATCACATGAAAGGGTCTGGAATATTTGCTCCTGCTGTTTGAAGCTGCAAGCTGGAGTGGACAGGTTTTGATTTAATTTCTTATTTTGTTAATATCTATATTGCTTTCCATTTTGATGGTGACTTTTAACCTTAACCACATCTAATCTGTATTCTTTTTCCTATTGTTAAACACTGTTTTTTGAGTTCCTAAACACGTTCTCATTCAGAAGTACACTGCTCAAAAAAATAAAGGGAACACTTAAACAGGTGCTTAACACTTAAAGTGTTCCCTTTATTTTTTTGAGCAGTATATAATAGAGTAGAAGCAGCCTTTATTGTCCCACAAAAGGGAAATTCAGGTATAACAGCACAAAAACTGTTAAAAACAATATATAAAAACAAGATTAACAATAGAAATAACAATATACTGTACAAGCATAAAAAAAGACAAATACCGTGAGCCATTAGATCCTTGTTCTTCAGGACTAGATCCCAACTTGTCATTTTATTTCCCAATACAAGCATCAATCATAATGAAGTGATGAATCATGGGAAGACAGATTTGTACTTGCATGTCAGTAATACCATACAAACATAATGGAAATTAAATTTAGAAAACTAAGTTGGAGAAAGTCTGGAATATGATAAGTGAGGTGGGCTCTCTGGATCTTTGTTCAGTGATGTAGCTTTGAGAAAAAAATCAGTGAGTGTCAGCAGGTTGCCAGCTGTTTTACTATAGAGGACTTGTCACTAAAGACTCGGATTCAGTGTCCAGCACTATCTGTTAAACCCAGACAGTTAAAACCCTCTTTGTCTTTGTGCTGACACTGACCTGTTGTATTGTCTTCTTTAGTTCTCTCACATTGAACTTGTTGGGTTATAGTGATTTATGTAGTAAACTGAACAGGATTATGGTCTTGGTCTCTCTGGACTTTGTTGAGTTAAATTTAGAGACAATAATTCATCCCTCAACATGTGTAAAATACCTGAAAATGATATTGACTTTGTTGCACCATAACCTGCCACTGATTGCCACGACTGTAAGGCTCTGGTGTTCCTGAATCTCTTCACTTAGTCTTGGATGTCTTGAATATTATTGTTGCATATACTGACAGTTCCTTTACCTTTCTGTCCAGAATTTTCCACCTCTGCTGCTGAGACCAACTTGATGAAGTTGGATGTTAATAAAGAGAACAAATATCCAGGTTCTCCTGCTAACCGAGGAGCACAGGACATGGTGAACATGGAGTCTGAGCAGATTTCAAGCCCTTTTGACACCGAACTGGAAGAAGGGGAAATTTTAAGCGAGAGTGATGAGGCAACTTCTAGTTCTCCTGTTCCTGCCACCAAGAGGGCAAAGTTAACGGAACCAGTCAGGAATAAACCCAGCCTCCAGTCTTCTTCAAGAAGAAAACCTGAAGAACAGCGGGTTGCTTCTAAAGAACCTCTTGATTCAGCTGCTGTCTCTACGCAAAGTCCCAGGAGTCGTTTTAAAACTGTTTGCCCATCAGCAAGCAAAGCATCTTTTTCGACTGTAGAGGAAATAATGGAAACATTCAAGATGGTTCGCACGGAGATGCGGAAAAAATACATGAAGCTTCATAAAACCTTTCCTAAAAAAAGCTTTTGGGGTGTGATGGACAATTTTCAGAAGTCTTTTTTAGAGTTTGTGGACGGTGCTCACTTTGGCCAGATATGCAGCGATGCCGAGGAGCTGAAGTCCAAGCTGAGGAAACTAATTACGTCTGTGTTTAGCAAAGTGCTTAATAATGGCATAGTGAAACGCATTTTTGAACAGCAAGCAGTCAATCTAAAGCAAAAGTTGTGGGACTTTGTAGATGTCCAAGTGGACTACTTGCTCATGGACATCCAGACAACACTGAAGAGCCTCTGCCAAGCTGTCCGGATTCCCACTGAAGACAAGAGGCCCGGTGGACAGGGGACCGAGCCTCAGCAGGCTTCAGTGAAGAAGCCGCTGTGTAAACAGAACAAGTCCCACCCCCCTAACTCCAGCCTGGGCCGGACCAAGTCATGTGCAGTAGTCCCTTACAGAACCGGACTAGGCAGCAGAGGTAAAGACATCCGTATGTCATTCACAGAAAAAGATGGCGCCTCTCATATACATCCTCCAGGACGCGTAAACACACAAACTACGGTCAACTTCCTGTCCGACAGCAACGCTGCCTTGTCTCCAGACAAAACTAAGATGGTAATCCCTCAGAACGGCTCTGTGATCGATAGAACAGACTTTGAGCTGCTTACTGAGCAACAAGCATCCAGTTTGACATTCAATTTGGTCAGAGACTCTCAGATGGGAGAAATATTCAAGTGTCTTCTCCAAGGATCAGACTTGTTAGAAAGCACAGGGATGTGTGGAGACAACACTGCCTGGGCTGTTGGGACCCCAAGGAAGGATGGAGAGAGATTTCTCAACTTTGCCACACCATCAAAGTTCCTCTCACCATCCAAGTCCGATACTTCAGCCAGACTCATTGCTACCTGGTCCACCATTTCACCCAGACGGAGGTCATCCCCATGCATCAAAACCCCCATCCCCCTCCACCCAGCCTTGTTCGATGAAAGTTGCCTCCTGGAGGTTCCGTCTGGAAACAGAGCGCTGCTGCAGGGCAGCTTGGCAACAGAGAAATACTCCATTCTAGCTGAAGATCTGGCTGTCTCCCTGACGATTCCATCTCCTCTTAAATCTGACAGCCACCTCAGCTTCCTCCAGCCAGCAGGCGTTGGAATCCATGTGGTGTCCACCCCAGACAGCGTTATCAGCGCACACATAAGTGAGGATGCTCTGCTGGATGGGGAAGACGCTACGGAGCAGGACATCCACCTGGCCCTGGACAACTCCAGCTGCAGCTCCAGAGACAGCACCACCTCCCAAACGCCTGGCAGCACTCTGTTCTTCAAGCCTGACGTTCCTATGCAGGCACTGGTGATGGAGAAGTCCAATGATCACTTCATCGTAAAGATTCGACAGATGAATGCGGCTGCAGAAGGCACACTAATAGCTGGAGAGCCGTTGAGGCAGACACTGATAGAAAAGAATCAGCAGCATGAAGAAGATGATGCCCAGGAACGTCTGAAGGTCGCTGGTCAGACAGAGAACAGCACTGAAAACCCAACTTCTGGATCACACACCCATGAACAGAGATGGACTCCAGGAACCAATCCATCCAACCCAAGACAAGACACTTCTACTCAGTCTGGGAAAACCACTCCTGAAACGGATCCATCAGATCCCAGTTCAAACATCAGTTCATCAACTTCCCACAGTACATTAGTCCCACATCCCAGTAGGACACAGCTCCAAGTAGAGGCAACTCCACCCAAATCATTCCCATTCCAGTCCCAGAAGCAAACCAGTCCCCCCAGTGCCACTTTAAGCCCAAACACTAAGACACCGTTCTATGACTCAGGCAGAGAGGAGACCACCGTGTCCGAGTCAGAAAAGAGTCTCACCATCGACACAAGCAGCTCATCAGAGAAAACCTCCAGGGACTGTGAACAGCTCCGGAAACGGAAAAGACGACAGGAAAAGCTGAAAGCCAAAAGATGTAAAAAGGAGGACAAGAGTCTGCAGGAGGTTTCTCCATCCAGGAAGAGTGACGAGGAGTTGAAACTTTCCCCAGCAGCTCTGTCCCCAAGCAGCCTGTCTGCCAAGAACATCATCAGGAAGAAGGGCGAGGTGGTGATGGCATGGACCAGGTCAGTAGCATGATTCACTGAAGTCACGTGGAAATAAAAGCACTTCTCGCATGACTTCAGTCCACTCATAGTCATACCACAGTCATGCCATCAATGGCTCTGTTAAAGTCTTGACATTCTGACACTTTTTATGTGGAAAAATGTATCATTTAGTTATAGCTTTTGATCATTTTCTGCTGGCTGAATAAATCACAAATTAAAGTTGGACAGGACATTAGAACGAAGCAAACCAGCTTTACATTCCAGTGTTTAATGTATCATTTTGTAATTGTGGTCATTAGAGGGCATTTCCTCTGACCCTGTTGGTTCCAGCACAGAGTCACTGATACTGAGTGACTGATACAAATGAGTTGATGTTGGTTTCTTTTTCTAGAAAGCTCATTGGGGAGGAGGGATGACTGGGAACTTAAAGATCTTAATGATTTTGGATGAACATCTTACTTTTATCATTTGGTTTTTATTTTATTTTTTATTCAATTTAACTTGGCTGCAGGTTAAAATTGCAGCCAAGTTTCAATCAGCTACATTTGATATATTTTAAATAACTGGATTGAATCGAGTTGACTATACAGTGCTGTTTAGGAAGAAAATAAATGCTTTTACTTTTGCACAGACAGATCATGTGTACATGTCTTGTTTTTAGCCTAATTTTATTTTTATCCAAGTTAAAACAAACATTTATATATTAACTACATAAAACCTCTATAAACAAATATTATTTGCATATTTGCTATTATCCTAAGTTCCATGTAGAACCCTTTTCAATGGACATAGATGGAATTAGAAGTTAAAGCAAAAGTTTTGCGTCTGTTGATTAGTTTTGCAAATTTATTTTCTGTTTCTGTTGTTCCTCCACTGCCTCATCCAGATGTTCCAGTTGAACTTAGATGTCAGTGTGAAACACTTTGACCTTTAAGCAGTATGCAGTACTGTTGGTCAAACAGAGCAAGTAGGCAAGTTTAAAGTTCCGATGGTGAAAGGATGCTCAGTCTCTTTTGCTCATCCTCTCCTCAGAGATGAAGATAGAGCCATTCTGATGTTCCTGAAGACCAAAGGAGCTTCACGGGAAACGTTCTCCACACTGTCTGAGAAACTAAACAAGCCGTCAGGCCAGGTGAGCAAGTCTTCAGTCTTCAGGGTTTTATTTAAGGTTTGCAGTTATTTACTGTTTGATGTTTTTCAGATTGCTCACAGGTTTTACCAGCTTATGAAGCTTTTTAAGAAGCAGGGGAAGATGGACATATGATTGTCCCAGTCTACAGACAGGGAGATCTCACCCACCTCAATACAATTAAACTCTAAATGCCTGTTAAATGGAAAGTTCTGGAGAGTCCTGAAGAGTTGGTTCAACACCAATGCTACGCTCCGTGGACTTCATTTTCAAACGACTGGAAGCATAATTGCTTCTTGTTGAGGAATTTCTTCTGTGTTGAACTGATTCATGGCTAATTAAAACAGAAAGCTAAAGGATATCTGATTTTTTGATTCATTGTCTGGAAATGGTTTTACTTTTGTGTTCATTTTTAACCAACTGAGACAGTTTTTTTGTTTTAAGCTCCTCTTACTGAAAATCCATGACAGTATCTGCATATTCCTTTTTCAATAGTATCAATTTGTACAGCAATCAAAACCATCTCAGGAGTATGTCTTCTAACGGACAGCTGGAAAATGTCCGTCTTCAGACTTGAAGTTAGTTTCCAGCTCAGGAAAGTTCCATGTTTTCCTGTTAGTGGATCACTTCTGGAAACTTGGAAGGATCACTCAGCAATAACTCATCTGCTGTCAAACAGATGGATTTGGTCATTATTGCAAACAATCTTTGTATGATGCTGGTCAACTAGCATTGGTGTTTCTAATGAAAACGTTTACATGTCCAATCAAGGCAGCAGAGAAGTATTATAAACGACTCAGATCAGCAGACTGTTCACACTGTTTCTGTGCCTTGATGGCATCTAGTTGAAATCATTTGATTATATAAATCAAAACAGAATGCATTATTATTCTTCATGTTGTACATATCCTTTTCTGAAAATAAAGTTTTATTTATTTATGCCTGTGTCAGATGGGAGGTTCTTTATAATGGATCTTTGTCTTTTTTTATGATGACATCCACTGAACAGAAAATGAATATATCTGCTCTCTGAACTCTACACATTAAATGTCATTTAAGAGGATTTTTTATAAAAAATTTTTTAGAAGCACATTGGTGAGGTCAAACACTGATGTTGGGAAAGAAGGCTTGGCTCACACTCGTCTCCAATTTATGACTGGTTTTCTATTAGGTGAAGTTCTTTGACACCAAACATGCTCAGTCACGTCTTTATAAGTCCTAAACATTGCTTCAGTAATGCACTTAGACTAGGCTGGAGCACTGAGTGAGCCATTTTATTGGGAATTACCACAGAATACAGCTACACTGACCTAGTGACCTGTAGAGTGTTTTTTACAAACTGCTGTCTGTGTGGTGACAGTATTGGACAAATAATCTGTGAAAAAAATCACACTGCTCATCCAGAAACAACCAATCAGAGTCAGGAGGTCTTAGCACTGTCTATCACATCAGTGTACATGCCGCTCAGTGTGCTAATGGTGGAGCAACAACTTATTGCAAAAAAACTATCTGCTGTCATTTGTGGCCATGCTAATTAGCCTGAGCATTCATGACAGGCGCCGCTGTGGGGAGGGAGCTGTAGCATAGCAGAGAGAAAGGAGGATGTGGTGAGCAGCGTGTACACCAGCATGATTGCAAGTGCTAAGACCCTCCTCCTAGCTCTGATTGGTTGTGTTTGAATGTGGTGTATTTCTGCAGATGGCAATAGAACCACAGGGAGGAGGCAGGGGAGCTTGATTTTTTCACAGACTGTCTAATATACTGTCATCTAAATCCACATGAGAACGACTTTGTAAAGGCTTTGGAATGGAACAGCAAAATTCCAAAACTAAATTGAACAGGCAGTCTGTGGGCTAACCTGGAGAAAGCTGTAGACAAGAAGTGAGAACAGATTTTTCTAGACAAGAGTGGGCAGATACTAACAAGTCAAGATGATGAAAGACTTTTAACAGTGAAGACTGAATTCTGATAAGGAATCACAAGGTATTCATTCAAGAGTGTGAACAAATGATTAAACTGACTTACATGTGATTTTCCCAGATTAATGGCCTTCATTCACTGTATTCAAACAGGAAGGGATGAGGAGGGTTTCATCCAGAAAGGCTCCAGATCAAGTTAGTGACGGCAGGGTCAAGGACCAAAGCCTGTGGATACTGAGTGCCTGAGCTGCTGCTGCTCTAAGTAACCTAACCTGCTGATATTCAAGATCCAGAGTAATGGAGAAACTTGTTGAATCTTTGTTGTTTTAGTCATGTTATAGTTCCCCTGGAGCCTAAGGAAGCCTGAAAGCTTTGGACAAAGCTGTATATTGACACCTTAGTCAGCGCTATTTCCAGTTTAGTGTCCTGATAAAAGTGTGGTAGGATGAAACTGACCTCGGGGCGTTGTAGGCCTGTGTGGAGGATCAATAGCTTCAAACTGGAGACCTAGTTAGCAGCAACATTGAAACAGAGTCGGCCACAGAGCACAGCGGGGTTTTAGCAGTCTTCAAGGGACAGCCAATGAGTCCTGATGTTGCTGCAGATGGATCATCTTTTTTGTAAGATCTTTATAATCAAATACACAAAGCAAGGTCTCTAGAAGACTGGTAAGTACAGCTTTTCCTTTGATATTTAAAACATTAACATAAAAGTCTTACAATACACGTTATCTTCTTTATTCACTCACAGCTACTAATAATGTGAGAGAAAATGGGGGACTGGAATTTGTTGGGGAGCATCTTAGAAGAGGTCCACGTTCATTCGACCATTGTGGGGAAAATCTGGCTCACCATCCTCTTTATCTTCCGGATGCTTGTACTTGGTGTTGCAGCAGAGGATGTTTGGGACGATGAGCAAAGCGAGTTTGTCTGCAACACAGAGCAGCCAGGCTGCAAGACTGTCTGCTACGACCAGGCTTTCCCTATCTCCCTCATACGCTACTGGGTCCTGCAGATCATCTTTGTGTCCTCTCCCTCACTGGTCTACATGGGCCATGCTCTGTATCGCCTGAGAACCCTTGAAAAAGAGAGGCACAGAAAGAAGGCCTGCCTGAAGGCAGAGCTGGAGGGGGCAGATGCTGACCAGGAGGACCACAAGAGAATCGAGCGGGAGCTCAGGAAGTTAGACGAACAGAAGAAAGTCAGGAAAGCTCCGCTCAGAGGATCATTGCTGCGCACGTATGTTTTTCATATCCTGACCAGGTCTGTGGTGGAGGTGGGTTTCATCATTGGTCAGTGTGCTCTTTTTGGCATTGGACTATCTCCTCTGTACAAGTGTGAGAGACTGCCGTGCCCCAACAGTGTTGACTGTTTTGTGTCGAGGCCTACAGAGAAAAATATTTTCATGGTGTTCATGCTTGTCATTGCCGGAGTGTCTTTGTTTCTCAACCTTCTGGAGATTTTCCATCTGGGTGTGAAGAAGATCAAGCAAATCCTTTATGGATACAAATATGGAGATGATGACAGTGTCTGCAGGTCAAAGAAAAATTCTATAGTGCAGCAGATTTGTGTTCTCACTAACTCCTCACCACAAAGGCTGATCCAGCTAACTCAAGTTGCCAGTCCTGTTACATCAGATCCTTACAAGGATGCTCAAAGAGATGTGCTGCCTTGTAACTTGGTTGCAGCAGGTTGCCAGAATACAGAAGGCATGAACATCTCACAGCAGCGTCCTGCACAGACGTTCCGGCCGAGCCAAGGTGACATCCAGCTTTTGAGACAACTGGGGGCTGTGGAGCGGCGGCACACTCTGGAGAACAGAAAACCGTCCTTCAGCAGCGATGAGTCAAACGGACCTCATTGCTTGGGCAAGCCTCACTATGCAGGACCGCGAGCAACGCTGGTGGCCAGCCACATTGAGATCCCAGCTGCCCTGAGGATCCCTCAGAGGAAGCAGAGTAAAGTCAGTGTCTGCAAGGAACTCAGTGACATGAGTGATTCTCCAGAGAGCGACCACTATCCCACAGCCAGGAAGTGCAGCTTTATGTCCCGAGGACTGTCAGAGGCCAAGCTTGCCAGTCCGTCTGACAGCGACGCCTCTCAGAGTGGAACAGATACCGAGGCCCAGCACTTCAACCAGGGGGAAAGCCCAGTGATGACCCCACCACCCCCTGCCTCTGGGAGGAGGATGTCCATGGTAAAAACACATTCCTTCTAGTGAAAACTGTAGCACCCTATATTACGCTTAACCTGCTATAATGCTGAAAATGTTTTTTTTGTTTTTTTTTGCTGATGCAATAAAACTACTCATATTTGATTCAGTGAAGTCGAAGAAAGAGATTTTACAACAGGACACCCAGGCCGGTCCTGGTTCTTAGCCCAGAGCATTTCATGATGATGACACATCATAATAGATGATGTTATGATTTACTGGTACAAAAGAAATGTCTCAGTTGATAAGCAAAATGATATATATATATAAAAAACTTTACTCATAAGTCCTATGAAGAGAAGGCAACACCAAAACAAATCTCTGCCATGGAAAATCAGCCCAAAACTTACCAAGTCATACAGTAAATCTGTGAAAACTGTGCTGTTGTCTAATTTTGTGTGGAGGGTATTTAGATATAGATCTGATGCACAATGCTCCAGTCAAATCTTCAAACAAGACCACCTAAATATGTATGAGTTAGGTCAGCAGCATGAGCTCCACCACCATGCACACAGGAGCATTATTTAACTGAGAAAAATAGTGACCAGCACAAAATTGTGTTTTGTGCATCAGAGAAGTTTGAGATTTAGATTCATATCCATCTCCGTCTGAACAATATGTTTATTAATGCATATCTCACCAGTACTACAAGTCAAACATTTCAGATAAAGGATGTCTGAACTTTTTCAACCATTCAGTTGTATTTAGTATGCTCAAAATTACTGACTGGACACACCACCTGATTATCAGGAAATAAAAATCAAATAGTTTTCCATCTCAGTTATTGTTTTATGATCACTTGCCTGATGAGGTTTGATATTAAATAACATTAGCTAAAGGATTATGTTTAGCACTGAAGAGAGAACAAGTTCTGCACACTTATGGAAAACAAACAACTTCTCTCCAAAATATAAAAGAATGTATTAACAAAATTTTATTTCTATATTTATTAACAAGATACAGTTCAAAATTAATTATCAGGTGGTGAAGCATAAAACTCACTAATTTAGTAATACTGAACTAAACTACTAGAAGTAAAAATGAAAGAACAATGAAAAACCACCAGAATAAATAAGAATAAATTCAATAACCAATTAAATAATGGAGTAATATCACAGTTCAGAATGAGTATGTAATTTAGTACCAAGAAATAATTTGGAATGAGGACAAATTAACTTTAAACTAAATCAAATTCAGCTTAAGACTAAATTGAGAACAACACTTTGTATGTGTTCAGCAGTTCACCATGCTTAGCAGAAGTGAAGATAAAAACATTTTGCAAAGTAATGTTTCATGAACTAATTTGCTAAGAGGTTGATACAACAACAGCATATCTTTAATGTATTTTAGTGCTAAACCATTCAGTGATTTATAAATTAACAGTATTTTAAAGTCTATTCTCTCACTGTAAGGACTCTAGAACTGGTGTGATGTTTTCTATCTTCCTGGTTTTAGTCAGAACACCAGCAGCAGCGCTCTGGATCAGCTGCAGCTGGAGGTTTGATTTTTCTTTAGGCAGACCTGTGAAGACATAACTCAAGATATACATTGTAGAGTAATGTATATGTTGAAAATATAGAAATATTAAGTCTTTTTAAAAAACTTTGAAATAAGAAAAGTCTACTTTTTGGATAACAAAAGACTAACCACAACTTTTTTTTTCTTTCAGAGCATGATTCTAGAGTTGTCTTCAATCATGAAGAAGTGAACCAGAAACATCCATGTTGGCGTGAGGCCAGAGGCACTGAGGACTTCTGTAGACATAAGCACTCACATCATGTTTCACCTCATTTCTAGTTTCAGTGTAACTTTCACCATCTGATGGTATTCACTCATACACTTAGAGTTTCTGTGTTTAGGTTTGTGGATCCAATCACTGATTCATTTGTGTCAATTCATGCATGGCTGGACATAAAGTGAGTCTCAACATCTTACATAGCAAAGATGTTGGATTACAGGATGTAACTAAGGACAGTGGGCAATGACAGAGAAATACAATAAAATTCTTTTGATAACATTTTCAGATACTATTTCTTTTCTTGTGCAGTACACACATCTAACTTATCCTTATATTTTTTGTTCTTTTTACAGAGAGGGGACATTATCACCAGCTACTGAGTCTGTGCATTAGTTAACCTTAACTTCATAGTACTGAACAACTTATTGTTGTATCATTAAATTATTTTTATTTGTCAGGTTTTAGAAAACATTAACCAGCGTTTAAAACATTTAGCTCATATACAGTATGCTTTAGTTATTTTTTTTAGGTAAGTGGGAATGTCCTTTTAACTTAATACAAATATGTATGTCATAATCTAATATCAGTACCTCTGGGGCTCTATGACGCCTCAGAAGTTCAGAGAATATTTGGGAGCAAACAGCATCATAAAGTCCAAGGAACAGAGCAGATCAGGGAGAAGCTGTGGAGAAGCTTATTTTCTGAGCATTGGACATCTGACTGTTCAATCCATCATCTGGAAATTGAAAGAATACGGCACAACTGTAAGCCTACCATGACAAGGGAGATCACCTAAACTTCCAGCTGAACAAGAAGAGCTCTGATCAGAGATGCAGCCAAGAGAACCTTAGTGACTCTGGACCAAATGATCCACAGCTCAGAGGGGGAATCTGTCCACAGAAAAGGTATTAGGCATCACTGCACAATGTTAAAATAAAACCATACGAAGTCCCATTTGCCATGATGGACACAGCAAACATGTGGAAGAAGGAGCTTTGGTCAGATTAGACAAAAAAATTGAACATTTTAGCCAAAAACCAAAATGCTATGTGTGGTAGAGAAGTAACACTTCACATCACTCTGAACACACCATCCCCACTGTCAAATATGGTGGCGGCAACATCATGCTCTGGGGTTGTTTCTCTTCAGCAGGATCAGGGATGATGGTCAGAGTTGACAGAAGATGGATGGAGCAAAATATAGAGAAATGCAGGATGAAAAACTGTTTGTCTAAAGACTTGAGACTGGGTGAAGGTCCAGCTTCCAGCAGGACATCCACCCTAAACATAAAGCCAAGGATACAGTGGAATTATTTAAAACAAAATATATTCATGTGTTAGAATGGCCCAGTCAAAGTCCAGACCTAATCCCAATCAAGAATCTGTGGCAAGATGTGAAAAGTGCTGTTCATAAACGCTCAGTGTCTAATCTGACTGAGTTTGAGCTGTTTTAAAAAGAAAAATGAACACAATGTGTTGGTCTTTCATATTAAATTCCAATGGAATATATTCATTTTTGTGGACACAAGGGACACACTGTACCTGTTGGAACTTGAAATATGAACTTTCTGTCTGTTCCATGTGCAACAGAGATTTGGGTTAACATTTTCTACTGTAAGTTTTTATGAGGCTACATTTATACAAAACTGGCCAGAGGCTAAATTGCAGGAAGTTTTACTATTTTTAAAGGTTTTATTGGCTTTAGTCATCTTTATTTGATAGTGAATTAACAGGAAAGTGGGTAAAGGGAGGAGAAAGGGGAAAACATGAGGCAAAGGTCACCAGGCCAGGAATGGAACCTGCGACAGCCGCGCCAAGGACGAAGACCTCCGTATGTGGGTTGTGCTTTACCCCTGCGTCACCACAGCACCCCCAGGCAGTTTTATTGTTTCCTAAATAACACATGAACAGTGACACTGTTTGTTTAAACAATGCTTATTGTAACCAACATGTCATTTGCTTCTCACCTTATGACTGCCAGCAGTGGTTCTAGACGGTCCTACTCTCACTCAGAGGGAAGAATTGCTGCAAATTCACTGACTTTAAAGAGTTGCTAAGTATTCTTAATTGTTTATCAATTTATCATTGTAAACTGAATTTCATAATGTTGCATTACCACTAGAACTGAACTGGAATGTTTCTAAATTAATTTTGATAATGTTGCATTGATTTGATTTTATAGTTTTCCATATGACCTTGATCTATTTGAGATGATGCGCATTATATTGTGGATTGATTCTTTACACATAAACTGGATTTAATTTGTTAAAAACAACCTCAGCAATCCTGAATAGAACAAAGCAGAACATTTAAAGATTGGGAAGTCTTTAAATAATAGTTAAAATGATTAAATGATTTTTATTCCCACTTATCCTGTCTGAGCAGGATAAGCATAGAAGGTAGAATGAATGTTTAGACAGAAAAACCTTGAACAAATCAAACACAACCTTCTTGCTCTTTGGTGTTCTTTCCTTAAGGCATAATCCCTTACACAATATAAACATAGAATAAAGCAAATGTGTGCAGTAATTTATCAGGATTAGTACAAACAAAAAGTACTCCGAATGATATGCAAGTTTCTTTATTTCATAAAGAGAAATGGTGTCTAGACAAAAAAGTCATTTATATAACACTAGCAATTGAAATGAATGAAAATGGGGTTGCACAACAAGGTATTTACATGGTTATTAAGTCTTTAATAATTAGGGTCATGTAGCATTAAAAATTTAGGTAAGAACTCTTAGTAGAGAATAAGCAAATAACAGCTATTTCAAGTGGACAATATTAACACAAAACAATCTAGAAAAAATAAGAAAAAATAACTTGAACTACAAGCTTAGAAGCTATTACATTAAAAATGATGCACCAAAATCTACCAATACAATAATCCATTTAATCTGTGTAAAAGCATGTAGAAAAACACCTGATGCAGTTTGCTGATACAGTCATTGACCAGTTATGAGAGGTATGAAGGATTTCACAGGTAGATAAGTGTGAGAAAAGTCTGCACTGGTTACTCAGGGATGGGGGCCCAGGCCCCTGCATACACTCACTTCACTTGAATGTGAACTATGGCCTCTGCAAGTTCTAAGGCAAATATCGGAGGTGCACTTGTATCCATGTAATGCTGAGTCATCCAAAAAGTTGGATGAAACACAAGGTCAGAGGAACTCATTCTTTGCCTCTTACATGGAGAAGAATAGATCAAACATGACATGACACCTATCTGTAAACATATTACAATTAGATTTCACTCAATGATCTTAACCTGTGCATTTAAATAACACACATTTTATTTTGTTAAAAAAAATGAAGTCGAGTAATCTGTGAAAAGGCAGATTCTTTCAGAACAACCTTTGGAGTTGCAAAAGCCAGTGTCTGTGTCAGAGAAGCAGCGACAAAAAAAAGAAATGTAACAAAACTAAATAGAAAGATGAGAGGGTACATTTTACAGAGCTACAGCTTGTTCATATATAAATCATACTGTTGAACTATGTTTGACCTGCACAAAGCAACCTGGAGACCAACTCCTGTCAACACGACTTTCTTTCAATTCATGCATATAATAAGAAATAACGTTTGTTTATAATCAATCTGATTGGTTTGCAACTGATTTAACACAAAGAGGAATTCAAACCAAATCTGCATCTGCTTTTCATCTGCATAGCTAGTCAGCACCTTCCAGGTCCTAGTTTTGGTTTAACAGTAACCAGACTGAATTTGTTGATCTCATCTCCTTCCTCCCCACTAACCTCACACCAAATAAAAAAATCGCTTGCATTGTGCTGCTTGCACACAGTCACAGGAGATCAAAATCAGATTGAGAAAAAAAAAAAGAATATCAAGCCTCAACATTCATCAGGTGGGCAAATACAGAGCTTGTTTCTGGTGGCAACACTGTCACCTGAAGAAAATAAAATACTCCAACATCATGAGCAGAAAAATCCAAAATCTATTCAGCTCACCGCTTTTCTACTCCCTGCTTCAGAGTGATATCCAGAGCATGTTTAAGTACTCACCACCCTGAGGTTTTAATGGTATGCTTCACTGAATTAGCAATAAAACATCCTTGGCTGACTGACATCTACTCGCACCATGCAGACAGCTTTGGTATGACCAGGTTACTGGTATAAAGTGATGAAATATACAGAGTATTGATTGAAACTTGGTGACAAAAATTTACGTAGCTAAAAACCACCAGTGGTAAAAGATATTTTGTTGTCAACTAAAAATAGAAAATGGAAAATAAAACCATTTTCTCTTTGTTGCTTAAACCCAAATGTTCCAAGATGGTCGGGTGACCCTTTCAGCAAGCATAAAAAATCATAAAAGTCTGGACCAAAAGCAGGGACTAAACCTCAGAAACCTAGTTCAGTGGGATTATATTCGGAAATTCAGATGAATCAGCAAAATATGTTAAGAAGAGTCTGTGTTCTCTGTAGAAGTATTAGAACATCTCAGGAGCCTCTGATAAACTTTGGCTACATTTCTCAAGAGAAAAAGAGAATAATCTTTAGGTCTAATCTTGCAGAAAAATGTCCAATGTAGATCTTAGATTTTCTTTCTGCTAACTAAAACTGTCAACATAGGGCTTCTTCTGGAGTGTGTTCATGAAAGAAAACAGCACATAAAAACGAAACAAACAAAAACATCATATATGTAGAAATATATATTTAAATATCATTACTACTGCTCCAAACCTTTGTATGTGTGGCATGTGTGTAACATGAACATGAGCTTGTGCATGTGTGCATTCTATGAAAGGGATCAATCCTAACAATTTAAAGATGGGGTAGTGAAGTACATTGAGACAGTATCCTGCTGAAAAACAGAAAGGAACAACCAATGAGATCTTAATCTAAAGTTTATGTCAGAAAAAGTTAGGAGGAACAATGTTTAAAAAGTCTCATCCAAACTTTAAAGTCCCAATCCTGTGTTAATCTGACAAGAAGAGACAAAAAAGAAGCACAGCATCAGTCAGATAGGTTGGCAGAAAAACCTGGCAGAAGCTTCTGCAAGGATCAGGTTTTTCATGGGGATCCATCCATCCATCCATTTTCTGTTCACCCTTTGTCCCTAATGGGGTCGGGAGGGTTGCCGGTGTCTATCTCCAGCTACTTTCCGGGCGAGAGGCGGGGTCACCCTGGACAGGTCGCCAGTCTGTCGCAGGGCTTTCATGGAAATATTAGTGATTTTTTTAATGTCCTCTGTCAAACACAGCCAAATATTGAAGGTGAAAGCCAAAATAAACACCCTACTAAGACAGGGACAAAAATAAAGACGGATGACCTAACAGTGAACCCTTCGACAATGTATGCAGCTTGTTATGCTTTAGGAAAACCATTGGCTAGTGATCCGTTTTAATGAGATCATTATATATTTGTTTTTACTTTAAGAGAATGATCATTTATAGAATATAACATACGATAAATATACACTTAGGTATTTAATATCCAAATTGGGTTAGACCACTGTATGGCAGCCAAGTGTTTCCAAATGAAAATTGGTATGCCTACAACACGTATCAACTGGGACTACTGGGATGTACAAACCACCACTGCTGCAATCTGAGCTGAAGGTCTTAAAGGCCATAGTCTACCAGGAGTTAGTGGAAGCGCAAGGTGGAATCAAAGGGACACAGGTGGAACATTGAAGCTGAAAGCAGAACAGGTGTTAAAGTACCTGGGGTCAGCTGTCCACAGCAGCAGGCAGAACACTAGAGAGGGGAAGACTAGGACAAAGAATGGCAGAGAGACCTGCTGAGATGAAGGCTTCACAGCTGGTGGCTCTACAAACAGGAACTGGAGATGGAGATAGAGCCAGCAGAGCTGGACAAAGTCACGTTTTCACCGAAAGTGACCCAAATGAACACGGTTAGGAATGAATATATCAGAGGGACAGCTCAGGTGGAGCGATCTGGAATCACTGTTGGAAAGGGAAGGCTGAGGGAGATGTTCAGAGGAGGTAGAGGAGCTGCCAAAGAGGAACAGGGTTCATGGTTGTAGTGAAGAAGGGTTAGATAATGCCAGGGACAGAGGCGGAGGTAGACTTTGAAGACTGACTTTGATAGATAAAATAACAAAGTTAGCATAGTTATTTATGCCTTAGTTGAAAAGCTCAGCACAACAGAAGCGACACCATCACAGGTACGTACCTTTAGGATTGGGACTTTAAAGAGAAGAAAAAGCAACGAAGTTTTATGCTGAATTCAACCCTGCTTATACTTGCTTGTAGCTTGCCTCTAGTGAGGTTTGATACAGTTAAGTTTCTTTATACAGAACATTTTGGGAAATAATTTTTAAAAGCATTTTAAAAGAAGAGAGAACTTGCAAGGCAAAACATGAGCTTGACCAACTAACTACGCTTATAGTTCTAGGCAGCATGCACATCACAGAGGTGGATGATCAAACACAATCAGGGCAACAATTTTACGACCTTACAGGATTGGTATTCAGTCATTTGGACAACACACACACACCACTTACATGTCAACTCAATCAGGAATTAGCTTATTTCATTACTAAATAAACACAAAGCAAAGTTGAGAATAATCACATACTAAAACATTAACTTCTTTTAGATCTTCATCGACGTATATTAATATAATGACATCAAAAACATTTTCTCTTGCAGGGCCAATTTAAGTGCTCCAGGTTCAGACTTAGAAGAAAATAAAGACAAAGACTGTAGCTGAAGTGCTAGTAGCTCTGAGCGCTCGGGGCCGGAAACAAAGTGCCTAAACTCATTCATTCATTCTTTACTTTATTTCTTGGATAAATTTTAAAATGTCAATAGCAAAATGTGAGAGCTTACACAAGTAGCATCTTTAAATACTGCTATAATAGGAAGTAAGCAAAATGGGGAGAAAGAACATGAGAAGTTTTCACATTTAAAAAGGAGCCAAAGGTGAAGCTGGGCCGGCCTGAGCCAGTCCATAAAATATATTCTCATGGGTCATTTCTAAACATGCAAGGGGCTGATGATTGTGTATGGATGCATGCTGTGTGTGTGTTTTGTGTGTGTGTACTCATGTATTGAGCTGATTTCCTGAGTATCAGAACACCCACCATGATGGAAAGTATTCATTAGGCAGGACAGGAAACAGCAAAGAAAAAGTTTTCCCTTAGAAAGGTGCTTGATATAACCCAAGTGAAATAAAAAGAAACACTTATGTTTCTACATGTACAAAAATCACTGTTACAGTCATCATGCTCCATACTATATACACATCTGCCAAACAAGCACTTGAAAAATCACTGATACAACATCCAAATACAATGGTATTGCTGATGAGTGGGAAATAAAAATAGCCATCTAATCATTCTCCTTTCAATTCAGTGCTGTGGAAGGCATAGAAGGAATGTTCTCAGTTACAGGCTGTACAAAGTTCTCCTGTACAGAAATACAAATAAGAAACGCTTGAAAACATTTTTTTTTTTTTTTTGCATATGAACATTTTACAGTCTCACTGCATTGTAACTTCCTATTGTACAGAAGCTCTCATCTCATTTTCAATGAATTAGGTTGAACATTCAGAGGATTTTTTTTTCCTGAGTTTGAATTCTTGTGACGAAAAGGGCCACTGAGATATAATCACAGAAGAGACAGAGCGAGAGAGAGAGAGTGGGACTGAGAGAGGTAGACAGAGGCAGAGAGAGACTAACGAGCTGCTTTCACACACAAACATCTGAGAAGTTTACGCTAATGTGTGCAGAATCTCATCAGAACTTTCTTGAAAAAGTTACTGCCAGAGCTGCTACAGATCTCTGTTTACATCATCCTGGGAAAAACTGGATCTGTACCAAATACTTATTTAGGTTGATAAAACTCTGCTCTTGTTTGAGCAAAACGTTTGCATTCACTGTCATGATGATTTATCTTGATGTTAATGAAATGGATGCACCGAACTTAAATACTTTAAACAAATGCTGTCCAGTGTGAAGTACTCCCAAATTAAGATGCACTCCATTTGTAGCTGGAAGCAACAATCTCCATGCTGGATGAATCTTGAGGTACAAAAAAATCAACAATGCAAATGATTACAGTTTTTCAGCTACAAACTGAACAAACTGATTTCTCAGAGATAAAATCTTACAGGTTAAATGTTAAACCTTCACACCTGTTAGGCAGCCTATAGAAATGTGGAAATCAGGACCAAAGTGTTTGTGCTAAAATCATCAGGAGATTTTCAGGATAATCAGAAGAAACATCTCACAGTTTGAAGGTATCCTCAGGATTGGATGCTGATAAAAATGACATTGAAAAACTTGGTTTCTATCATGTGGGGTTAATAAATAGTTGCCTTTATACTCTCAGGAAGTAGTTTAGAGGTGATCCTGCACACATTTGTGTCTCTACATCTCTAAAGCAGGTCTGGAACCTGATGGGGAAGCAGTGTGTGTGTGAGTACATCTGAAAACGGAGCAGTAGAAGGAGAAAAGGACAGCAGACAGGAAGAAACATAGATCCTGTTTGTATAAAAAGAGAGCTGCTGCTTAGGTCCAATGAGGTTCAACTTGAAGTTGTGATGTGTGACACATGAACGGCAGTCTCCTCTGCAGAGGCTCCTGCCGGCTGGCCGGGTATAGCACCATAGTACGAGTTTGGTGAGAGGTTCCCACTCTGTCAGGGTAAGAGGAGAATGCCTGCAGAACAGTATTGCTGCTGTTAAGACAATTTTAGTGTCAACCATTTCAACAAAACATACAGAAACGAAAACAACACAAAATGACATAAATACAAAGCTTGTTTTTCAGTGAACACTGGCAGAGGCTGATCATCTCACAACCCAGAGAAAGGGTTTGTCAGAGGAGTAACATTAAATAATAGAAAAACATTCAAAACAACTGAATAAAGATCCACTTCTACTTGGTACTGTCTGTCCTTGGCTGCTCATCTGTTGTACATTTCTCAGTCATTTCCTGGCAAAAATCTACCGTTACTGTTTGGTTGGATTTTTCCACAGACTCTGATGTGGAGTACAAGCTGGTGTCGCGGCCCCCCATATCCTGGTCCGCCCCGTTCCTGACGGTAGATTCAGGCTCGTTCTCTGAGGGTCCCGGTGACCCCTGGAAGCTGGGTTCAGGGGTGGCAGAGCCAGAGTGGCCTGTGAGGTCGATGCTGGTGGTGGCCGGGGTGCTGATGGTGGGGGGCCTTGGCTCGTGGGCAGCGTTGTTGCTGGCAGTGGAGTTGGGGGGTCGCAGCACAGGGCAGTAGTGGTGTAAGGACTGGACCTGCTCTGGGCTCAGCTGGACGTCCCGGCACACCTCCTGGGACAGGCAGGAGAAGTTCTCCCACAGCTCTCCCATACAGGCCTTCAGCTGGTTCCTCTCTGTCAGCAGCTTCTCTTTCTCACACTCCTGTGCACCGGCACACACACACACACACACACACACACACACACATTTAGTAAAGGAATACAGATATCAACGTAACATTCACACAGCCGTGTGGAACTATTCACAGCTCTTGAATTTTTTGTCACAAGCTTCACTGTACTTCATTGAAATGTCATAGACCAGCCCAAAGTAACTGAAGTTTTTCTAAACGGTAAAAATCCAAAAAGCCCCCACCAGCTTATTTTAAAGCTAAAACAGGGCAATCCTGGAAGAAACTGTTGAGACAAGGCCAGAGCGTTATCCTCCAACAGAACAACAAACCCAAACATCCAGACAGAACTTCAGTCATCTGGTTTAGGTCAAACATGATAAAGTCCAGACTTTAATCTAACTGAGAATCTGTGGTATTATTGGGAAATTGATGTTCACAGATCCAGTCTGACAGATTGAGTTTTCAGTGGGCCACAGATTGTTTTTCCGTCTGCATCACAGTTCACGACTGTGAAGCAAAGGAAACTTCAATGTTTTACAGAACATTGAAGTTTGTGGTGATAATGAGACAATGTGGAAAAGCTCAAGGTGTGTGAGGTGTGTTTTAGATGCACTTTAAAAGCCTCCAGTGATCGAACTGAGGATGTGAGCTTGTTGTGTTTTGTGAACCAATGAGACGCATAGACTAGGTTCAACATTGCCAGTCTGTCCAACTCAATGATTCAATATTCAAGCAAACAGAAAAAAACAACAACATGTTAATAAGTCAACAAAAGGCAATAAATTCAGAAAATGATGATGATATAAACATGATCCAACAAACATTCTGGTGAGAAACAATCCATGTAATTGCTGATGATGGTTTGTGACTGGTGCACTCACTAGTTTTCTGATCTCACACTCCAGGTTCAGAATGCAGTCAAGCTTCCTTTTGCGACAACGCTGCGCTGCGATGCGATTCTTGCTCCGCCGCCTCACATCATGGATGAACTCAAGCTGTTCCGATGTCAGTTTGTGCATTTTGACCAACATTTGGAAGTCATTCCGTGGAAGATTTGTGATTTGATCAATAGGAAAAGGAAGCTTCACCTAGAAAAGAAAGAAACAGCAAACTTTAATTCTACTACCAGGGGTCTCAAACTCCAGTCCTCAAGGGCTGCTGTCCTGCAACTTTTAGATGTGCCTCTGCTGCACCACACCTGAATAGAATAATTAGGTCATTAAGGTTTTGGAGAACTGATCTACACAAGGAGGAGGAAATTAAACCATTTCATTCCAGTGTTTTGTACCTGTGGCACATCTAAAAACTGCAGAACAGCGGCCCTTGAGGACTGTAGTTTGACACCTGTGTGCTAGACAGAAGAGTTAATCTTATTTTTTCAGAATAATTTATTTTGTCCATTTTCATTTTTTATCATTACTTATCTTTAGCTAAATATAAAAAACTTCTTTTGTCTAATATTTACAGCATCTAAGTGCACAACTGAATAATGAAGGTAAAAAACCACATTCAAATGAGAATAACTTCTTTGAATATAGGATTGTAGACCCTGTCTATACCACAAGATGGCAGTAGGGTACCATTGCTGATGCCTCTCAGTGAAGAGCTCAGGTTCTTCCTGCTCTTCTTAAACAGGCAGCACAAAAGGTGATCTAAGAAAAGCGTCTTCCTCCATCTGCCTCTTAGCACCTGGAAGTGTGCCATGGTGACAGAGTTGGTGGGGTGGAGGTGGGGGTGGGGTTAGTGAATCGACCTGTCAACCCAAAATCATTGGCAGGAGTCCTTTGGGGGTATGCATATCTGCATCATGACTAGTGGCAGTCCCCTCATTCTTAAGAACAAAAGAATTAGTGGAGTAAATGCTGCACTGATTTGCCAGCTCAAACCAGAATCAGAAAGCCATGTGATATCCACCCCCGATATGACAACTTATCAGGGCTGCACGTGTTTATTCTCTTTCTCCTTGTCTGGAGCGCGACAATAAGTCCACTCTCCCTCAGGTGATGGCAAACCTTCCGATAAGCACATCACAGGCAGATCCACCCCAGCTGTATCTGCCTGCACCAGAGAGCTGTAGCTTTAGGCACCGAGGGAAATGGTGGAGGCATAACAAAGAGCCAGAGGAAGACAGCCGTAGAGCTTGGCAGAGATGAGAAGAGCTGTCTCTCTCTGTTCTCCTTCCCTCCTGTGGCTCCCTCAGTGGAGTGCAGAAAGAACAAAGTCAAACAAAGGAGGAAGGGAGCAGAACTCTGAGCTCCGCCTGTACCTGCAGGCTCAAGCTGGGCCAGCTGCCCCTGGGGAACGGTTCCTTCTCAGAGGACAACAATCAGAGGTGGCAAGAGGCAGAGATGCCATGTCTCACCCCCACATGGCATCCAGCAGGGGTCGGGGTCCCACTTTGTGGAAGGACTGCACTAAGGGGACTGCTGGAAGGTGCCTTATCAATACAGGAATGAAGTCAGTTTTCCCTGTGAGAAAAGGCTCCAGATTCCTCTTTAGGACTGCGGCCCTATTTCTCAACTTAGCTCAACATCTGTATGCAGACACATGATAAATAATAAATGGGGCTTTCAAGGCTATGCTTGGCTCTAGCCGGACTATCCCAATTCAAGAACGAGTTTACAATCACAATGCAAGGCAATTAGAGAAAAATGGTTTTTAACCACTAAAGGAGCAGGCTGAGGGAAACCAGGGGGAAAGAGACATTTCGACCTTGTCAAGGTCACTCCTGGCCCCCTCCCATTCCTCCGCCCTCCATCCCATCCACCAGTCACTGGTACACAGGGGAAGGCTAAATTTAAGCACGCCACCACAAAAACCAGTTCAGCAGCACAGTCAGGATGACAGAGTATGCTTCAACACTGGTCATAAATTCCCACAAAACCGCTCTGGATTTACATTTGTTTCACATTTCTCCTCCCAAGACTCAGTCATTTTCCCTCCCAGGGTCATTATGCTGAAAATGGGGTACAGAGTGAAAAGTAGGGCTCATCTGTTACAGGCAAAAAAAGGCTGCATACTTCGCAGCCCTGACCCTGAGCATTGTTAGACATTATGGATGTACATGTCTCAAATTTGGGTCTAAAATATTGACTATGTAGGACAAATTTTCATTTCAGTCAAAATGGTTAAACATTAACACACCTGAGGCTGATGCACACAATATCATAGCTGCTTGTTCAGTTTCGCCCTTCCTCTCAACAGGGTCTTGGTTATTTAAAACAACAAGATGGAGCATCAATAAAACTACTTGAAACAGGCGTCTACCCATTAGAGCCCACCTCCTGCCCATGCTGCGACATACTCCAGCTCCAAAGAGTATCCCAGAAATGGATAAAGAAATGGATTATATGAAACATCTTAATCATGTTTAATTGTTAATATTAACAAATAAAAACTCTACACAATTGAGGAAGGTCATCTTAGATGCATCTATGTTGGATTGAGCTAACATAGATGATTCATCTATTTTCTGCATCTTGTTCAGCGTAATTGAGGTGGGAGCAACCTGGAGCCTGTCTCCAGTAGTCAGTGGGTGAGTGTGGGGGCCACATTGTTGGGGCCACCCTGACCCACAGACACAAACAAACAGCAACACACATAGAAAGGAGTAGCACCTCCAGCTAATATCACAATGAATGCTTTCTGGCATGTTCCTTCATTCCTGCACAGGAAGAACACTGACACTCCAGATACTGAACATTGAACTCTGTTTTTGCTAAGCTAAACATTGATCCATCACACCATATTTGTACTGTTTCCCATATTGTTTCATTTCACTTCTGCATAAAGGTGTTTGGTTCCGTCTTGCTTCATGTTTTATCAATGGTCAATATCAATTTATGGTATTGTAAATAGTCCTATAAGATTATATCATGTATATACAGATTAAACCACATAATTATTTTATGTAACGTGTGTCTAGCTTGCAAATAGCATGCATATAATCTACATACAATCTAAGTGGATTTTATATAGGGGAATTTATAGCATCCACTCCACTATAAATGACAATGACATCTGATTTGCACCACAGCTATATCAAATCTAAACTACATCAGGTTTCTTTGGGATTGTTTTAGTGGAGCTAAAATCAAGGCCTTTACACCTGCTATTTATTGTGTTGCTTCATTACAACAGCATCAGCAAGGCTCTGATGTGTCAGCGCAGCTTCCTTATTCTTCACTTGGAGATGCATATTTTCACCTCTCGACCAATCTTTGCACAAGAACCAACTTAACCCCACCTACACTGCAACAAGAAGCAACAGCTCTGACAGATGCAAAGACAGTGGGCACACTGAGCCAACAACAAACGAATATGTTCTGTTTTTTCTTTTGTCTGCTGATTTAACTTTAAAAGAAAACAAGACAGCCAAAAACCTAGATTGAAAGTCAAACAATAGTTTGACTATTGCATAAAGGGTGTTTATGCAATACTAGGTGTACTACCAGGCTTACCTAAACCAGGCAAAAATAAAATAAAATAAAAAATCAAATGCCAAATGTAGACAGAATAGCAGCTAAAATGTTGTTAATATATAATCACTGAGAGAGAGTTTTAGCAAAGGAATAAATGTGTGGGCATTATAGGACTAAAATATGGTGTGACATAAACAGAATGCTGGACAAAGAGAATAATAGAGAGCAATACAGAGAATTAAAATGCAGTTAAAACACAACATTTGAGGACGATGAGAAAACCCACAATGTGATACATATCTCACCTAACAGGGTGGGACTGAAGTGTTACATAGAACACAACACTTTTCCACTATGGATATCACAAAGAACATGTCATATTATAGTATAACCTACATCAGCTTCATCTGATTTACAGTCCAACAAGTTCAGATAATATTGATCAAATCCTTCACACTACGGACATTCATGGAGAGTTTTTTATGGCCTTTTCAGGTTAGTCCTTAGTCCTAATCCTGATTAGACTATTTCACCAATTCTATCAATTTAGGCATACAAATCTTGATGTAGATTTTTCTATGTCCAGAGTTTTTCATTTTAAAATCAGATTAAAATGTTGTATTTTCAACAACAGTTTGCTTAGTGGGTAGATATAAATTATTTTTTAAACATCCCTAGTTTTCAATCAGTCGAATATAAATGTATATGTGTATCTGCCTTGCAGCGAAGTTAATCAAGATGAGCAAAGTAACATACACACTGACTTACACGCGTCAAACTCTTTATTTGTGCTATTCACTTCCAAAGGGAGACATTTATGCAGCAACTGAAGAATGCAATCTTTCTTCCAATAGTTCCTTGTGTCCTTTATGAAAGGAACTCTAGTATTTGCTCTATCAAGCCACTGACATGTTTAAAACATATACACAACATTGAAAAGACATGGGAAACATTTTCAACAACCATTCCTGTAGATCTCCTGTGAGTTTTTCTTTCCTTTTTTCCCCTTGGCTCACAGTTAATAGTTAAACTGAAGCTGCAGGAGGATTTACTCTGCTATCATCCTCACTTCTCTGTATTTACTCTCTTTATTCTTATGATTTTTGTTTGCAGTAATTGCTGGCATTTTATTATGCCAGCAATTACTGCTGGCATAATTGCTGGCAGTGTTTTATTACTTTATATAAGTTTGGCTTGTTTGCCACTTAAGTAGACTGGAGATGACACTTTGCTATTCTGGTTACAATAAGTAAGTGTCAGATAGACTGGCATCAATAGTGGTAAGTTAACCTCTACCCTCCTACTGGCACTTGCCTACAACATGACCTTAGACTGGGCTTATATTTAAACAACTTTCTTTTTCATGGAATCTGCAGCATATGCTTAACTTATCCTGAGATGCAGCTATTTTTAATCTCTTCGAGCCTTCTCTGTACAAAGTTAATGATGAGTCCCAGAGAGGGCCATCATGGGAAATAAATGTGCAGGTGTAGTCCCAATAAGGTGCTTTATCTCTCCACCTGAGTTATTTTCATTAACTAATTATAGTAAAGTTTATTGCATTTGTTTATCTAAAAGTGTGTCTCAGAAAGAATGATGTAACTTTACTTTAACAAGCCATAGAGGTGACTCAGTGATCCTTACTATAAGTAACACACTGCATAAGAAGCAGATCTGAGCCATATTCATTCATGAAGAGTCTTATCAATTGTTTGTGATAGTGAGCCGAACGCTGGCAGATAACCCTGTGTGACTCAATACAGATTTGACAGAGGATATTGTGTGGAGAAAGCCGGTATGTACAGTGGCTGACACATAAATAATAAAGCGTGTGCCCACACAGAGAAATGATAAAAGGGACTGAAATGCCTCCTTGTCATTTTGTCTTGTTTTCACTGATAATAATAACAGTCTTATGAATGAGTTCCATATAATTTACAGAGACATGTTCAGCTCATCATAGCTCTGATTCTGATGGGGATGAATGTTTTAGGCCATAGAGTGAGGGTAATAATCACATATTATATCTGAGCCTGTTGGTGCAGCAGAACTGTTGCACACCCCTTTCATGATGCTCCAACATACCAATGTGTTATGTGAATTTCATTGCCATGGTAACACACTATTTCTCTCCAGTTCCTCCTGCTCTCTCTGTACACTTAGAGCAGCCCTCTTCAGAAACCTCATCAGATTTTTTTTTCTCACACCTCCGGCAAATATCTCTGAGTGTAATATCAAAAGAATAAAGATGGCAGGGAAACAGAGAATTCAAAGGTCACAAGTTCACACTCTGCAACAAGCAGCATGTCATGTTATAGACTCCACACACAATGAGCAGTGTGGTACACAAACCCCCACATGTATAATTCATAAGAGATGCATTTTATATTCCATACAGTGAGATAGAAACCTATTTTTTAATCCTAAGAGAATCCTGAGAGGGAAGTGTGGAAATGTGTATTCAAATAACAGAAAAACCACAGAACAGCAAAGAACAATTCAATTTATGAGCCAAAAATAGTTTCTCAATCTTGGTCAAAATCTACTAGTCTCACTGTCTTTATGCCTGGGTTATTCTGGGGTGTCAATCAGCCTCTCACTGATCTTTATCACATAAACAACAACAGTCGTCTAGTCTGAGGCTTGGAGGACGTTTCTCCAGGTGGATTATGGCGGGATGTTTAGAGGATTGTCTATTCATTCTTGTCAGCACAGATGAGCTGTGTTTTAGTCTCATCATGAGTCTGAGCTAATACCTTCCTCCTCTACCTTTAGGGTAGCAGTGTAAAACTTTATGTTCACATGTCAAATTTACCAGCGTTTAACAACATAACCAATATTTTGAATGGTTTATAAACCAGAAAATACACATCATATGAAGTGTATTTTCTGGTAATTAGCTTTGTTAGATATTCTAAATATAGTGTATAAGGCCGGTTCTTTTAAGAACTGGTGAAGACTTAATCCTAAATCCAACCCATAGCATCCTGCATGTAGACTGTCCTGGAGACTCTAAGCTTCAATACTCAGAGTCACCAGAGCCATTTAAAGCATGGCATAAAGCAAATGAATAATATCAAAGCCCATCTGTGCCTTTTGGTAGTCCTGTAAATCTTGTACTGAACAGTCTTGCTTCAATTAAATAGTGACTTAATGACTACTAATGCAGACCCAGAAAGAAGGCCACTGTAAAATAATTAGTCATTATGGTGGTGATATTCTACTACATGTGACAAGGAGTGTGTTCCCGCTCACCTCTGGCCCTCGCTCTTGAGCATGGCATGACTCACTGTCTCCTTCTGAGAAGGACCCGGACTCGTCGCTTGAGTTGGTTCCATAGGACTGCTCACATTTGATTTTGGGTCGCACCTGGTTGAAACGAGAATCCCCTCCCACACTTTGCTCCTGCTGGTCCACATTGAGGCATCGTGCCACGTTGGAGCATGGCGAGGAGGAGAACTCGAACTGGGGCAGGCTGCAGGGAGAGCCTCCGCTACCGTCCTCTGCATAGGAGTAAGAGGAGCAGGAGCTGGAAGTTCTGGTGCGCGTCTCACAAGGAGGCGAGCGTGGGCATACTTTGATTGGCACTGGGCAGCTGGTGTTGGGGCGTGGACGCGACAGGACTGGGGGCTCAGAGGAAGTGGTGCTGGGAGAATAAGCCTGGGAGTTTGGGAGGGACTGGCAGGCTTCAGCCCACAGTCCTTTTGTCACTTGATCAGAAAGCTCCATTTCCAAAGAGTTCCCACCGGGGTAGGAATGTGCTGGCGGTCCCAGACGATTGGAGGCCCCTGAGGAAAATATGACACTTCGGCGGTCTAGCTCAACTTCCTGTTTGCAGACACCATCACAGGAAGCAGACTTCAGAGACAACCCTGCAGGGAAACCATCTACCTCCTTTGGGGATGTAACAGACAGATCCAGCTCCCCAGTAAAAGGCCTGAAGTCTTTTTTATGATCTCCCTGAGAGTTTCCTTTGTCCTGGGGGCAGACAAGTCTGTTGGTGAGTAGCTGCTGTGAAGTGTTGGACAGACTGGGAAGGTCTATTCCTTTCTTGAAGTAGGCTTGGAGGCAAGATGAGGACTTGTTTCTCTTGGTTCTTTCCAGAGATAAGGGGTTATCCATTTCCATAGCTGTCACACTGTCCTTGTCCCTGACATCCTGTTCATCTCCTGACAGGCACAAAGAGATGGTCTCTTCCTCTGCCTGCGGTTCAACTTTTATCTGTGTCACGGGCAGCCTGCCCTGACCCGGCAGAACCCCACTGATGCTGCTCTCCTTAATTGTGCTTGGAAAACCTGAGGTACTGGTGTGTGAGGAAGTGTCATTATTGTGCTTGTTACAAGCCCACTGATATTTTCTGTACTTTGGGCATCGTGGTAGATCTGATGCTCCATGTCGCTCAAAGTCCAGCCGGCCATCTGTCAAGTTACTGGACACAGTCATTGCTAACCTGTCATCATCAGGACTCTGAACGGAGGCCAGGGTGTCTGCACAATGCCGTGTCCTGGGGGAGGCGGGTCTTTCACACTCTGACTGCATGCTTTCATCCTCTGAGTTGATAGCCTCCGGTGCCCCCCTGTGGCAAAGCATGAGGTTGTCCTCCTCTCTGCGTAGCTGAGCCTCCAGGAAGCGAAAGCATGAGTCCTCGAGGTTGTGCATGCGCAGGAATTCTGCACAGCGGATGACCTCCTGGATATTTTCTCTGCTGAGTAACAGCTTAGCAGTGTAGGCAAACTGCAACAATGGGGCGAATCCCCTGGCAGTGACCTGCAAAGAGGAAAAAAAGGGAAATTGCCAGCATTACCATGAGCAAAGCCATAGTTCAAATTAGCTGGAGTATGGTGAGACAGCTGCAGCAAACACAAAGAGAGTAAAGGAAGAGTTAATCATTTTATCAGATCAGCATTGCACCTGCACTAAGATCTACAGGCAGGCTTGTGTGCGCCTTCATTCCTGTAGCACCGGGTGGGACATTCCTTCAGACTGACAATTCTTGCCTGTGAGTTTATCAGTTCTACATAGACCCATTCCTGTATGAGTAAAACATAAATTGATGCTTTAAATGAAACATGGTTTGTGTAAATGATGAACATTTCTCAAGGCGGTTCTATTTATAACCAATGTACAGATTTTACACTTCATTTTAAAAACTGAATTTGTTACCATATTTTGATAGCTACAGTGTTAAGTAGATCTAATCCTGCTAAATGGAATAAAAAAGCCAGTATGGTCACAGTCCTGCCCTGGCTCTCCAGTCTCACTCATTCTGTCAGTGCCCCCTGCGTCCTCAGGGCAAGTGGTTGTGAATTTGTAAGAACACAGCTTATCCCTGTAGCGGCCATGTGGCATGAGATGTAAGAGGGAAGTCTTCCATTTGGACTTAATGCCAGATAATTAGCTAATAGTCAGGGCCTGGAGAGTTGCAGGTCTCTCTCTGCTCCTGTTGTCACTGAACGTAAGAGATGAGAGAAAGGAGTCCAAGACGTTGGTCTGTCTGCAGGGAGGGATCAGGATAAGGTCTATAGCAGGGTGAACACTCCACTCGGGTCAAACAACTAATCCCTGCAGCTTTATCCGGGCTTTTTCTGTGGCCACAGTTAAAACCTGTTAAATGTAATTATTGTGGTTTCACTCCAGAGTGACTACAGCATTGTTTATCTACTTGACACACCTTCTCAGAGGCTGACTGGTGCGACTCGCCTTACGAGCCTCAACAGACATCATCTGGGAACGAGACACAGAATGCAAACTGTTTATCGGCTGCTTTGTGAGCGGAGGAGAGGTGCAGAGGTTTCAGACACGGCATGGGCAAAAGAGTAAACGCAACTCAGCTGCATACAGAGACCCCTCATTCTTTTTACAGTCATGATATAAAAAAAAAGAAATACACATTACATTAAGTGAGTCCAATATGTTTATTTCTTCACATTACTTTCTATAACAGTCTTGTACTGTATTTTATTATTATTATTGTTAATCTTAACAGAAAAATCATATATTATTATTCATTTTTAATATTGTTAACATTTTGTGTGAACCTATATATCTGTTATATCTGAATTTCTATTCTATTCTATTCTATTCTATTCTATTCTATGTTTTACATATTATTATATCATAAAAGGTCAGGCAGTATTTTCCCTCTATATGTTTTAACTGTCTTTATTCCTGTATTTTATTCAATTAAGTTATTATATTTTTAAAATTATTATTTATGTAATGTTCCTGTGAGCATTTTGTGATTACTGAAGAAAGCATGTTATTCTTGGTTCGTGTTTGTGACATACCACAGTGCTTGCCCCTGTTGCTTTAACCAAAGAATGTATTTTTAGATCTTTTACTTTTTATAATCATTTGTCTCGCTCTGACAGGCTGGACATGTTATGTTTTGCACTTGTTTTACATGGAAGAGTAGCCATTGTCCAACATGGTCTTCAGGGTAAAAAAAAAAGATAAAATACTTCAATCTCTGTAATTATCTGATCCATCATCCATATCAGAATAGAGGTTGTTAATAAAGGCAGACATCCTTTCAGGATCTACTTCTGCTGATCCGTTCTGATGGAAGTCTGAATGCGGTCCAGATGTTGGTAGCAGCAGAACAAAATGCCAGTCTGAGATACTGACCGATCTCTTCTCAGCTTTCTTAGTTACTATAGTACTCATAATGGATAAAAAAGAGCATTACTTCAGTCACATCTGTCTTATGTCTATAGTCATTTTAATCCCTTTGACCTCTACATGTGATATTTTTTTTACTGTGGTTGATCTTCTTTCTCATGATCTCCTGAGGGCTGACAGTCACAGAACACATATACGCAGTAGCCTGGTGTATGCGAAATAAACAGCCATCACATAGTTTGACTTCAGGCACACACTCCCAGAAACCCGATGAGCAGTTGTGCTGATGGTGTGGAAGTAGCAGCCTGAAAGAGCTGCATCCAGAGCTGCTGATAAACAGCAAAGCTGCTGGAGGAAAATTGCTGAGCTACCAGAGATCTGTTTTCAGCTAGAATCAGCAGCAGCTACCAGTGGGAGCACATCTTTATGTGTGCCCAGCACCATATGTGATTACTCCACTGTTACAAGCACCACCACAGTCTATTAAACAAAAGCATAAAGTGAAGGGAAAAGGATGAAGGAAGGCAGAAGGGTACATTCAGGAGAAAAGTGAAAGGTAGGGAGAAAGGAGCAGTGTTGGAACCTAACTGTTAAAAGTGGAAGAACATGGACTTTCCTGCTCATTAACTGTCTGCTAGAACAGCTGATACATTTCAGCCTTAAGAAATAAAGAATGAGACAAGTTACTAAGAGAAGCTAGAAGCTAACAACTCTGCTCTGGGTCTGAGCAGGCCAAATGCTACCATTACAAGGCAGGAAATGACAGGTAGTGTCCGGCCTGCTGGATATCCTTTCATAAACAAACTGAGCTGTATAATATCAGAACACACCCTGTGCCTTCAACAAGCACTACTGCTGCCTTCCCAGTCTAATTTATGCAAATGTGCTTCAGTGACATGCAGTGAATTCCTGCATGTCATGCATGCTAATGACATAGCAAAGCATGACAATAGACTATTTCGCCATGCAGGAGAAAATCTTCTGTTCCATCAGATCTGCTGAATAAGCTTCCATAAAGCTGTGTCTGAGTAACAGCTCTGTGGATCTGAAAGAGACGATGAACTGCACATTGTCAGCAGTGGATTAGGCTGAAATTCTGGAGGAGGAAACAGTGCAAAGACCACAGCATGCTGCAGAAAATAATGACTTCATCTCAGCAACTTACCTAACTCCACAATGGAAAGACCTGATCTACACCACAACTTGCACTAGAGCTGCATTCTATTCAGACTCTACCAACATATTATTAGATTTTTTTATCTGGATTCTGGGAGTTTTATCCTTCTGTCTACATATGTTTCTAAATTTATAACTACAGGGTAGTTCAAAAGTATTCACACCATACATTTTCTACATTTTGTCAAATTATAGCTGTATACTTCATTATATTTTCATTAGCCTTATGGGACAAATAAACATAAAGTAACTCATTGCAAAGTGGAGGAAAAATTATGACAATTACAAATAACTGGATTATTAATTTGTATGAATCTCTTATCAGTACACTGACCCAGGCGACTGAATATTCTATCCAATATTGCATCCAAGTAGACCTTTGTGATTCCACATCTGCATACAGTGACGAGTTTCTCTAAGTGGCACCTCAGAACAGAGGTAAACGAGGGTCTGGAGCTACAACAACCAGGAATTCAGACCAAAGCATTGCAGTTCTACTTTATATAGACCATAAGAGAATGATTTACATGTGAAAAGAAATTATTTACAAACATGATGTGTCCACTTTAAACTTTACGAGAAAAATGTAAGCATCATTTTCAGTCACTGTAAGATTTTCTATTGGGGATGTGAACAAAGTGCCATCCTCAGAGACAGCTGAAGCTCAGACTTTCCTCACCCTGAAGCTAAATGAGCCCCCCTCCCCTGACGGTGGATTAAATCAGATAGTGAATGTCTAATCCACTGCTGGTGGAGTTTATAGTACAGACAGCACACTGGGGAGGGTATAACCCCATCTTTACACCCTTTAAAATAAACAGAGGTAATATCATTAGTCATTTTTGAAATTATGACTCACGGGAGCTTTTCTAACAGATAAAAGCTGACATACAGGCGAGAAGTCAGGCTTAGTTGTGCCTGAACAGAGCATCTTTCAGATCCAACTGATGAAATCTTTGCATTCTCTACATAAAGAGTGAGGCTCTCTGTTAATCATTCAGGGTTTTGCAGGTTTAACTCAAAGAGCTTAAATGAGAGGATGACACTTCAGGCTGTCACCTGGCAGGCTGGCTGCTAAAGGTGCTCCTCTATCTCGCCTCGTGCCACCAGACAAAGAGAACGCATCGTCTCTGTTAGCGTGCCACATGAGATGTGTCCTAGTATCGGTTGAGATAGACCCCCTGCTGGACCAGAGGGGGTGGGTAGCAGCGTAAGCCCTACTCCCACTGTAGCTTATCATTCCTCTCTGTAATGTTTCCTCTTCATCTCCTACCAATGAACCAACCCCCATCTGTAGAGGGAAAGCGCCGTTCCTGGCTCCTTACTACCACCATCTGTCTAACAAGCTGCATGTGTGTGATTGTTCGAGCCAAGCACTTGGTATGAGACAAGTCTGTGTGAGGCGCCTTCAGATTAGAAGGCATTGTGCAGGTCAGGCCCACACAGAGTTTAGTGAATAGATGTTGATTATCAGCTTATGTCTGGAATATTTTAGCCTTTGTTTCTGGGCCATTTTTGTTTATTTGCACACAAAGAGAATAAAGACACAGGGTCATAAGAGCGTAGAGCTAGGCGATATGGACAGAGTATGTCACAATATTTGTCTATTTTGAACTATTTCAAATGTTCAAACTGGATTGAGTTGAGTTCAGTACAGTTATCATTTAGTTCTGAACAAATGCCATCTTGAGGCACTTTGCAAAAAAAAAAAAGGAATTTTGAATCCAGTTTGTAAGCCAAACCAACATATCAATAACTAAAGGGATTTATTTAAACCTGCTGTAAATTGAACACAATTCCCTAGAGCAGTGGTTCTCAAACTTTTTTCAGTGATGTACCCCCTTAAAAATATATTTTTAGTCAAGTACCCCCTGACACGGGCAAAACATTTTTGGAATAAAAAAGATGTACAGTGCTGTAAAATCACTGTCTGATTTATTAAAGCCAAACAACTTATATCAGTGAACCTGACAAATACATCCATATTGCAAACATTGCATGGTTAAACAAAAAAGAAAAACAGAAGACGGTGACCACCAGGAAGGTATAAAACCAGTCAAACCTGAAATATGCAAAATGCTGCTAATTTATATTGGTCTCTGTAATGGTATAAAATTAAATATATACATAAATAACTAAAATGTGTTCACAGAAATAAATCTATAACTTAATTATAAATAAATTATATTTTGTTTACAAAATAAATTAACTTAATAAATAAAGATTTGCTCACAAAAAAAACGTTACCTCTTTTAGGATAAAAAAAAAGAAGATTGCACTTTAATCACTTTGCATTGAACATTTGATTTGAACAGTATGTAACATTTTTATTTATTTTATTTATTTTAAAGGATATTGAAACTAAATACTGAATATAAAATTCAGTGCATGAACACACATTTATATTTTATCGAACTTTTTACAAAATAATTTTTCCCAAGACTTATTATGAGGAGCCTACTGATTTTTTAAAAATATTTTGAAAAGCTTCACGTACCCCCTGCAGTACTTCCACGTACCCCCAGGGGTACGCGTACCCCCATTTGAGAACCACTGCCCTAGAGCATCTTGGGACATGCTTAATATCATGGATGTAGTAAAACTTACACTTTCTCAACAATCAATGTAATGTACAAAACCTATTTGGATAACTTCAAATATGTTTGCAGTCATCCAAATAGGTTTTGTACATTTGTAATGCAAATCAAATTTATATTGGCTTGCATTTTCTTTGTTATTGAAGCATAGAACTGGTCTTCATCCTTTTTATTGACATTTTATGTTCCTCAATAAAATATTGTCATTGATTTATTACCTGGCATAAATTTAAGGTTAAGTCTATTTACCAATATTAAAAACCCAGGTGGACAGAGGAACAAATGCAGAGATTGTCTTCAAAACATAAACTGCTACAAATATATTTAACATTACAGAGGATCATAACAGTGTTTCTGTAGATCCCAGCAGAAAATATGGTTAGGAAATGAAGAAGGATTTTAATTTCAATGTTTTGACAAAATGTATCAACCTAACCATATGATTATCCCAACAACTTGACTAGAAATGCTTGTTGCAGATGTTTGATAATGAAATCCTTTTATTCCAGTCCATCCTGGTTCTTTTCTCCCACGGCATCCATCTGTTAAATTGGCACCAAATCATCCAGAAATCAACACACATTTTCTTTAAAAATCCTTAGACGTCTATCAGAAGCCATATAGAAATATAAATAAAAAACACAGATAATACACTATCAAAAATCTTTTTGGAGATACATTTTACAGCTGAATGCAAGATACACTGCTCAAAAAAATAAAGGGAACACTTAAACAGGTGTTTAACACTTAAAGTGTTCCCTTTATTTTTTTGAGCAGTATATATATATCCATAAAATATATCACATCTAAGTGTTATCTCATTTTGTGTTTGTTGGTTTTGGCCTGAATGAGGCAAAGAAAATATAGTCATACTGTAATTTCTATATTTTTCTGAACTTTTATTGAAATAATGCTATTTCTTCATATAAACGTCCATCAAGTATTTTTCTTGGTATCAGCATTGAGTTAGAAATGTTTGGGAACTCACCCAACATCCCTGAGCCCTGCAGTGTTTTTGTCAGCCTCTCTGCTGACATCTCTAACATTTTTAAAGACTGTCTAGCAGTTCTGCAGATGTTTGGAATTCTTCTTTTTACTGAAGCCTTTGTACAATAAGATCCTTCTGGTCATTTGAGGCACCTCTGAAAACTATGGCTGGAGTTGAAGGATGTAAACTAGAAATGAAGCCTAGGCGCAAATTCAAACTGGAAGACTCTTTAGCCCCACCTGCATCATCCAGTCGGCGCGTCCCGCTCATCACCACCGACCTATCAACGCTGGACCAAGCCACGTCACGTCCAATCACCGACCAAGGCCCAGTTGATAAGGACCTCCATCCATGGCATCTTCCGCTTTCCAGCTGCGCTCAACCTGTTCAGCCGCACGCCTCAGCTCCCAGCCAGCTATCTCGCCAGATCCATTTCTCCGTGATTGCTCGTCCTTCCACCTCTAATGTCCCTCATAAAAGCCGCTAAGCCGCTTGCTCGGCCCCTTCCTTCCCTCAGTCGCTCCTCAGATGGAAGAAGAATCCCCCCGGCCCCATTCAGTCTAAGCAGCTTCTGCCGCCGCTCTCTCGCCTGACCGGGATCCACCGTCTCTGGCTCCCGCGTCACCCACTCCACGGCCCTGGCCGACCCGCCACGGTCTCGCTGCACCGATCTCCGTCGCCCTCCCAGCTCGTCGTTCATCATCTCTCCACCGCCGTTCATCGCATCGCCTTTCCACCGGTTCCTCGCTCTGGTTCAGCCACTTCAACAGCTTCAGTCACTTCCGCATAGCTGCTGGCGGTCCGGTCATCAGCTCCTCCCTTCGGATTTCACACGCTATGCCCGCCTCGGGCTTTCAGGGTAAGACGTAGCCTCACACGACTCATTCATGTTCTGCAACGTTAGGAAACGCGGAACTTAGTCTATCCCCTTCCCGAACTTGCAGGCCCATTTCGCATGCGCCACCCGGGCGCGTTTCAAGTGCTTCAGAGCTTTTAATCGTATGAATGCATACATGAATTAGTAAATAGTAGCTTCCCTCCCAGGTGTGACCCAAGGCGGATCGCCAACCTCTTTTCTACAGCTTCCCGCTCTCAGTAGTAGCCTCAGTTATCAAGCCCCATATATTCCTCCTTTAACTTTATTATGCCCGCACTGGACTTCCTGCTCCTTTTCTCGGCCCCTCTCAAATCAGCGGCCGTGTTTGGTCACGTTTATCCGCACAGCGGGATTATTCATTCATAAAAAACAGTAGACGTATGCGCACCCAGCTACGTAGAGCTGTTCATGGGTCGTCATGGTTACCGCATTCATTTCTCTGCTTCAACATTGACTATCTTAAATAGTGCACCCGCCGTCTTTAACCGCTTGACAGTACGTCATGCCCCCATTGACATTACTGAGCAGGATGCGCATTAATAACCAAAAGGGAAGAAAAAAAAAAAAAAATCAACCTTGACATTTTGCATGCCGCTGTCAGGATTTGAGTTTTCTGCTTATCTATTTCGAGTTTCCTTGTTTCTCCGAGTCTCCGTGTTGTCCTGTCTCCCCTCGTTTGCTCCCAGGTGCGTCTCGTTCCCTGATTACCCCCTGTGTATTTAATGTCACCTGTGTCTCAGCGTCTCTGTCGGGTCCCTGTCGTTAGTCGTCTGTTCGTAGCAGTCATTTGTCATGCATTCTCGGCCCTTTTGTTCACCCTGTTACCTGCGTTGAGCCCTGGTTTCCGCTCAGCAGTGCTGCCTGGGATTTAGGACCGTTTTCGGATTATCGTACTGTTTATTCATCATTAAACATCATTTTTACTGCTACCTGGTTCCACCGCATCTGCCTCACCACCCACCACTACAGTTCTCGACAGCCATTCACAATCGTACGCTGGCCGAAGAGAGGCGACCCTTACTGACTTCTAGTTGTAAATTATATCAACAGCCTATTTGTGCCCCTTGTCTTAGTAGTTAGGCATGCATCATGCGCCGTAGTGAAGCTGGCTAATAATCCCTCCAGGGCACATTGGTACAAGTCAGCTCAGTGCTTTCACCTATTGTTACCCAAGTCACTAATCGTCGTTTGCCAGGGTCTTCATCCCATCATCGTTTATCATCAAATTTCGTTTAGTGTCCCATTCACTACTCATCAAGGTAACTTTAAATAGAAGGTGGTTTATCATCAATCTAAAAGAATATGCGTTTTGGCGTTTGACCTACAGTAATTTTCCCTGTTTTATTATGCTTAGAGGCTGATTGCTATTTCATGTTTCATCTCAGACATGCGCACTGAGTAAACTAGAAGACCTTAATGATCTGGCAGTGGTTTCTTCACCAGGCCTTTAACAAGTGTCCCCTTTTCTTAGCTTAAGTTTTTAGAATTGTCTAAGTCGTTTTCTGGGTATATCCTTGGTCTCAAGTTTACCTGCTTCCCCGCCAGGCCCAACGGTATGGGTGAGCTCCGAAGTGTATTGCCTGCCCAGAGAAAGTAGTGCCTCTCCCCACCCCCTGAACCGGAAGCTGCCTGTTTCCACCTCAGAACCCCCAATTCTCCGTCATTACTACATTGATTTGATACTATAGGGGCTCCCGCACTTCACATATCCGTGTCCCCGTCACATTCAGCAGTTAAAACCGTTTAATCCATTAAATGTTGTAACCTGTTTCCCGAGTCGCCCTCAAACGCAACTCAAACTCTGAAACACTTGCTGGGTTTACACCGGTGCGGCAGCAAAGGAGACCTGCTGCTGCCGTGCAGAGCTGCATATGTGCATTATAATCATACCAGAAACGCAGAACTCTTAAGTTTTCCCCCAAAGTTACCGACAGAGTTGAGTAATGCTGTCGGATGCAGATAATGACAGCTAAATGATGCTCAGCTAATATTACAGCACCTTAAGCCGTTAACAAGTAGCCTGCGGCTACCGAGTCGTTTCCTACGTTCAGCCACGTAGATTCATTTTGCCCCCAAAACAAGTCCATGCCCCCTGATAACTTGCTTAACCACGGCTGTTCGCCGCCAACAATAAACTGCCTCGTATGCCGACATTTCAAGCTCATGTCCCTGCTGGCGCTTCTAAGCTTCATTTTTCACCAAAAAATTGTCCGAATTTGCACGCTATTCCCAGGCCATCCTGTCACTTCTAGGTCTATGCAGCATATCCTCTAGCTTTCCCAGGTTTCACTCTCGCGCATTCGTTCCAGTCCCTCTTCCGAGCCAATCATCATAAGGCACCTACAAGTCATCCCTGCTGTCCGTTAACAACAAACTACCAGCACTCGCAAGCTGTTCTGAAGCCACGGCCCCCTCCGGAGGAACAGAACCTCCAACATCATTGCTTAGGTCCAAGTCAAGTTAGTTTGCATGGTACGTTTCACAAGTGCAAAAGCTTTCCATATCATTTGATTAAAAAAAAAAAAAAAAAAGTTTACTACCGCCCTTATTCTCAACCCCCTTGGGGGTGAAGCCAGCACCTCCTTATCACTGGGAATCCAGGATGGCACCTCCTCTCTAATTTTCCCATTCTATCCAGCCTGTCGGGCATGGCCCTTTTGAGGGGGAATCTCCACCAGCTGGTTCAGCTCCAACCTCCATTTCAGCAGCTCGAGTCCTCAGCATTCTACGAAACCCGTTCCACTTCTGTAACCTGTTTCCTGAGGGGTCATTTCTGCAAGCATCCCCACATCGCCGCTCTCCGCCATAAGCTATCATGTTTGACCCACAAAGCCGAATCTCCACCATTTTCCTTGCCATCATTTGCCATTAATCAATTCAATTGCCACTAATCAATCTAATCACCTCTGCTTATCGCAGATCTGGCCTTCATCTACTAACATCCTGCCATTCGAACACTCTCGCTTCCCCAGCTGGCCTTCATCTACCAGCATCCTGCCATTCTAACGCTCTCGCTGATAAGCTGTCTCTCCCAGCCCTCTTTCAGTCCAGTCCAGCTACTAGACAAAATAATTTATTTCAAACCCTCATCCACGTCTCGCACCGTTTTTTATTCCCTATAGTTCCTCAGTTTCTCATCCTCATTTCCAGTCTTAGTTTCCTCTTCATGCTCATCCATCGTTCCAAGCCCCTGCATTCTCGCAACCTTGAGGCTATAATTTATATACGACATCATTCACCTCTTTAGATCACGTTTGACCAGTATAGTATTCAAGGTATTCTCTCGACCTTACGCCAACAGCTCCATAGTCATCTTCAGCATTCTCTTCATATAATTTTATGTATCTCGTCTCCGTCTCGTCTCCGTCTTCCGTCTAATTTTATGTATCTCGTCTCCGTCTTCATAGCTTCCCTCAGTGCCCGACGTGCACTGCACAATTCACTGGTGGTGGTTGGTCAACCTCACGCAAAGTGCATACTCTCATCCAGCAGATGTTATGCTCATCTTTCCCTGTTGTCCTTCACTCCCCTATTTTAAGTTTCATTCCAGAATGTCCCCATACCTCGCTCGCATCCTCTAACGTCACCCTGCGAATCTAATCCTGGTTCTAGCATCTCACCTCCAGTAGCAGGCAGCTATCTTCTTACATCCTAATCTATTCCCTCTCCCATCCTTTTCTCGCTATCTCAGTACCATGCAGCTGGTCTCTTTCCTACAGCTAAATCATCATTTCAGTCGGTCTACTCTACGAGCACCCTGCCATTCCACGCCCATCTATGTCTCCGGCTGACCTTCATCCACCGGCTTTTTATCATTTTCCCCTACCATCAGTAACGTCACCCTGTATAGCCTCCTTAAGGTCCCAGCCCGCAAGCCCCGAGTTGGCGTAGCTCCCGGCCTTTTCTCACTCTCCCAGTCTCTAACTCCCAGCTCCGGCCCCAGCCTCAGCTTTCATTTTTGGGGGGATATTATTTCTAATTGATATACTATTTCATAGCATCACCACATTACCCCAGTCGGCCTTCATCTACCAACTTCCTGCCGTTTCATCTTAACGGCGCCCCCAAGTTAGCCCACATCTACCAGCATCCAGTCTTTTCACAAATAGCGGCTTCCCCAGCCGGCCCACATCTACCAGATCCGGTCATTTCATGCATAGCGGCGTCCCCAGCTGGCCTTCATCTACCAGCATTTAGTCATTTCATGCATAGCGGCGTCCCCAGCTGGCCTTCATCTACCAGCATCCTGCTATTTAACGCCGCACCTCTTCCCCAGCTGGCCTTCATCTACCCACATCCTGTCATTTCATACCTCGCACCATCCCAGTGTCTTACATTTACCAGCATCTCGCCAATACACGCCTAGCGGCATCCCCCGCTGACCGTTATCCATCAGCTTCATAATTTACCCCTATCACAGTAACATCACCTACTACGATCTCCTCAAGTCCTAGTCCGTAAGCCCCGAGCTAGCGTAGCTCCCCCACATTACTCTCTGACCCTGATGCTAATTCCCCGGCCTCGGCCCCGGCCTCAGCCTCCCTTTTTGGGGGATGACATTCCTAACCTTCATCGGGAATGCTCATCCGAGCTGATCGCAATTCACAGCTCAATGTCCTCAGCCGGGGCCCGAGCGCCAAAGAACTTTAAATTCATGCATGTCAATAAACCTTTTTAATCGCTGTTTTTCCGTCTGAGTCTCTCCAGATTGAAATGAAGCCTAGGCGCAAATTCAAACTGGAAGACTCTTTAGCCCCACCTGCATCATCCAGTCGGCGCGTCCCGCTCATCACCACCGACCTATCAACGCAGGACCAAGCCACGTCACGTCCAATCACCGACCAAGGCCCAGTTGATAAGGACCTCCATCCATGGCATCTTCCGCTTTCCAGCTGCGCTCAACCCTCCTCCACCCCTTCTCCACCTCCACTCTTCAGGCTCCCATCCTTCACCGACCTCCACCACCAGTGTCGGGTCCCGGGGGATGACATTCCTAACCTTCATCGGGAATGCTCATCCGAGCTGATCGCAATTCACAGCTCAATGTCCTCAGCCGGGGCCCGAGCGCCAAAGAACTTTAAATTCATGCATGTCAATAAACCTTTTTAATCGCTGTTTTTCCGTCTGAGTCTCTCCAGATTGAAATAGTGAGAGAGTCCTAATAGGACAGCAGAGGTTTATTTATGTTTATGCAGATTCTCTGTTATTGATGGTTAGTGTCCAGTCAAGAAAACTAACGGCTGGAATGGAATCAGAAGTTGTTTCTAGAGGTGTTAGTTTAAGGGCATTCTCCCTCTAACACATTTGTTTGGTTTTCAGTTGAATAGTTAAAGTTATGACATGATTTATCTTTGTCATACTTTTTTACCATAACAAAAACCTGGAATGTTAATATGGGTATGTGCATTTTTATATCCAACTTAAAACAAAATGACAAAACAAATATGCCCAGCATTCTGTTTTATAGCAGACAAACTATCTATCTATAAAATCTATCTACAGTTAGATAGATTTTACAGTAACATCTGAACATTTAAAGGACAGTGAGACAGTTAAATGTGTATTTTTAGACTCATTTTAAAGAGTCAGATGACCTAGTGGCACATCTATGAAACCCAAGTGGTTTCTTGTAGGAATTCTGGAACATCTGAGGTCTGGTTGCTGGATCACAGTCCCACTCATTTCTTTTCTTATGGCAGCCCACTTAGTTCCCTCTGCAGGCCTCAAAGTAAAACCCTTCATTCCTCCAGAAAGTTCTCACAAAGAACAATAAAATGATCAGCAAAGTACATATTTCATTTACATCTTGTCTGAATGTAACACGACCATGTGGAGACGTCTCACTCTGATTCCTCTCATTAGTTCCGATTAATGGATTGCTGATTATCATGACTCCAGATCTGCTGAATCTCAGTTGAAATGATGTAAATATGAGGTAAGCAGTGTGCTTCCCTCTGTCACCTTTCAACAATGCCAGAGTGAAAGCAGGATTATTTTGTCCCCATGATGTGATAACCAACAAAGCCCTCTGAAACAACTGGCTGCCACTGTGCAAGCCTACAATCACATTAGAGAGAGATGATGTCACCAGCTGTGCCAGCTCCTGCAACTCCGGGGGCTTACAGGCCACAAGAGGGGGGTGACGGCAACATGGACAGAACCAGTGGAGGAGTGGTCTTTGTTTCATCTGACCTAATGTCTCCCTTCCTCCCAGCTAGAGACAAGGAGCTGATCAACACCAGTGGATACCCATAGATGGCATTACTGCAGATGCTGGACAGTCAGATATATATGTGATATATGTCAGTCAAGTGCTGCTTCAGCACAAGTAGCAATGCTGAAAGATGCAGTTCTGAGCTGACATGGAAAAGTGGCGGCAGAAAAGACCCTCCCCCAGCATCCTGGAGAAGACGGAGTTCAGGCTGGAGGCAGGGATGCGTCAGCAGACTGAAGCCACTGACCAGAAAGCATGATGAGACATGAGACATAAAAAACAACCATCAGTGGATGGTGGGAATAAAGGCTTGAAAACAGTCTGAGTGGAATTAATCTGTCTGTCTGTCTGGCTCTTTGTTTAAACAAAAATGTCAGACAATTTTAATGGTAAGCAAATTCAGCAAAGTGACATAAGTAAATATCCCTTTCATGCATGAATTATGATCCTTTATGTAAAGATTTTTTTTCAAAAGTGTTTTAATCTTCTTAAGGCATAAAAAAAAGTGGGGAAAAATTAGCAAAAAAAAATAAATAAATAAAAATAATTCTACGTTTTTTTTTTCTACATAATCAGTTGGAATTTTCTCCAAATACAAAGTTATTTGGAAAATACATCAGTATTAATATTCAGGTGTTACTTGATTTCACAATATTTTTTTTACCTGCAAGAGTCCTCTAAAGTAGAAGGAGGGACTGGATATTTATGAGTTACTTTTTTGTCTGTCTGCCATATTGGATTTAACAAAAATGTTCTTGCACTTGCAGTGGATGGACAGTAGTTGATAGTGTAATGTATGATGCCCTAGTGTCCACTTCAGTGGTCAGTGAGCATTTATAACATAAAAATCCACAAGAAACACAAGAAAATGTCTTTTAGATAGCTGTCCACTGCAGACTGCTATGCATGAAAGTGATATTATAGCTATTTATATAACTAAAAACAAATATAAAATATAAATATAAATGTTATAGAAATATTATCAGCAGTATTATTAGGATAGAGAGCAATATAAAACAATATCCAAAGCTTCAAGCATCTTTCAAAACTCTTTCCATCCATCATCTGCAAAGAGAAAGAAAATGGCACAACTACAAACTACCAAGCCATGGTCATCCAGCCAACTGACAGGAGAGCACTAATCAGGGAAGCAGCCAAGAAGCTCATGGTTCATCTGGAAAAGCAGCTAAGCAGGGACAGTCTGTGGACCAGACAGCTGTTAGTTTTGTAGCCTAGAGATCTGGCTTTATGGTAGAGTGTCAGATTGTTGAAAAAAGTCGAATTCCTCCACAAGGCATGTTTTGTACATGGGAAACATGTTAGAAGTAGAAAACTCACACTTTGACCTTGAGAAGTGGTGAGGGCAGCATCATTCTGTGGGGACTTTTCAGCAAGTAAAAGGGAATCTGGTCAAAGTTGATGGCAGGGTGGATGGAGGTAAACAGGTTAGTTACCCCGCAGGTAACTAACCTGCCTCTGACAGGCAACTCCTCTGTACATCCCAAACTTTGGGAGATTTACTTTACAGTAGGAAAATTCTCCTAAAAATATAGCACTAATTCTCACTATACTAATTCTCTGTGTCCAGGGTTTTCATTTTGTATCATGCAGCAATTTCAATAAAATGTGAAACTGTCAAAACATAAGGAAATGGACCAAAGGAATGTGGTTTATTACAGCAGTAACTATCCCCACAACATTAAAGACACCTTCATTGAACATTTACTTCAACGCGTCCACATCACACCTGAAACACACAGCAGCTCACACTTTATTTACACCAGCAGCCACTGAATGGAAGTGACTGAAAGTTCTGCCACGTAGTAATTATCTGAGTTAGGAAGAGAAAACATATTCATTTTATATAAGATGACAATTTGATTCAAGTGGTCTTTTCTGTAAAAAAACAAAACAAAACAAAAAAACATGTGACAGGTATTACTTTATTAATGCATTCTGGTCCCACTGAGGATCCACAGCTCCACTGCACATGCGGGATGTGGCCCAGTTTTCACAGCAGCATCTTTAGAGATGTGTGTGGGCGTGTGTGGGCGTGTGTGTGCGTGTGTGTGTGACATCAATATGTCAAGGGGGTGCCTTTATCATGTAATTATTCCAGTGTGACCAGTATTTGCTTTGGCCTCTGGTGGTGAATCAGGTCGTTCCTTCACATGGATTCAGTCAGGGTTTCAGGACACGTCATAAATCATTTTATCATTTTGTACTAAAATACACAAAAATAACTGAAGAAAATGTGAACAGAAGTTTTGGACTCTGTGGAGAACTCCTGACTCTGATCAGTACAAAGTGACACGGAGGTGAGGTGCTGTTCAACCTGCTGCTGAGTGCTACATGTCCCTGGCGCTGGCTGGTGTGAGATAGCACATGCTAATTGGCAATTTATGCAAACTCATTGGCAATCAAACTGCTACAGTCTAAATAATGTTCCCTTATGTCACATCTTTATCTTTATCCTACAATGGATGACAGACCTAATTATAACAGATTTTCCCTGCCATCTCTTCTCAGAACAATAATATGATTCAATCATACTCCACCCACCCACATACTGTCATTGTCATGGCTGTTCCTCAATTCTTGTGCTCTTCACCTTGCTAAGAACACCTTCCATAAATACCAAATTCTGCTCATTAGCCTTTTTGTTATTATGTTTGCTGGTAATTAGCACTAGCTCTGAGTGTCCTGAAGATTCACATTTTGGTATGAGAACCAAACTCCAAGAAGACTCCTATCTGTCCCTGTAGTGCTGTAAAATCTTCGCCTTACTTAAAAAAATATGCAAACTCATTGACTCCAACAAATTAAGTTAAGTACGCTTAAGATTAGTAAGTGAACCTCATTTAGCTTAGTTGTGTTTTACCTCTGCGCCAACAGCACCCCTCTTTCCCACTTAACAGAATTACTAATTACATTAAATATTTGAAATACATAATATAAACAAAAAATATATAATACTGGCTCCAGAAAATAAAAAAAACCTCAAGTAAAGCATTTGTACTAGGATACATGCAGTATTGAGTCAAAGTAATTTCCAACACAGAAAAAAAATTAACGAATCCATCTCCAGTAGAAAGCTGGAGAGACTTTTCAACCACAAATTCCAAGAAACTTGCTAAAAGTGAGTGAGTGATGATAGCAAATTTGATGCTATCATCACTCAATACAATTTTCCATTTAGAGTGCACGTGTTGCCTTGTGATGGACTGAATCCTGTGCAGGGTGACCCCGCCTCTTGCCAGTTGACCACTGGAGATAGACATCAGCACCACTGGTGACCACATTAGGGATAATTGTGTAAGATAATGGAGGGGTGGAGTGTACCAGTGTTGAAATGGGGTACAACAGCTGTTTGTTCTGCTCAGCACCTGACTCAGCTGTAGAAGGGAGGAATTACTGTGATGACGAGGTATAAAGTGGTGTTCTGAAGCCTGACTGTCGCTGTGCTTCGTTAGCCTGTGATCTGTCCGGAAGATCAACCTGCTTCTATTGCTTGTTGATTGCTGAGCTCTCACCTCCCCATCACGCAATAACACAAGGGAGTCCTTTCAAGTATGATAATGCAATAAGACAGACACTAAAGATAATGCATTTCTTTCATTCAGTGAAATTACAGTGAGAGCAGGCCATGAATCTCTTGAGGAACATCATTCATATGATCTTAGTTTTCTAGCACCACTCTTATTTCTTTAAGACTCAGGCTATTATTTTAGTTCTACTTAGAAACCCACCTCTAAAAGTAGTCTGTAACAGCTGCAATACAGTGAGACCCAAATGAACATACTTGGGTTCTGTAGCTAACGGATACTCTAGAGACGTGTGCAACACAGTGTACCCACCTGTTCCTCCTATCACAAATTTGAAATGAGACTTCAAAAACTACAGCAAACTTGTTTTGACTTTGCTTGATCAAAAAAGAATGAGGTATCCCATTCCCATGTTGCTAACAGCTTTCATAACTGCACATCCTCTTCTGGTTTTACACTTTCAGCCAGTTCCTGATAACCTGCATGCCCAAGAAAAGATGCCTTCAAGCTCTTCACATGCTACAAATGAGAACAATCAACCTTTATTAGCATCCCGGCCCCCCTGTCTCAAGTTGTCATGAAAATTTGCTGCCTATTGTGCTTTTTTAAACCATGAAGAAAGCAGTTCAAGAAAACTCTGTTAATGGATTCAGAAAATATGAGCTATGAGCACCACTTTTTAATGGTGCACTAACCTCCTTAAACTCTGAAAGATTGTGTAAAGGTCACACACCAAGATGGTAGAAACAATGAGCTTGTTATGCCAACATTTGACTTTGATTTAATGTTTAAGGTTCTGTGTTTTAGCAAATAAAAACAATAACTCTGGAGATTTAAACAAATCGCTCAGATTTTGTTTGTTGGTCTCCATATTCTACCTCCAGCTACTAAATAAGCATTTTCTCCCCACTGAGTTAGTGCTAAGAAAGAAACAGTTTATCAGTGACCAGAACAAGAGTTTGATGCAGTAGAAACATAAAGAACTGGTTCTAAGCAAGCACGAGAACAAGTGTAGCAGTGGAAGCAGTGTGTTTATCGGACCTACCTCTTCTGGAAGGCTAACCACCAAGGCATTCTCTGCTTGGCCAACCAGCGCCTGGAGAAAATACTCGCTGCAGGCAGCCAGCACGGCCCGGTGCCCTCGGAACTCCTTGCCCTCCACCAGGACAGTCACATCACACAGGATATCCTGCTTCCGCTGGTCATTAAGGCAGAGGAGGATATTGGTACAATGAACCGTCGACTCATACACATACATGGGGTCTTCAGTCTTCTCATCCACGGACATGCCGCTCACACCCTAGAAATAGAAGCACAACATGGGTGGAGTCAGCTTACAATCAAGTCCAGTGAGTTCATGCCATGGGACTGACATCAGTAACGGCAGTCTACAGCAGCCAGCCTCATCACTCAGCCTGTTTAATAAAGTACCAATGTACAAAATTTGAAACTGAAATGGAATCAGGTTTGTTTGATATCTGTGAGCTCAATACTTCCATATTTATGGAATGTGATTCCATATTTACTTGAAGCGATGAGACAGTTCAACTGGTTTCCCTCCAAACATCATTCTGCTCACCATTCCCTGGAAGGAGAGCTCCATCTTTTGTCCAACACCCACTAAATACACACTTACACAAACACAACGTCCTCATATGACCTTTATATGAGATCATGTTGGCATTTCTCTGCTCTGAGTGCTTCTGTTTACAAGGTAGAAAATCTTTTGACAGCTACATTTGCTGACACAAACCACACTGTATTTGGGTTTTCTGCTCCTCTGTTTTCCTACTGTGTTCCTCTGAACACAATCGCTAAGGATACCTTACTGAAGAGCAGGGGAGTACTTTGATTTACAGACTAGGACTATGTGATGATTTACAAAGTTTTCTAGTATATTTCTTTGGAGGGTTGCCATCCATGTATCCCTCCTGACAAGTAGGATTTAATTGAGTTAGTTTTTACACGAAGACCAAACACTACAATTTGTAGACCTTTTTTTTTTTTACAAGGAATGACAAAAACAGTTTTTTACACAAAAGACCTTGTATTTTCATCTCCGCGGATAAATTAACACAACTCAATTTTTCCTCATATACTTCCCCAAAGTCCATAGGCAGGTAAACGCTCCTGCACAAATTTGCCCCATAGCAAGAGAGTTGATGTGATGAAAGTCTGTCAGAGGCAGAACCAAGTTTCAGTTTTTTCTTTTATCATGAGCAAGTTTTGATTCGGTGACGTCACAGGATTCCAGGACTTCCATTTGACATGTTGAAGCAGCTGGAGCACAGGAGCGGACGTATTTTTCTTTTGTTTGGATTTTTATCAGGCCCACAAAGATTGCAGCCACCCAACAACATACAGTGATGTGACAAGCAAAAGACAAGGGGTTAAACAGCATCAGATTTATTTCATTCATGGCTGTATGTGTGTCAGAATGGTAGCGGCCATTGTTGCAATGACCTTGTTTGGATGGCATAAAGCATCTATGCCATCCCGTTTGCAAAGATGTCAACATGAAAGAAACCAGCTTGAGCAGCAGACCAATCAGGTGAGTCCTGGTGGAGACTGGGCGTGATTATGGCAGGTCTTAAAATGAGAGAGGAAAAAATGCAGCCAGCTCAGTGTAACAAGCAGGTTGTCACAAGAACACCAGTGAACTGAATCAGAATGAAGAGGTGACTTTGTCCTTTTGGCCTAGTTCTACACAATGTTCAAAATTATATTTTCCCTGAACAGCCCTTAGGCATTTGTGCGTGTGTGTGGGCGTGTGCGTGTTTGCTTTAGTTGGTGTAGTTTTTCAGATAAATGTTGAGGGTTAGATGGCGTTGGGCCCCCTGACAAAAATGAAATCGCCCCCCCCATGCAGCTGCTGTTACAATTTCTTGAGTCTATCTGACCTATCAAAAGCGTCGCAATTTTAAAGGCTTGCAACTGCCTTTCTTTCTTTGGTCCAATACTGATACTAGCACAATATTTACTGCTCATGAATTTTACACCCAACAGTCCACATACAGTATGCAAGAAGGTTGCTTAACTTTTTTCTGTTAGTTTTAGATTACTGAAATGTCTCTCCCCACGAGCAAGTCATAGGTAACGTGCACAATACACATAAAGTAATCCAGACTTCTCAAAAAATGCTATGTAGTTGCATTTTATTCAAGCTGCAGTATATAACTTTAATAAAAATATGCTTTCTCCATATTTGTTAAAGCTGTCAACATGTGGTGACAGTTTGTTATGAGACAGACGATCTGTGAAAACAACCAATCTCCTCCACTTTGTCCCTGAATTACTATTGCTGGCTAAAGTAATGCAACGTTCCGGCCAAAACAACCAATAAGAACCAGGAGGAGGGTCTTAGTGCTGTTAATCAACTTCATTCACTCACTGCTATATGTGCCAATGGTGGAGAAACAACTTATCATTACAGGAAAGTTGTTTATCTGCCGTCACTGGTAGCTTTTCAAACTAGACTAAGCATTTACAACAGGCTATGCCAGCTGCAGCATAGCACAGAGGAAGGGGAGGGAGGATGAGCAGCCACATGAGATTGTGATTGACAGCACTAAAACTCTCCTGCTACTGACTGGCTGTTTTTAGCACTTTTAGAAAGCAGAGGAAATAGATTTTTCACAGATTATCTCTCATACCATACTGTCACAACATAATGTCAGTTTTAACAAATATGTGAAAAAAATATATCTATATTTTTATAAAAGTTACATACTGCAGCTTTAATTTCACTCAGGAGAGGATCAGGAGGGACATGGACTAGAGCTGCTCCTGACTGACTCATCTGTTGTTAAGTAAAAGGTACAGGGACACGTTAAATATATGAATATTTTTTTAATTTTTTCCTTAATTCATTAGATGCTATTGAAATTGAGGCAAACAGTAGTTTGTAGCTAAGCTAACTATGCTAAATGGTTGATAATCTCACACAGTCTACCCACCTCTCTTGGAGAAAAACTGGGTTATAAATAGTCACTCTTGCCTTTTTCTCTCTCTCTATTATATATATTTTTTTGAAAACCTGACTTTATTATTTTTCTTAGCAGCATAGTAGCTGCCACAGTCGTTCTTGTTTTCTACTGACTGCTGCTGAACACCGTCACCATCAAGCCCTCCAAGCAGGAACGAACCATTTCATGCAGATCCAGGAGGGTTCAGGGTAAATGTGGATGTGTTTTTTGGTCTGGAAGTGGGAATATTACATTTTTACTGCTAAAAACAATCTTCGAAAATACAATATGATTCATTTTGTTATTGACAGGGGCCCAATTTTTTTTTTTTCTATGAACAAAAAATAAATAAATAAATTGTGGAGGGCCCACTATTGGTCAGGGGCCCTTAGAATTGTCATAACTTCCCCCCCCTATACTGCACACCTGGTTAGATGTGATCACCAAGAATAACATCTTCATTTAATTCAAACACCCTACTTCTGATCTGGAAGAAATTAATGTAAAAAACAAGATGGTAGATAACGTAAACTTTATTTGCACTCCCTGAGTGAGCACATGAGTCATAATACCCTTTCAGATCATACTTTCAATCTGTGATTTACATGTGTTCTTTATGCCTCAATGATCTGCTAAAAAGAGCTGGTACAGAACGGAGGTTGAAGTTAACTCATGTCTGACCCATCTCAAAACCTCAAAGACCATCTTAAAAGACTCTGTAATGTGTGTGATGTAGTGATATAGTACAAACTTAAGAGAGTAGCATTAAGGTGTTGAGACAAACAGAGCACAGAACCCAGTGTCTGTCTAATGTGAGGAATACTTTAGTCAGCAGGAAATGATGCAGATAAGCACATGTTGAGGATGACTGTTCGTCCATCATGCTAACTAGTTTCTTCATTCATGGCAGGTCCGGTTTGGGGAACTAACTGTAGCATAGCAGAGAACAAGGGGGATGGTGTGAGCATCATGCACACAGAGATGATTGACAGCACTAAGATCCTCCTCCTGGCTCTGATAGGTCCTGTTTCTGTAGGGAGAAGGTAGAAGAGCTCCACTGTTTCATAGATTACCTGTCTCATATTAAACTGTCACAACACAGGGACAGTTTTAACAAGTATGTAAAAAATTTTTTTTTAATGAAAGTTACATACTGCAGCTTTAAGGACAGAATAACCAAAAAAATCAAAGCAATGCCCACTGACTCAAATTTCATACACTCAACAGGAGAAAATGTCCATTTGATAAAGAGAAAATGTATCTGAAATCCTCTTGGTAAAATCAGACAGAAAGTTCATCCTTACTGGTGTCTATAAGTCAGGGGTCTCAAACTTCAGTCCTCAAGGGCCAGTGTCCTGCAACTTTTAGATGTGCCTCTGCTGCACCACCTGAATAGAATAACTAGGTCATTAAGGCTCTGGAGAACTGATCTACGCAAGGAGGAGGAAATTAAGCCATTTCATTCCAGTGTTTTGTACAGTACTTGTGGTGCATCTAAAAACTGCAGGACAGCAGCCCTTGAGGACTGGAGTTTGAGACCCCTGCTATAAGTAGACCTGCAATTACTATATTTACAATCATTATTCAGTTTGGTACATATTTGTAAGTTGTGAACTGATGTGCATTAATACTTCAAGCAAGAAGTCAGAGACTATCCTCCAGCTCGTGAAGACAAAAGGTATCTTTGTTTAAAGAAAATGGCAATCAGAATGAAAAACAATGAAAAGCCGTACTCCTGTAAAAATGAAACTATTTCCTGGCTAAAATGACTACTGCCTAACTGAGACTTTATTTATCTATCCATTTTTTACTGAGGGTACCACGACAATTTTGTTATGTTCTGGAAACATAATGACAAATAAAAAATCTTATGTCTTATGTTAAAGGCTCCAATATTACATGTAATTCTTTTTACAGTTGTTGTCTGTACCCAGCTATCCCAGTTTAATTATTTCTTAAAGCAGCCAGAAAGGCACTGAGAATATTACATGAGCAATAAGTTAGCATTATAAACATCGATGCAGCTTTTTAAAAAACTTTTCTCACAAAGTTGAGGAAACTGAAAGATGTAAGCTTCAATTACTTATTATTTATTTTTAAATAAACATGTCTGGAAACAAATCCTCCAACAGTTGAGAAACACACCAGCAGACAGCCTGAACCTCTGACCCTAAGCTTGAACTACAGCAGTAAAGGAGCAGCCTTGGGATCTGAGCTTTTGTCCAGTCAGCCACATGAATAAACACAACTGACAACTCAGCAGAGGAGGCCCCATGTAAATAATCTACTACCCACAGGAAAACACAGTAACAATGATGTCTCACACAAGCAGAGGCACACAAACACAGACTACAGTTAGGGAAGTAAAGCTCTGTGTTAATGTTCAACTCTGACCAACTTGTAGGAATAGTTTGACAGTTACAGCTCTCCATTTTAACAACTACATCAACAACAACTGTGCTCCTGGCTGGCCGACCAAAATATTTCTCACTGGCTTTCCTGGGATAATGACCTGCCTTCTAAGAAATCCACGCAAACACATCTTCTATCCTGTAGATGTGGTTGTGATGCATAGAACACTCTAAACACAATATTTCTACCATGTTGCATTGTAGAAAATATTCATGACACAGACTGCACGAGAAGACATCCACAGGTGTGCACCAACTGACATGTCCAGATATAAACTTCAGAAGACAACAGTTTGAAACAAAAATCTGACATTCCGGATAGCTTATCCTTTCTGCAGATTTTTCTTTATTTGACCAGGAGCTCTCAGGCCTCTTCTGGAGTTACTGACATTCTCGTGCTGAGAAGTGAGAAGGCTCAGAGCTGACCACAGGGTTTACTGCAGGCTGGACCAGAGCTGTGGATGAAGATTGACATTACTTCCTCATCAACACAAACACAGTTTTTGGCGTAACAGATCACTTATATTGCTAACACCCTTGACCAGCAAACATTTCCATACACTGTAGCAGAGGACAACCAGGAATTTTTCTCTGTCTGATATTAGATCAAATTGAATTTTCTCTGTTTTAGTTCAGTTAGTATTACCAACATTTTTCAATTTGATAAATTCCAGAACAATAAGGGATTTTCCATCATTACTTTGTTCACTGACATCTGTATTTGCTGCCTTCAACTATAAACTTGTGTCAAACATTCTGGCTTTCCTTCCACAGCGTTCTCACTGTGTAGTTCACAACTGGTGCACAGGGACTGAGAGCAAGACTTTGTGATGGCCACTCCTAAACACTTTGCTGTCCTTAAGCTACTGTGTTGTGAATTTTGCAATATGCTTTGGGTCATTGCTATACTTTTTGGGAGCTTTGGGGGGGAGGGTGATCTCTGATGATCTCTCTAGGACTTGATTTGAAACTCTCTTCCCATGTTCAACCAGCAACAGATAAACCTTCAGGCATCTGGAAACATATTATTTTATATTATGTTAGAGAAAGTCCATACAAACACATCTTCTATCTAGAATGGAATGGCATATTTGTAATGATCATAATTTGTGAGAACCATCTAATAATTGTAATAATGTGGTAGTGTAATGAGCAATAATAGCACAAGTTGAGTCATTCCAGTTCAGCAGGGAGGACAGCGGTAGAAACAGAAGCTTATGGCCTTCTTTGCAACACCTTCAATCTTCTGTATTGTATATTTGAGTCATAAGTTGATCAGTTTTACACATTTGACAATATTTTCATCAAATTCATAATTTTTGACCTGTTTCTCAGCGACTCATTTACAGAGCAGGTTTGTAATAAAACAGATATTACCCTGTGGCTCCTTGCAATAAAAAGGATTAGTCTCAATTGCTGCTTTTGCTCTCACAGCATTCTCATCAGAGCCCATTCAGGAAGAGAGAGGAACATGAACACTGTTTACTGTGAGGTTCCCTCCAGATCTCTGTCATTACACTGAGGATGAACATGTTTTTATTGGAATTTATTATTTATATCTGTTGGATGCAATTAGGCCAAAGCCATACATACTGTATGAAGCAGTAAATGTAAAAATAAAGACAATAAAATGTTATATAGTATGTGTTAGAAATGACTCCACTTCAGCTGTTTGTAGAGAAAAACCAAGTGCAACTAAAATACCCCAAATTTGATAAAAGCATGAGAAGTAAACTTCAGTTCAAAGTATGAGAAGCACATGTTCAACCAAATCAACTCCCAACTTTAAAGCAGTCCGGCTGGGTGATGGTCTTTACATGCTCAGAGGTCATTTTGGATAACCAGGACCACCTCCAGAGTGCTGCACAAACCTTTAACCAATCACAGTCAGCCTGAGAACCACACAGCCACCTCACCTGCATGACCTTCCCCACATGAGTCTGCACTTAGCCTAACAGTTTAAAGGATCTGAATGATTTGGAGCCCACACTGAATCAAAGACAGTTCATGTCATCAACATGAACTGAGGCTCAATCACTCTGCATCAAGCACAGAGACCGAAAAGTTACAAAAAAATCTCTGGTGCTGTTGACAAAATTAACATAAAGAAAGCAAACATCTCATAACACGAAACAGAGAAAAGTATCAGCATGTGCAGAAGAAGTTATGCTCGGTCCACTGACCAGGAGCTAGTGAAATGCACTGACTTCTACAGAAGCTGAAGTTTATTTCTCTTTAACGTCAGATTTACAGTTCACAACCCCCCCCCCAAAAAACAAAACATACACAACAATGAAGAGTTATCAGCTGGATGGTTTTACCTCAGGAACGTCTTAGCACAGATCCAGTCATTTTGTTTTTCCACTATGCTGTGACAACTTTCTAATGTCTCTCTCTGCATGCTACCAGCAGGCATCTAAGCCTATCAGCGTCTGTGGGTGGTGAGGATGACTGAGCAACTAAAGTATGTATGATTGTGAGTGTGTGTGTGTTTGTGTGATGGCATGCCAGAGTATTTTTGGGCTATGCTGATTTAAATGCAGCTTGCATGAATCATGACTTCCCACATAGTATGTCAGTGTGCAGAGTTAGTCATATAACTATCTTATATGGTAACGCGCTGCACATGTGATAGCAACACTGGAGTTATCTATAGACGGGGCTCTGAGGAGCTGCTGTGTCTCAGCCCTGTGCTGGGCTCCATGTGATCCACACTGTCCTTATTTCAGCTCATCTCTTAAAAAAATCATTTTTACAACAATATTTATGAATTTGATTTTCAGTTTTTGAGACATTTTGTTGTGGCGTAACATGACTTAACCTATTTTGGTTACAACAATAGCCTCAAAACGAATACCACATCATTACACAAGCACACCAATCTCCATAAGGAACAAAAGTTCTTTGATTTCGCTGGAATATAAAGAAAGTTATGTCTTTGCAGAGATGGCACACCTGCGCATCTGTTGAAACCTCTTCCTGTGCAACCGTCTGAATAAACAGAAACACAAGTATACAGATTGCTACATTTGCATGAACAGGAAACTTCCTTACTGAGGGATGAAACACCCCAAACTCAGCCAAATGGAAGACCTTTTAAAATGAACACGACCAGGTTATGCAAACAACCTTTAAAGCAACAATCATCTGTTTCTAATTCAGGCATTTTTGCAAATATTCATGCTGCCCTGTGGAAAGTAATTACTGCACAATTTGAGAATAAGAATAGCAGAATTTGAGTCAAGAAGGTTCTGTCTATTATGGACAATAAACAGCACCCTCTCCACCACATAGTGGACAGACAGCGGAGCACCTTCTCACATAGGCTGCTCCAGCTCTGCTGTCGTAGGGACAGATACAGGAAATCCTTCCTGCCACATGCCATCTCACTGTACAATAAAAGCTAAATCATTGTTCTGCACTAATCAGTCCAATTTTGCACAACTGCACTGTGGCACACTTGCTCTACATATATTTACATATACATACTGTACCTGCATTTTTTGAATCTTTGCAAGGACTGCTCTTAAGTTGCTTTTTATATTGACAGCATGTTATATTTTATTTTTATTTTGTCTACAATTGCTACTCAGTGGTGGTTGTTGTGTGTCTTGTCTCTATGCTGCTGTAACTGCGAAATAATTTCCCTGCTGGGATGAATAAAGTAATTCTATTCTATTCTATTCTAATTTTATTTAAAAAAATTAAAAATTCAAAGTAGAATCTATTTTAAAAGTGCACTCTCAAAGGCCTCATGGAAAAAAAGACAAGTGGAAAGTCTCCCCGTAGGAAAAAGTTGACGCAGAAGCAGCGCCCACGTCAAAACCTTCAAAAGCCACATCTGTACACATGCATGTGCATCTGTGTGGGTGTGTGTGTGCATGTAATCATTTGTGTATATGTGAGCAGAATGAATATATAAGTTTGCTGATAACACAAGGTAGGAGTTAGAGGTCATGTTGCTCATGGTGAGTCCAGCATTGTGTCTCATTCTACAGGCTTCAGCTGCTGGAACAGAAACAGACATGCAAATAGACCCCTGCTATTGATAACATAAATAAAAAAAATGTTTGACCATGCAGGCTGTTGTTCATGTTTTCCTATCTCTGAAATACATTAAAAAACAATCCATTGGTTTCTAATACTGACACCTGAGTTGCTTTGTCTCCCAGGGAAATTCCCTTTTGTTTTGAAATCTAATATGAGAAATGTGTGAAGCTGATGAATCCCAAACACAAGACATCTCTAGATAAATGTATTAATAGTAAACAATATCAAACAGGCTGCGATGGACTGGTGACCTGTCCAGGGTGACCCCACCTCTCGCCCAAACGAGAGAGGCACCAGCACCCCTCCTGACCTCGCTAGGGACAAGGGTGTAAGAAAATGGATGGATGGATGGATGGATGGATGGATGGATGGTGAGCAGAAACAATCCCTTCGCTGGGGTGGCCACCTCCTGACTCTGCCCCTGCTCCAGCCACTACTTCCTATCTGAAATCACTTGTTAAGCCAAACAGGACAATACATGCTGCTTTAATTAAGCCTTAACTCATTTACGCGCTGGATAACATAAAAACGTTTTCAGGGTGACAATTAAAGGCTTTTAACTTAAACATTAGTCCTACTCAAACTTACACTTTTTCTTTCTCTGTAGATATCAAACCTATTAGATTGACCATGTAATAAGATAGATGTTTAATGATAATATATATACGTTAAAACAATACCATTGCTGAAATGCATCTTTACACCAAAGCCAAAAGATGTAAGGAAGTGTTAATAAATACATTATTATTGACATAATTCTTATATTTATGCTTAATATTTTTGTTATATCATGAATAAACAGAGCCAGCTCCATGGCAACTGAGTCATCTGCTGACAATGTCTAATACGTTAAGGTCAGTGAAGCAACTTGGGGAATTTTCCCCCCTAAATTAGCTCTAAGTTACACAATTTCTGAAAGTTGCTGAAGTGAAGAAATGACCATAAAACTAGGAATGAATCACAGCATAAAAAACAGATCTGTGTAAGAATCAATTCATCTAAGTTTGAGCAGCAAGACTTGTCAGCTTTAGACCATGTTTGCATGAAAACACTGTTTGGTGGGACTGCTTTGTCACTCTGTTGCTGCTTCGGCTCCTCTCTGTTTGTAATCTGCTGTCTGGCAGAGTATTCTTTAAATTGCTTTGACACAACATGTCTCTGTGGTTTGAGAAACCACTGCACTCATTTTACAGTATAGAGAGTGAAGCTCAGCTCTGCTAGAGTGTGCAAGTTTCATATGAAGCACTCATTAGTCAGCTGATTCTCCTTGTCTGTGCTCAGATACCTGAGAACAAAACTCCTGCTAATCATCCAGGGCTGCATCATAACATTTTGTGAAAGTCATAAAATGTTCTGCAGAGTAAAGCTCCACAGCCAGATATCAGCTGGAGGTTCATCACAGTGAATTAATCATTGGTCACTGAGAGATGTGAAAGTGCATCAATACAAGTCACAATCGCCCTGCATCAAGTATAATGACACACACTGAAAGGTTACGGTTTCAAGTATGCGCATATGTGACACAGTGCGGTTTAGTGGCTTTGGGCAGCAGTCTTGATGACTCAACCTGAGAAGAGAAAGCAGTGCTTATTGATTTGGCCCCTTTGTGCAGCCAAGTATCACAGTGGAAATATTTGTAGGCAGGAGGAACTCTGTCACCAGCCAACGCTATGCCAGATACTCTGTTCATTCTGTTCACTTGGTTGCATTATTGCAAAGGCAAAAGTTGATTACTTGTACAGTTAAAGAGGACAAAAACAAGTCTGGGTTTAGAGGGGATAACACTGAGTGTGTGTTTCCTTTGAGCACTGACATTATTCTCTCTAGCAACATTAGTCATTTATAAAACCAAAACAATTAATTGGATTAATCATGATTAATCAGTTACTGAAATAATTATCAACTAATTAATTAATCAAGTAATTGTTAACTTTAGCATGCAGACTGTAAAACATGACATTTCCTAAAGGAACAAAGTCCTCAGAGCAGTGATAAAGCCAAAACTATACAAAGAACAAATACATGAAGATGAAAAACATTCTGTCTGAACTCCTCATGTGACAGTTTCAGCTTCACTTGGTTCAAATTCTGCAAAAAACAAACAAACAAACAAACAAACAAACAAACAAACAAAAAACAGGTATTAAACACCTTTTGCTATTCAATTATTAGTCGGTTGATCCAAATACTAGTCACCAGATCACCCATACGCTGTGTTGATAATAAGCCAATCAGAAAGACCTGAGCCTTCACATGTTGATGAGAGCAGTAACCCTAACCCAGGTGGATCCTCTACTATAAATACTGAAGCGTTCCCTAAAGAAATGTAATGTTATTACATTTTATTTTCTGATTTAAAACAGAATTGAATTGTTTATTTGCATGTATTATGTATTTGTATTATTGTAATAAACCAAATACTGTAGGATAAACTTTAACATCAATGTCACAAATCTTTAAATACATTTCAAATAAATGAGATCATCCTCTCTGGTTTGCCAAATTAGTCTTTGGGAGGTTTTTACTTCATTAGGATTACATGCATTTTGTACATTTTAAAATAAACCATTGCTAGCCTTTTATTTATTTCACAGTTAGAGCTAATCAGCAGTTATGCTCCAATCAACAAAGGACACAGTTCCATCTGCTCACAATGATCTGAAAAGCCCTTACCTCAGCAGTATTTCTGAGCAATCACTGAAGGTGCATCTGGCTGCAAACAAATACCAAGTCTTAGCTCTGCAGTGATCAATATTTATCTCTGAGACTATTGATTTCCACTTGATTAAAATGCTGAACTGTAACAAGTTCAAGGAGAAGAGGATCTGTGCAACAGCAGTCTGATATTTGGTGGATGAGTCACTTGGTTAGAAATCTAACATTGTCCACCCTAAGCCACAGCCCAGCACACAGACATGTGCTGCTCAGTATGGAGGGCAGAACTCTCAGCAGTGAGGGATCAATTTTACCACCCAGACTGGAAATAGCTGATCCAATAATCAATACAATTGTTCAAATCACCAAATCTGTGAGCTTCACTCAGCTGTAAAAGTTTGAACTGGAACCTTTCAGAGCCTCTTTTAACCCATTATTACAGACATTACCAATAACAAGAAAAATATATATTGATTTTATTTCCTACTTAAAACTCTAAAATGAATGTTACATGTTACAAAATGTGTAACATTTCAGAGAGTGCTTTCTTACTGCAGTACACCACTACTGTTTAAAGCAACAATAACAGCAACAGCTGAGGAAAGTCAGTTAACTTTATTTATCTGTCAAATATTCTAATGCAATATATCCTCATTGGAATTGATAAGTTATGAATGTGACCAGCTTTGAAGCTCTTAAAGGTCCTAAAGGTTCTCATCTGCTGTGGTTCTCATTCAGTCTCAGACCAAACATCAGTGACTGATGAGGAAGGTCAGGCTCCTTTCACATCAGCTTCATAGAAGTCCAGAGGGACAAACTGCCGATGCAGGCTCCACTTATTTAGAGATGAGAGACGGTGTTGGCTGAAATGACATGTTGGCCAGCGGTCTGCGGCGTGGCTTTCTATAGTGCCACGGAGTTCTAGGAAGGCACCATTGATCCACATCGGCACTCGGGCGTCTTAATGGTTTTAGCTTGTCTGTGGCTGTGCAGCTGCCCCACAGCAGACACTGCCTCCGAGAAGACCTCTCTCCAGTTCCAAACACAACCGAAGGCTCCTTCTTTATCCTGCCGCTGCTTCCTGACCGAGGTCACTCCCCAAATTGCTCCCTGAAACGCTGGCCTCAGAAAAGTTGCCATTTGCTTGTTTATGGTGTGGACTGGGCACTAAGCCCCCTATCGTAGCTGTTATTTTTAGCCGCCTAATCCTTCAATGGATTTATAGTGACCCAGACTGGTCAGGTTACAAAAATAACCTCACCAACTTCTTGCACTGTGTATCTGGTTTATGTCTGTTCTGTCATTATCCTTGGCCTTTACATTTCCATCGTGAGGAAAAAAGTCATGCCACAATTATGCGTTCATTGTTATGAAAAGTGATACCTTGTGTAGATGTCAGTGTGATTACAGTTTTAGGGCCGAGATTATTGTGTGGAATCAGTGAGGGCTCTGAGGTGGAGGGATGGAGCAGGAAGGCAGAAGAACAGCCAGCGTGTGATGCAGAACGCTGGATTACGTTCTGTCGTTAAGCTGTGTCTGATTTGATCTGTCAGACCCTCATTCTGCCTGCTAAGCACTTGCTATGAAGCTAATCTGCAGGTGGTTGGGTCCAAACATGACAACACACACCGACTGCATGGACCACTCAGGTTTTTAGTTCATGCAAACCAAGAAGATAGAAGCCCCGAAGCTTTAGCTTCTTAATGGCTTCAAAGTATCAAACTGAGACGCAGCAACCATTTTTAATCAATTGCTGTATTTATTCTCTTTCCTCAGGAAACCAAATTATTATATATATAATACATATAATACACATAGTATATTATATGTATGTATAGACCATACAGCCGTGTGTGGGTGATAGTGCTGAGTGATGGGTTTAAGTGAGAGGAAATAATAACAGGCTGTAGGTGAGACTGAGGCTTTACTTAAGACTCTCGATAAACTCAAAAGCTTTAGACAAGTTGACCAGGTTACCGGTCTAATCCTCATTAATGCTGGGAGCCTGGCTTAAGTAAACAAGCATCTTCTAAGAAACCAAGAGTGAAAATACAGCTGGTTTCATGGAATCTTTTCACCTTAAGCGATTACAACATGAAACGTTAGCGATGCTTACAAAACATTTAGCATTCAAACACTGGATTAACAAGCTACTCTGCTAAATGTTATCTATAGTTTTAATGTGATCATTTGACTGGCCGTGGAATCCATCATGTCTTCAATTTGAGGTCATATTTCTTTTTCCAAAAAAAAGAACTTCTCGACAAGTTAAAGTTCTCTCTCTCTAAGAGTTTTTTTGTTTGTTTTGGTTGGTTCATGTAAATCCTGGTGGTGATTGAAGATGACTGCACAAAACACAACTGTTTGTCTCATAAGCAAGAAAAAAAAGGTGCGATTATAAAACACTGGTACTGTCTTTACTCCTTTGACTTTTCGCTGCTTAAAATATTTAGTTAACCACGTTGGGACTACTTTTTTAGGCTTGGGATGTTTCGGATTTATTTTATGTACAGTTATCTTTAGTCTGGCTCTGCTTTTGCTGAGGCAAAAGGTTATCAGAAAGGTCCAACAGGGACATGAGTCCAATAATATGAGGAAAACAAGTTTGGGGTAATATTACTGTATTGATACAGTAACAGGATATCTGAGTCTGCTTGAGCTTTGACCTAGAACTGGTCACTCAGTTTGCCACTGTTTCTGATGACTTAGCATTGATTCAAGAGATTTTTGGTAAAAATGTTGTCAAAGATGCCAGATCAAGTCAACAGACCTCTAATGACAAAAACTTACTGGAAGCAAGACCTGGTGTGAGACTCAGTGAGCGCAGCTGTTTTGTATCACAGCTTCATCCTCAAAAGGTCAGATAAGAGCTTTGTTTTTGTCATTCCTTTTCTCCATCAATGTACATTGTATTCTGACTGTGTAATGGTATTTCTTACAAGCCGACTTATTCTGAGATCTCTCACATCCTGTGTTATTATCACAATCTTTTGTTTCAACAGTTGTTGAGCTCATCTCAAGAACTTGCAAGGAGGCGACAAGAGGTGGGAGTGCTGACTGCTGAGGGTGGAGGCTGGTGAAGGGTGTTAGGTGCTCAGAAATGAACAGGGCAAGTGTAAACGGTGCAGAGAGCATACACACACCTACACACACCAGCAGGAATGCATGGCAGCAGCAGCAGTTTAGTGGAGACCTGCAAGGGAATATTCCACAGCCAAAACTGATGCAGTGTAAAGATCTAGGAGACTAAAGTGTTACGAAATGACAAGTTGTATGCTTTGTAATTAAAAAGACATTATTTTGTTAACTTTTTTAAAAAATGTGTTAACTTGGTTTCTCCCAGCCAAAATCCCCTCTGATTCTTTAAAACCAACAGCAGAATAATTCTTCAAACACATGTAATAAAAATAAATAGTTAAACAAATTCTAAGAAACATATTTTCTTACATGATTTATTTTTATTCTTTTATTTTTATTTCACCTTTATTTATAGAGGTTGTGCCATTGAGATCTAACAGTTCATTTACAAGTGGAGCCTGTTTGATTAAACCAATCAAGACAAACACAGTAACAATGCTCAATATTTCCCTGTGGAATGTCTTCTCTTTCAATAAGTCATCGATCTAAACTTGATTATAGTACAAGCTGGAAATGAAACTGTATTCCCAGTGTTGACGCAGCTTACATTATCGTAATAAAATACACTTATGTTTATGGTTGTGACATGATAAAAATTCAGAAAAAAATCAAGATAATAATACTTTGGCAGGGCAATATACTTCTACAAATTCATCTAAGGATCTGTGGTAAAGTTACACAATAAAAAAATGAACTGCAATTTTATTTATTCATCATGTCAAAGAAAATATGTAGTTGCTGCACATCTTATATTTTTAACTAATTCTTTTTTATTCCTTTATTTAATCAGGTAAACCCCGTTGAGATCTAGATCTCATTTTCAAGGGGGACCTGAAACAAACTTCACTCCCCGTCGGCAGGGATACTCACCACTATACTAACGAGGAGTATTTTATGTTGGGAGGGAAAGAATTGATGATAATAATATAAAATACATTACTTGAGCAACAATTCAGTTCCACTATTGGGGTTTATAGAGCGGTCTGCAAAACGCAGCTTTTATTTTGAAATTCTACTTCTCTTTTTAGCAAGCTAATTTGCACATTGACTGAATATTTAGCTTGGATCTAATATTTAGTTATGAGTTAAGTATTTAGGTATCAACCTAACAATTTAGTTAACAAGCTAAATATTTGGGTCTAAGACAAATACTTAACCTGGAAAATAAATATTTAATTTGAAAATTAAATGTTTAGTGTAGGAAAGAAACATTTAGTTAGAAAATAAATATTTAATTTGAAGATCAATATTTAGTTTGGGGCTGCACAGTGGCGCAGTTGGTAGCACTGTTGCCTTGCCTGGGTTCGATTCTCGCCCGGGGTCTTTCTGCGTGGAGTTTGCATGTTCTCCCTGTGCATGCGTGGGTTCTCTCCAGGTACTCCGGCTTCCTCCCACAGTCCAAAAACATGACTGTTAGGTTAATTGGTCTCTCTAAATTCTCCCTAGGAGTGAGTGTGTGTGTGCATGGTTGTTTGTCCTGTATGTCTTTGTGTTGCCCTGCGACAGACTGGCGACCTGTCCAGGGTGACCCCGCCTCTCGCCTGGAACGTAGCTGGAGATAGACACCAGCAACCCTCCCGACCCCATTAGGGACAAGGGTGAACAGAAAATGGATGGATGGATGGAATATTTAGTTTGATATTTGATATCTATTTAGATTGAAAACAAAATATGTAAAATACTTAGCTCAAACTTAACCATTTGTTTGGGAACTAAATATTTAGCTTCCTATCTAAATATTTAATTTGAAAGTTAAATATTTATTCTGTAAACTACATATTTTGCTTGTGAATTAAATATTTAGTTTGGATTAATATGGTGAAAATATGACTGAAAAATTAGCACTCACATTTTTTCTCTATGACTGACTAAATAAATCATATTACTGTATGTATGTATGTATGTATGTATGTATGTATGTATGTATGTATGTATGTATGTATGTATGTATGTATGTATGTATGTATGTATGTATGTATGTATGTATGTATGTATGTATGTATGTATGTATGTATGTATGTATGTATGTATGTATGTATGTATGTATGTATGTATGTATGTATGTATATGCATATTTAAGAGGCTTCCGAAGACACCATCACACAAAAACTAAGACTTCTTTTTAATATTTGCTCCAGGGTCTGAATGTCTCATTCAGCAAGTTGTTCAGATGTATAAGTAAACCTGAAAACTTTCAGCTCACATTACATTCATACCGGCTCGTAATTTTGTCTTCACTGTATTGTGTCAGTTTTTGTATTTGCTCCTTATTATTATTGATTCCAGGAATATGTCTTTTGTTTTTTAAGTCAGAAAAAGTGACTTTTTTGAAACCAAACATTTGGGAAATCATGATGTTCAGCAGAAACCTGTTAATGACGTATCAGCTGAAATGGGCTGAGCTGGAGCAGGAAAACACCCAAAACAGGATCCAGATTTATTTTCCAGGACTACTAATTCTGTCAGTAAACAAACATTTCTTATACTCTGCCTGTAAGAAAAACTCTTCTTAAAATTCAAGTTGAATAATATTTACCAAAATGAACCTAGTAGTTTCTGATAGGTGAGCAGAAGGTTGCTTCAGTGTTCCTGCAATAATAATAATATTACAACTAAATTACATTAAATTGAGATAAAACTGAACCATAAAGATCCACTGGTTTCTGTAGGAAAAAAGGCTAGAGCTGCAGAAAAAGGGAAGCAGAAGCTGCTTTACTGTCCACTGGTCTGTTAGATGAAGAATGTTGATTTCAGAAATCTAATAATATTCTAACAGTCAGTGTTACAGAGGACTGACTCTGAGGGCTGAGCTGACCGGAGTGGTGGTTGTGCATTAGGTTCTGTCCAGACAGATGTAGGAAGATGCAGACATCCACATCCAGAAACACAGACAGGACTGCAGTAAAGTCTAAAACCTTTTTTAACCAGAGCCTCTGAGTCATCGCATGAAGAACGCAGCCAGGAATGAGTCAGAAAATGTTCCACAAACATAACAGTGCATTTCAGAGCTGCATGAATAACTCTTATGGACTGTTTGTTTCTTCTTGATATTATAAATAAGTTGCTGTCCAATTTACTTCCACTTTAATTAAAACTACTACAGCCAAATGACAATTCCAATAACATGAATATTCCAAGAAGGCAGCAGGGAATTCTGACATGAACCGGTTCCTTCTGGTCCTTATGTGACCATCTCTCTACTCTAAGCTAAAGCATTGTCTACCAGTGAAACACCATTCTCTAGGGAAACATTGGGAATATATGCACAGGCTCTCTGCTCCCTTCTTTTACAACCCAACAAGACAAATGTATTAGCTTTGCATATAAAATAAACAAGCACTGTTAAGAGCTAAGAGCTGAAGGGCTCAATGGAGCGGGATCACATCAAACTCCAGCAGGTGGGAATCTTGGCCTTGTTGGAGGGAGTGAAGGGAGTGAAGGGAGCGGTGAGACGGGACGGAAGATGTTTTAGTTCAGACACACAGTCAGGTGCATCTGTGATCCAGTTCTAACAAGACATGTCTTATTACTGATTGAAAGATAAATATGATTGGGATAGGTTTTCCTCTGCTTAGAGACCCAGCATTACTTCTATGAGTTCTATGAAATTTTATATTGTTGTCTAGTTAAATAAAATAATGAGTCCAAAGTGTGCACAAGAAATATGACATAATTCTTTACTGGTAAATTGATTTGATTATGGTATTTTAGCATTCCAGGTGACTGTCTAGTCTGTTGCTGGATAGCAGGTCTCGACAACAATAGGAAAAGCCTAAATTCAGAAGAATGTCCCATTTCAACAATGAATCTTTAACAATAACTGAAAGTGACAGTTGTTTTGTTTTCCCTCAAAACACTTGCCTGTGAACAGATGGCATGATAAATTACCACATCACAGCCATCCTCACAAACACAGAAAATGCAAGATGACAGGACTCAGGAGAATGTCAGCTGATTAAAGACAAGGAGGAAAATGTGTTCAATCTTTCTCCCAGACCCGAGAGGCATCGTCACATGATCCGCAAATGAAGCTTGTCATTACAGTCAGGATACTTAAAACAGCTGAGTTTCCCCTTTTCCTGTGGTTCAGTCCTCTGAGTCAGGATCTGCAGATCCATTGTCAGAAAACCTGAGGGTTCAGTTCATGTAGACAAGGTGAGGATTCCAGACATTTCTGTCTGCTTTGCTGCTGCATGAACCACCAGGAGACTATGAGCTTAAAGCACATTTAACACTGTTATGATAAAAAAAATAAAGAATGACAAAGAAAAGTAAAAGGGAGCATGGAATCTGCTGCATTACTGATGTTATTTTCGCAGACAGATCTTAACACACCAAAAAATCCTTTAAGTTTTATAAATAAACACTTGATGCATGTTACATTTACGGTGCTTGTATATTCACACTATTCTGGAGCATAGAGCACCTACCCACAAAAGGGAACACTGAGAAAACATCCTGTTTGTAACCTAGGGAGACATGTTAATAAACCATGGTGACCCCAGGACAATGCTAGTGCTAGCAGCTTAGCTCAGGGAAAGAATCTTATCATAAACTGTTAGACAAAATATCACCACAGGATGTTTCACTGATGGACAGAACCAGAAGAAAGCAGAATGTGTTCTGACATTTAGAAAACATACAAATATCACCATTAAAACGTCTTTCATCAAACCAACCACACTGGCCTGGTCTCATCATCCAGGCCAGTGGGGCACCAGCTTGTTAGTAAGCTGGTGCCCCCCTCTCCCCAATCCCCTGACAGGACAGCTACGCAGGGCAGACCTGACACTAGAGGCAGGAGGATGTAGAGTCATCAATGAATCCTTTCTCCCAAGAGAGCTGCTGTTTACTGAGGACAGAGGAGGCTGGAAAGCAGCACAGTGGGCCCCTGCGCCTCGTATTGATGTCATACTACTAGTCTCCACATTATCTGAGCTATTGATTAGTCTGATCTCACTCTGGAGCACTGAGCAGCAACAACAAATGCTGCTAGCTCTCATTTTCCCCTCTGCTTTTCCACTTCATCTCAATGACACCTACACTGTTTTTTCCACCCTGAATCCTCTGCATCATCTATTCACAGTTTGCTGTTCAGAACTAGATCTGTAAAGACCAGATTCTGAATTGTGGATCTGTGCAATCACATAGAGCAAACAGAAACTTCTTCCTGCGGGTCCCGTAGCATAGCTTTCAGTAAGATGAGTCAGTAGCTGCTTGTCTGTGCCACAATATGTTCAATGGACACAGAGGAAACCATTCAGTGAGAATACTAATTACTATGACAAAAGAACTGCACTGATTCACTTTATGAGCAGACAATAAAAGTTCTGCAACAAAATTTTTGTCCTCACCTCCCTCCCAAAATAAAAGAAAAAAGTGGATAGTGACGCTTCATGGTAAAGGAGAACTAATTACTCAGAGAGAATCCAGAGCTGCAAGGAGATTTACAGTAAGTGGAAAAATTGAATCAGCAACAGTACATTTCACCCCCCTCCCTTCCACCCCCTGAAAAAGAGAAAAATCAGGGGAAATGTAGGCTAACCTTACTACCACTCATTGTTTCCACGTAGGAAAAAGAGCAGTGGTTTGAACTTATCAACGGTATTATATTCCTAACTGCCAAAGATCTGCCTCTGCTGTGGAGGGAAGTGGGCAAAAGGCTTTTTTTATCGAATGCGTCATGCTTAACTGGTTAACACTGAAGAAACAACGGAGAATAAAAAATTGTCATTGCTGCATGTAACAAAATACATACTGTTATAGTTATTAGAACTCTGACCAATGATCAGTGGTCTGTGAACTACTTTTCAAAATATCTCAAAATGCAAAGAGTTTGAAATACTAGCAGAATCTATTTTATATTCTAATTTATATCTACAGTCATATTCAATAAATTAAGGCATTATTCAATACTAAATATCATGTATTTCACTAAGTGAAACATATGCTGATTATTTCCACACAGACTGTTTATGAACCTTTTTTTATTATGATGAATTTCTGCTTACAGCACCAAAAACACAACATTTAATCAGACCAATAAAAAAAGATGCATAACACAAAAATGTGCTGTTAATAAAATTTATATGTAATATTTGCAAAATGTTATTATGTTCCAAGAGGTACATTTATGGTACACTATAGCCAACCAAACCTTAAAAAAACAAAACAAAAAATCTTACGGGGTAACATAAAAAACACTCTAAAATCGTAAAGCGGACTGAAGCCAAAGGTCTTTTTCTCTGAGTCAGGTGATACTCTTGAACAAGAACTCACTAACCATGACTAGAGGCATTCTGCTGTTTCATCAGTCTGCTGGGCAGAGGTTATGTCCATTATGTTGATCAGCTTTTTCTTCCTGCAGTTAGTCAACGCTGAGAGGCTTAAAACTGCACTCAGCACACAGTCAGCTTTTGACATCGATTTACTTCTGATCACTGGCTATCAGATGAACAACATCTTTTTTCTAGATCCTACATGAAATCCAGGTAATAGGAGGCATGAGGAGATGGATGAACTCAGACTGTGGAGCTCAGTCTGGTGTGTGTCACAGGAACACGGCTCTCTGCGCTGGCCCTATGCCGGAGTGGCTCGTGTTGCCGTTCTCTGACATCAGCACAGGGCCCACTCACCTCAGCCTATCTAGGGTTTCAAGTGAAGCTAGTTGTAGTAGGAGGGAGATTGGGCCTCTGATATCTGGTGGGCTACAGTATCTCCTGAAGCTAAAAATAAACCCCACGATGTGTGGGTAGGGAAGCCCGTGGAGGGGCAGTAAAGGTTTACACCGGATGGAAAAACTCATTTGCACTATCTCTAAACTGCCTGGTGAAATAACAGACCTCAGTGTGTGCAAGCACACCTCGCATGTTGATAGTTCTGTTCAACAATGCCCTGGGTAGTTTTCTTTTGAACCAAACCTGTAGGCAAAGTGCAGAATGAGGATTTTTAGGTGTTAAATGCTAGGATGAGATTTTCCACATCAAACAGTCATATAGCCAAAAAAGCAGGGGTGGCTTGTCTCCTTAAATACACACCTGGTTAATTATTCCCAACCCTGGGGGTCTGCAGTCTAGCATAAGAGCAGTGTGTAAGAACCTGTCTATCCTGATTTTATCTGTCAGGATTTCGTTATTCCAGGCACACAGTCAAAGACAGATGCGTCATCAGATTTTTTTTTTTTGTTTCTAGGAATTATGGGGAGGGAAAGGGTCACAGAGCAGTTAAACTGACAAACGCGGCTGAGGGAGCTGCTGGGTGAAAAAGGCCTCAGCTCGGTTTGTGAGGCTAGCTGCAAACAGATGTCAAACAGGAACTTGTGTGTTTAACGTCTCCTCTGCAACAAGGTTCCTGAAGACACAAACTGCTTCCACTAAGGCCGTCCTGCAAAATGCTGCCTCATACTTCACCTTGGCCAGCCTGTGACCTACTTTCTGCTTGGAAGTGGAGACACAAAACAAGCAGGACAAAAAACAAAAACACCAAAACCCCTAAATGAGCTCTGACTTTCTGGTTAATTTGAGCTAAAGCATGCAACATTCAAATATAATAAATAGTGCTGTTAATCAATTAAAATTTTTTTTATCAGATTAATCACACTCTGGTGCTCTGATTAATCACAACTAATCACTATGCCTAACTTTGTAAGCTTGAAATAGAAATATGCACAGTTGTGTTTCTTGCAGGAATGGAGCCCTGGGCAAGCCCTCCTGCCGGACTTCCACCAATTAAATGCAAAAAATAATCTGTTTTTTTCTTCTTTGCAGCAGAAAGCAGGTAATGTAGTCTCCTAGTATTCAATGCAATTAAGAAAAACTTGATCCGGGGGCAACTGACAGGTAAGATATATTTATTTTACTTTATTTTATTTTTATTTTTAGTTCACTTCCTGACACTTTCTGATACCACCTTGAGGAACTGCCAATATAGTCCGTATCGAAAACTGTCAGATTATGCACGTTTTCAAAAAAAAATAAAATTGTTTTATTATTTCAATCCAAACATGTCTGAAGAGTCTTGGTTTTCCAGGTTTTTATATTCAGAAAGACTTTAAGGAAGGAAATGTGTTTTAAACATTGATTTAAAAATGTCCCTCTCCATTCATTTCCGGTTGAACTTGTGCAAAGAGGTGACAGTCGCTTGTCTTCATCCAGACAAGCGACCAAAATCATTTGTGCATAAGAAATTTTGAGCTTGTACACAAAGATGTTCACACCTGGGCTAGCAACGCAACACAAGAAAGTAGAAAATCAACTTTTGTTGCTGTCTGTTGTCATGGAAACTTTTCGTCTTTCACTGTTGTTCGTCACACTCCATGTATCGAGTCCACAACACACTGCTGTGAACTAGGGAAACCACCTGGAGGAGAGGCTTTAAGTCAAAATAGGTAGCTCAATTAATCTGTGTTATGCAATATTAACACGTTAAAATGTTCAGATTCATTGCGTTAACGGATCAACATTGACAGCCCATGGGTTAGTTAGTATTAAATCTTATACCACATCATAACTTACATTAAATTAAAGGCACAATAGAAAGGCATATACTGTGTGTATATATATACATATATATATATATATATATATATATATATATATATATATATATATATATATATATATATATATATATATATATATATATATATATATATATATATATATATATATATATATACAGTTCTTGGATCAATACATGTTTACATAAACTGTTTAAAAAGTGTCTTTGTTTTTCTCTCACTGTCTGACATTAGATCAGGCAAAATTTGGTCAGCTTGGAATACCAAAAGATTATTAGCTAAAGGGAGAATTAAGAGAGGGAAAAATGTTTTTCAGATCTTTTTCTTCCTTTAAAGCCAGACGTTTACATAGCCTCAGACTACTACACATCTAAACTGTTTGGTCAGCATAATGTCCTTCCTTAATAGTCTTTCCTTCAAGGTCACTCAGGCTGTTAGAATGACCAGATCAAGGCAGCCTTATACATCCTTTTCAATATGTTTTTCTCTGATTAGCTTCTCTTTAGTCTTGATGCTGTAATAGTATCTAGGAATACTGACTACCCAGTGAATGGACCTTCCATACACTGCTGTCTTTATACTACAATCACTGGACATACACTCACTGCAGTCAGGTGATATCCATTCTACTCATGGGGAGACTTCTAGTGCTTAATGACTGGACCTCTGTTGAATTAGGTCAGTCACTTTAAAGGGGGTGAATATTTATGCAAACACCTGTTTTATGTGAAGTACTTTTATTTGTTAGTATTTTTGTAGAAATCAGTTTTCACTTTAAAATCAAGTAACATTTTTGTATTTTGTTTTGTTAAAAAAATACATAAATTTTGTTGATCATGACTGAATTGTAAAGGCAATAAGACATGTAGTACACCCCAGGGGTAGAATAGTTTTTTTATAGAAACTGTATAGAAGCGTTTGATGGATACACTCAGCTTGTATCTGTATGGTTTCTCTACATTGTTAGTCCACAGCTTTCTTAGAAGCCCTCCTTGCCTGATTACCCGCCTCGAGCGAAGATGAGGTTAGCTTTATCACATGTGAAGCTGGAGCCAGAGAGGCACACCTGTCCCTAACTGTCCCACTGAACATGCTTCATTTCCAGATGGTGCTGCTTTCAAAAACTGTCACTCTGCACATTTACATCAGATGAATGCTGAGTGAACTGAAAGTGATGTCTTTCTCCATTACTGCAGGCAATGGCAGCGACTTTCCAGCACAGGACCAGAACTATGAACTGCCACAGCAGAAGAGAGAAAAAAAGTCTGAGCCCACAAACAGAAAGTGCCTCAGAGAGGACATGTCAGTAAAAGCCATGCTGTTACACTGACAACTTCGTTTTGACAGAGGTAACCTGTTCATCTTACAGCAGGACTAAAGTGAACAAATGTTTTACATCCTTCAGCCTGCTTCTCAGGGTCTTTTCACCTGATATCCTCTACATTCCTCTACATTTTGAATTTTGATACCAAATACTCCACTATATTTTACAGTTAAACTGACTAATGTATGCCTTTCTGCTGTAATTGCAACAGCACAAGAATGTTCACCGGTTATTAAACTAACAAATGAAAGTATTTTTCTGGGGTCTCTTAAAAAAAGGTTCTGGTGTCGTGTCTCCTGCACAGATATGCTGCCTTTTCTTAGTTGAGCTTTGTTTGCACATTACACTACTTACATTACACTTACTTACTCCACTCAGACACACCACCACTGATTTGACAAAGTTTCACACAACATATCAGCAACTTTTAAGTTTTACATGTGGTGTATTTCCCTGGTTGCAATACTTGAACAGGATCATAGCAATGTGGGCCAGAGAGAAGGAAGCTGGTAGTCTGGCTTTAAACTACCGAAGGACTCTTTAAATCACCAAGCTTTCAAGAAAAAAGGTTGGTAAATTCCCAAATTCAAAACAGGCATGTCACTAAGTCTAAACCCTCAAAGCATCACTGGCATAATTTTCACATAAACACATTACTGAGGAGACAGCTTTAAAACAAATAAAGTTGCAGAGAAGTGGAACAAACGAATCCAATTCATTTACTTTAGGAAATGATGTTAAGAACTTCTATTTTGAGCCATTAGAAACTTTTTCTCAACATTTTATGGTATTTATTGTAATGAAATCAAAATTGTAGACACTCAGAGCACCACAAATAGAAAAACTGGCCCAAAAATAAAACTTTCTAATGAACAAATAGTTTACTTCACTACACCTTTTATGTCAACTAATTAATCGGTTAATCAGTCCAAAATAATCCTTTGTACACTGCATACTGGAAGAGCTAGTTATGGTTCCTACCAGGTTCAGGACATCCGAAACCAGTGACGCAACTTTATATCAGGCTAATAGTCCTACCAACAGGTTCTGGATTATTTCTAGGTTCTCCTCACAGCTGGAAGACATTGATAGAGGGGTGTTGAGGAGGCACTCTGATCAGATCTCAAATCCACCGTAACAGATGAGGAGGAACAGTGGCTCTACTTCAAGGTTGCATCAGAGGACAGAACTCCTCACCTTATGTGTCAAGCACAGTCCAGTCACCCTGTAGACAAACGTCATTTCAGCCATTTGTATTCAGGACCTCATTACTTAGGGCAGGATCCATATCACATGACCACAGGTGAAGACTGCAGCAGATGTCTGCATCTCCCACCCCACCCTACTTCAACTCATCGACTTGGTGCAAAGACTGACTAGTGACCCAGAAGGACCAGTCTGTTTCTGTCAGGAGACTCAGAGGAGCTAACTCTCACCCTGGTAACTTCCCACAGTTGTAGACTGTTCTAGAGCAGCTTTTTGCTGTTTTACCAACAGCAAAAAGTGAGAATGGGACCCTCAGGCTTTCAAATCTGAGACTCTTCACAACAACATCTCGATGTTCTGTCCAATGATTACCACAAACACAACTGATGACATGGGGCCATCATAACACAATAACTGTTTGTAATCCTATTTTGAAGCATGAAAATAGGGGAGAGTGAAACAGTGGAGAATGAGTTCAAATAGCAAATGTCACCACCATGCTATCAGGAGTGGCAAGCATCAACAATTAGGGTTTAGTATTATTATCACAGAAAGATTAATTCAAATGATCTTTGTCTTAGCATAAAGTAGGAAATATTATAGTGGTCTTTCCTAATTCTAGCTTAATCCAAACAGATAGCCATATTAAGATCCAATCATATAAGTTCCAGATCAGTCAAATTATAACATTACAAACTCAGTCAAACATAGGTCAACTAATAAACAGTTGTTTATGTAAGAGAGTAAAACTGATTCAATTAATTGTTGACTTTGCACACACAGTCCTGTATAACCAGAAGGAACCTCTGGCAGACACAGCTGGACCAAGAGTACTTTCTATGGAAAAGAAAAACAAGGAGAATATGCAAAGTCAGTGGCCACAAAAGCCATAGAGTCAGCCTCATGTAACCTAGTTTATGGTTGCAAATTACAAAATTACAACGTGACTGTGACTAATGTTCCAATGGCGGGCAGGATGGCACTTTACTTAAAATCTGTACTGTGGTGTTTTACCAAGCAGGGCCAGATTAACATATGACGTATGATGGCATTGTTGCAAACAGATTAATCATTCCCATCTTTCTGCCATTGAACTGCTGATGTATACAAGACTAAAACTGGTAGATAAGTCTTGGTGAGATATGTGCTGTTGTTAGGCCCCACATATTTTAATAGTTCCTCCCTCAGACTGTAAAAAATCACTTGCGTAGAGGAGAGGTACTACACTGGTCATTAGAAACAACTGGAAACTCATGCTTAAAGCACCGTTTCACTTCACACGTGCTATTTTTAACCAATGCATGACACAAAAATGTCAATGAAACTACAAGGAACTGAAACTGAATTCAAATTAATATAAACATGATTCATGGCTGATGTTTATTCAGTTTTTAGAAAAATAAACTTAAGTTTCAAGCATGAACCCTGTGCTTCAGATGTTCAGAGTCTTGGTTTATGTTGGCGCTGTCTTTGGTAATGAAAACACATCCATTTGTGTTCAGTGATACGTGAAGCATATTACTGCTTTTGTCAGCAACGGGCAATCTGAAGCATAACTTTTTCAAAACTAGTAGTCAGATTAAAGTTATCTAATGAAAGGGTTGGACCTTTCATTAGAACACAGCTTATAATGTCTACAAGGTAAGATAAGATCATTTTATTTATATAGCACATTTTCAGCAACAAAGCATTTCAATGTGCTTTACACAAATATGAAGGAAATATAACAAAACAACAAACCAAAGGAAAGAGCAAAAGAAGATAAAAAAAGAAAACCAAAACGTATAACCTCTATGACGAGGACAGTACAGTACTGTACTCCCTTCCTTGATTAACCATGTTCCTTAGTTAATGCTTATAGTTGATTGTTGTTTACATTTAGTGTGTTGCATTAAATGTTATATTTAATGGTGCAGAAGAGGATTTCAGTTTCTGCCAAAGTATCTCAAATCCAATTTTTGCATCTACTGTTTGGTACTTTTTCCTTTGATTTTCTTTCTATACTCCAATTCATTTCTCCTCTGTGGAACAATAACAGCTATTTTTATTTTATTATATTCTACAAATAGCACTAATATATTAGTAATGTGTTCGGCACTTGTAGTGAAGAACTACATGGGTACTTGACATTTATATTGGAGACTTTTATATTTTATGAAAAATATATACATAACCATTTTTTATATGACTAACAAAGTAACTTCATATTTTGTTAACTTAGTTACATTTGGAAATAAGTAACCAGTTGAGTAACTAAGTTACTTTTTAAGGGAGTAATCACTAATCAATAGTCTTATATTACTTTTTCAAGGTAACAAATCATGATTTAATAGTGTCTCTTGGTGACTTTTAACTTGGACAGAAATACATACTGTTGAAATACATTTATCTGAATGAGGCAGTCTGATTTTTAGTGAACTTTATTTAAAATTTTACTAACTTTAACTAGTTGGTTATGTTAAAACTCTGATTTACAATTTGAGTTTTAGAATGATTGAACCTGAACTTAGAGAAGTTATGCTCCTAATCTGAAACATCAAGTTGTTTACAGGTTGCTACGCATTCAATAAGGTAAAATTCTTCTCTAATTATTTATTTAAAAACCTAACTTTTCAGAGATTTAACAAACAACATTTTAATAAAAAAGTATTTTTTAAAGTTTGCTTTTAAAGACAAACTACATGACTCTGACCTCTTTTATGACTAATAAGAGAAGAATTTAGAGCAAACAAGAGGCTTTAAGAATGAGTCAGAAACACTGCCATTAGCACGTCAGCTTCTGGGCTTTTACACAAGATCTGACCTTTTATTTCTGTCACTTTCAACACAAAGCAGTCAAGAATCCAAGAAAGTGTTTTCTTTTTGATCTATGGGATGCCTACAGTTCACAACAACCAACCAGACTTAGAGGATGCTGTCTAATAACAGATGGACTCATATGTGTGTAAGCAGAAAAATAAGCATGCAGCAGAAGTAATCCTGAAGCCTTAACAAGAAAATCAGTCTGTACTTTTTGGAAACTGTCAAAATTACTCCACAAACTGCTTGATGTTATCATAGAGGGAAGAGTGTGAACAATACTTGCTTCCCTGGCTTTACTTCATGGCATTGCAGCTTCCCACTGACATTTGTTTTGCTACTCGTCACGAACTCATGACCTCATCTCCCGCAGCTCATGGAGAGCAACGGGGTGACTGGGGTCGTGTGGGGGCTGGATTAGGCTGCTGCAAGCATAGGTTAAGAATCCGTCCAATGAGGGGCATGAATGTGACATGCCTGTCAATAAGCGGATGGAAGGGCGGGGCGAGCAAATGGGGAGCCTCAGGCCTGGGTAAAGAACAAAACAGAGGGACAAAGTGGGAGGGAGAGGTAAGCCAGACTGGCCTGGGTGGAAGTGGCTGAGTCAGGCATGGTTCACCGAGTTCAACTTGTAAATAAGTGACTAACTCCTCAGAGTGCATTCCAAGGGTCCACCTCACCCTCCCTCCCAGTGTCTTCTCAGGGGGATTCCTGGGCTTTCAGGGCTGCTCTCTGCTTTGTGTGTCAATATTTCCAGACCCTCTGCCATCATTGAAAGCAGGTGGGGGTGGGGTACAGACCGCTGTGTGCTTCATCCACTTTTTGTGCTGAAGATTAAACGGAGAAAGCCTATATATCACCAACCTTAATTCACAAACAAAGACATCCTAAGAGTGGTGCAGCATGAGCCTGGATCCCCCACACAGCACAGTGCCTTTCATGTTCCCATTCAGACATGTTACACACACAATATCTCCTGCAGTAAATGCGACTGACACGTGTGTGTTTACAATGATGCACACTTAAAGCAATGCAGAATCTGGCCATGGAACTATGGGGTTCAGTTTCGCTAATCGCCTCAGCCAGGTGGCTCAGTGGATCTCTAGGATATCTTATTTTTTTGCAAACAAATCTGGCACACAGAGCTGCAAAGCAGAAAAAGAGGAAAATCTTTGAGTAATGGTAAGATGCTGAATATTTTCAGTTGATGTACTTATTTTGCCAGCAAGAATTTCACATGGAAATGAGTAGTGAGCAATAAGGTAATATTTCACCCTGACAATTTGATTGAATCTGAATCAGCAACACTTCCTCTGCAAAGTTTGTCTCAGCAAAACAATTTTTATCCTGCCTGGTTTTTGCTACATCAGAGAGATTTTAGCTTAGCAGGACACATCAAATTGATTTTCTGCACTGAAAAATCTTGCATCTCTTGTTGTTGACTAAAGTAAGAATTTAAAGGATCCAGAAAATGTTGTTTTTGTGAAATGAACTTAGGGTTCAACATTCCAGTGCTGTGGCCTGAAATCCTAAGAACGCTGCCTAAGGTGAGCTAGCTGTAAGACAATGGTGAGAGGTTGAAGGTGAGTAGAGAGAGGGGGTGAGTGGGGAGCTTTGGAGCTATTAATATATTCCAAGAAGGTTTCTAAAGTTTTTCACTGCCAGTTGCCCCACATAATGGTTTCCATGGTGACTAGGCCTCAAAGCAGGGATGCAGAACAGAAATTAGTCAACAGAACAATGACCCCAACTTGTACACATTTACGGGGCAGTTTTAAATATGTTTGTATTTTTATGGCTAAGTTAAACTAAAAAAAAGTAAAGTTTCAGTTCTTCTACCTTTGCGGTTCAGATTGTAATTTTGGGTTCAACCCAAAACTGAAGAAAACTGTTTTTATCCCTTTCCTCTGGGATCGTATCAGTCTTGACAATACAGTGGGAATCTGCATGCATCGACTGTTTGATGGGGACGTTCAGTGGGGTGCTGGGCCTCCGGGGCGCATGGTGGAGGTGTGTGTATGTGTGGGAAACATCCAGTATGGCTGCCTGTCCATTGAAGGAGCAGCACACTAAGGGACAATGCAGTGCCACACAGAGCAAAGTGGAGAACTCTGCAGAGGCTTTAACCTCCACAACACCAAAGCTCCTTTCCCCTGAACTCAGACCCTCCTTAATCTACATTTGGTCATTCACAAACAAACCAATCAAGCTTGTGATGAAGTGTGTTTTGTAGTTTCTGTGAATGCTAGTTTTTTAATTTAATAATGACATACATTTTCCCTTGAGTAGCATTACTTCTCAAAAAATATGAATTATTGTGGAGTATTTTGAAACATGTGTCTTAAAGTATACATTTCTACCTAACATCTGTGGGCAAAAATGAAACCAGTTATTATGGAAATTCGGGTGCATATAAACAATAGAACAGCATGTATTGCTTATGTATTTCAGGGCTGCTTTCTACAAGCTCAGCTGGCTTTATCCTCATTTTATTAATCAGTTAAACTGTTGTGATTTCATGTATCAGTTTTCTTCTTGATTTGCTCTTTTTCTTCTCTCAGAATGACCAGAGTCAGAGGAGTTGGATGGGATTTCTTCTGCCTACCAGCCTGACTGCATGAGGCAGGAGGTTATCTTTTACAGCTCCAACTTCTCCTTTTTCTTCTTCAACTAAACTCCAGGATGAAAGTTACTATCATCGTACCCCCGCTGTCTTCCTCTGTCTTGGTGGAGAGATTACACATGTGCCAGCTGGGAATGTGTGTAACGTAAAGCAGGTGCTGGTTTGAATGAAACACAGAGTAACATAAACGCAACATGAGAATATTCACAGGGTATTGTGTCAGAATAATGCCTTTTAGGAACTGATCTCTTATTGTTTTTTTTTTGGACAAATCACAGAGAAATCAAGCCCACATTCCCAACCCCATGCTCATCATTCCATATCACTGCAATACTAAACAGAGTGGAGTGCTAAATCTAAGCCTTCCTGCGAGGAAATGCACTCAAAACATGCATGTGTAACAGGAAGTTGCCTGGCTGAGACCCAGCAGCGTTAACAGCAATCCACATCATGCAGATGAAAAGTCGGAACTTGGAACCAAACTTGCCTCTTTTGACGCTTTTTTTATTCCTCTGTGGTGAGTTTGTCAACTAATAAGTCCTGTCCTGTCCGAGGTGTGACAGCGGGCCCCAGATGAACTGGCAGGCTCCACATCCCTTCCCCCACTGGCAGAGCTGTAAGTGTATTAAAATAAATCAGTGGACCCGTCCCACCCAACATGCTAGCTAGACATTACCTTATACAAAGCTAGCAGCAGCATGTTCTCACGTCTGCTGGCCTGTGACTTTTAGTTCCTCTGCTTCCCCCCGTCCTCAACTCCACCCACTACCTCTACCAAGCTGGCCACAGTTGCTGCCTCCACCTTCAGCCCCCACCTCTCCTGTGTTTCTGTGTACATGATCTCACATGACTCAACAAACCTCGGGCACTGAGTAAGGGGCTGTGCAGAGTTTACTCTTAACAGAGCAAGAGAAGACTGACTTTGTGGAAAAGACCTGGAATGCAGCCCTTTACTTGATGGATCCCTGATGGATTCTGGCTCAAAATAAAAGCCAAAGGGGGCCTGGAGAAGTGAATGAACGGACTCTGCGGCGCTTCTACCAAGAAAAGATCACATCATTTCCAGGTCTTCAAGACTTGAAAAATGCTTGTGTTCAGAGCCCAGGGAGAACAGGGTTTCACTAGCAAACAACCCCCTCTCTATATTCTATGGTAAAAATGGTGAACGGAGCAAAATCCAAGATGACCCAACACAGTGTGAATTCCTGTGCTATCATCCTTTGTTGCCCCACCCCACGCACTTTCCCCCACCACATTCATAACTGCATAAGAATCAGAGGAAAACAGTTGCACAGAAACTGACTGGAAAGGAGGATCAGAGCCCAACCCAAACAAACCCAGCATGAGGGGAGTCTGCGGGCTTTTACTCTCTGAACTCAACAAATCACTTTCCAACTGTTTTTCCGAATGGGATAATAAGCACTGCTGCTGCTGTCATCATTCTCATTCTGCTCATTCTGGAGCTGCATTAATGAGATGGTAGAAGTGAAACACACATGCAGTGAAAGGAGAACATACATTTGCCTATGAAAGCTATTAAAGCAGTAGCTTGAGTTTGGGTGAGCCTGCAGAATTCTTCTCGGCCTTTTGGTTTGTACTAACCAGCAACATGGTTTACAGAAATTATCATCTCCTTTCTCGGTTTATTGTGCTACAACCAAAAACATTGCATGGCACTGGGATTTTATGTGACAGAGAAATAAACAACATAGTGCCTAACTGTTAGGTGGGAGGGTAACATAAGAGTAATGACTAATTCAAACCTCTGGTGATTGCTGAGGAACTGTCTTCAGGGTTCATCCGGGTTTGATATCATCTTGGTATAAATGCAGCTGTTTTGTTTCTGACCTCAGAGACCAAGCAACATAGCAGACAGGATACTGACAAATGGAAGGAGGGATCTAAAGCAGAACCAAGTTCTAAAACAATATGCCAGGTTTAGACATCTCACAGAACTCTGTTTAATCTATTCATCATAAATACTAAAGCATAAGGGAACAACTGCCCACCTTCCAACACAGGAAGGTCATGTAAACTGATAGGCCAAGGATGGGAGCATCATGGAAACCCTGGAGGAGCTGCAGAAACCAACAACTCAGGTGCAGCAATCTATGAACACGACAACTGTTAAGCTCCTCATCCGTCTACAAATGTTGAAGGTTTATGAGCAAAATCAAGAGACTAATTTATTTTTTATGCAAACTTTTATGCAACTTTTTTGAAGGATGTTTTTGGCTCTAGTGGCCTTTTCTTTACATTAAGTCAAGAGGAAGGCAGACTGTGAGAGGAGACATGTGGCAAAGGTCATTGGGCCAGAACTCCAACCTGTGATGGCCATGTTGACAACTGATGCCTCCATACATGGGTCACACGCTCTGCCCCTACACCACCACCACACCCAATGCACTGCTTTTCTTCTTCTTGTTCTAACAGCTTAGTATATTTACTTGGGCTTATAGTTATTTAACAGAATGTTAAGGATTCATGTTGTATATAGCACTCTATTGGAGAGGACTGTTGGTTTTATATGAACTGATAAACTATATAACAGGCCTTTTCATTACAAGGTGACCCATATAAAACCTGCTCATTTTCCTTCAGTTTCATACGGTGACGCTGCAAATTTCCAACCCTGGTGCTTTAATGGAGTAAGAACCATTGGCCTGGTGAAAGTCTAGAATAGAAAAGAACATTTCCATATTAGGTCAATGGCAGTTTGGGTTTCACCTCACCTTACACATGCTTGAAGGAAGATATAAACTGACGTGGTGAGGTTCCACATCTCATTGACTCCTGCACTATCTGAGATCTATCAGAGTGTCCCGAAATATCCCACGGCCCTGAACAAAGGAGCAAGACGTGATATGTGATACAGCCAGGGTAAAAATAGATTCACCACTGACGGATAAGGCTGTGTTTCATGATCGGTGCACAGGGTTCTTCGTTTACACCTCTAGTAGATGTTGTGTCTCTCTTGGCCTGGATAGATTATTTTTTCCACAAATGGATCAGCCTTATTTTTGTACAGAATGTATGTGCTGTAACCTGAGAACATGGACAGTCAAATCTTCTCACGCATGTCAAAGCACACAATTGCCATGTTTTGGGGGCTGAAAGGGTTTGTGTGGTCTGTGAAGCATAAATGAGTCGAGAGAATTCACTTTTTAAAGTGCAGGATATTTCTTTAGTTTTGAATGTCACTGCACATGGCATTATAACTGGAGAATCAGCAAAACATTACATCATGCTGGAAAAATCCATGAGAGGAACTGCAAGCTTTTCCAGCTGATGTTAGCGACACATCATCCAGATCAGTGTGAGAGGAGAATTACAGGGAGAGATAATCAAAGCTTTTTTATTATTTCTTTTTTTGCAAAAGAGAGAAGGTTGCATGTGGTTTTCACTCACACTAAAGATGAGATTCACCTTAGAACAATAGCATTAAGTTGTTATCCTTTAGCTTACAAAAAGTCACAATTCTGTTTTTACCAAATTATTTTATAGCATAGAGAACAGTCCTCTGTTCTTTTCTCTGAAACATGGAGGCAAAAACTTTTTTAAATGATGGATTTATAGATTAAACTCTGTATAAAAGAGCATTTATCCATACAGACTGATTGATTCAAAAACATTCCAGAGGTATAATGGGAATCATTTCTCCCACTCTGTGTTATAAGTGTATGCAATATGCCTCACAGTGACAGAAACAATGGCCTCTTTCACTGCCTGCACCAGGCAGGAGATGGGCTGGTGCATTATGGGAAGCAGACAGGCTCTTACAGTTCAACGCAGATACTTCAGAGGGGCCTCGCATTAACCCAGGCAACAAGGAATAGCTCTTAAACTTTCAGACATGGGTCATGTGTAAATAATGAAACTGTGTCTGGATCTGAAGGCAGGCAGCTCACGAACCTCTTACAGCTCCTGCTCTTTCTGCAGAATATTATGTGTTTCACATGGACGTCATCTTAAATCTGATGTAAAAGTGTTTTCAATTTCACTTGTAGTGCAGTCCTCCACAACTGATACGTGTCTGTCCTACATTAAAACACCAACTCTTCCCCCTTTTTTCCAGACATGGTAGCCTTCAAATATAAGGGAATTCAAGCTGTATGATCATTTATCTGGAGTTCAGAGGTAAATCCCTATTTGAGGGTATCACTGACTAAACTGGATTAGGAGCGTTGTCCTGATTGACATTTAATTCTGGAGGAGCAAAGATGAAGAGCATTTTGCTTTTCAGATGGCCATGTTCCAAAGTGTTGCAACATGTTCCAAGCTACACATCAGCACTGTGAGGCTATCTCAAGTGGAAGGAATGCAGATACATTCTGTGTCATGAGAAACAAATGTGCTTTTCCTGTGGTGACAAGCCAAAATGTCTGCTGTGAAACACCTGCTGAGTCAGAGCTGCATTCCTCCCATGTTTTTACAAAGACAGGAGGAGGAGGGGCTTTAGTTGTCCTTCTTTATTGGATCCACATGTGAGTCAAAACTCTATGTTATGGAGTCACGAATGTTCATAACACAGCAACAGGTTTGAAATTAAATGTTTGACTGCTGACACTGAACTATACTAAATAAACTAAATCAACTCCTACATCCAGAAAACTAGCTCCATTTCAGAAATGATCAAACACAACTTAGAACAGAGCTAAACACTATTTGATTCTCATAAAAGCATAAACCTAAGTACCACTTCAGGCAAAAAAAAAAAAAAATGAAGAGCCACTTAAAATTGGCTCAATATAAAAAAAATTGGGTAATATGTCTACACACACAATACTCTGCAAAATTCAGCAAGGACACTTCCTCTTTCCATCCCATGCCTAATTCATAGCAATCAACGCAGTTTGGTGCAAAAATGCCACGTGTTTCTTAATAAAGGGTGAGTTATCTATATAAATCATCGAAACGTTTATGGCAGAGATACAGCAGCAGCATCACTGGACACTCAAGAAACATGTAGCAGAAAAAAATGGTTGTATTTAATCAATGTTTTATCACAATCTGTATTTAGAGAGTGATAGATCCAGATATTGTTTACCTGTGAAGAGGTCAGTATGTTATATTAGCCAGAGGGATTCTGGGTATAGCTATGATAAAATCATACAGAACAGGGAAAACAGGGGTACATAATATTCTTATATGCTGATGACATGTTCCTGCCAGTTTTCCCAACTGAATTATTTAGGTCGTTTTTAGAATATATCTTTAACAATCCAAAGCCTATTAATACAAAATTATGCAATGGTGATATTGTATTGAATTGTGATGACAATATCATTTGTAATAAGTCCAAGTTCATCCCTCCTGTTTCTCATATCTGTTTCCAACTCTTTCTGTGACCTTCAACTTGTTGGGGATTTTAATCTGTCTGGTGTTGATATCTACTGCTGTAAGACGCCTGAATATTACCTCACGTTCAATAAATTAGAAGTTATGTCTCAATCAGCCTCGTTTGTCAGGTTAAAAATACCTTTTGAAAAAAACAGCCTTTACGGAGGTATCAAACATACTTTTCATTAAGCCCACATTTCTGTTTTTAAAAATTGTTGATGTTTTTTTTGTTTGATGTCATATTCTCATGTTAAATGTCATGTTTCCATTAGCTGTAAGTGGAAAATCATAATCAACAGAAGTAAAGGCTTTCAAACATCCATCACTGAGTAATTAATTTAAATAATGTGTTTTGCTTAGTGGTGAAATAATTGGGCTCTTCAATAATATTCAAAATTTTTAAATATGTCTGTACAGGAAAAATGTGATGACACTTGAAATACGTTTGTCAACAATCGTTACATTCCCTTCATTTCCATTGCTTGAATAATTCTTTAAGACACTTTTCAGTCTTTTTAGGTTCATTTGCAGCAACAACAAAAAAAAATCTAGACTTAAATTTAGATTATCATACTGCGAATGCTACCATAGAGTGGTTCAGTTCACAGCAGTCAGGAGTCCAGACCTAAATTAAACTGTCATCTGCAGTTTGAACATTCAAGTTCAGACATGACCTGAAAAGAATAAGGAAACATTTCTGTCTCTAGATGTGCAAAGTTGGTACAGATACGGCTCTGGGGAAAGAAACTTCAGATTTTACTTTTTATAGGTATATGTTTGTGTAAAATGAACATTGTTCTTTTATTCTATGAACTACTAGCAACCTGTCGCCGAAATTCCAAGTAAAAAATTTTGTATTTATTTGCAGAAAATGAGAAATGGTGAAATTTGCTTTCAGACCTCAAATAATGCAAAGAAAACAAGATGATATTCATTTAGAAACAATGCTAATATTTTCACTAAGGAGGAGTTCAGAAACCAATATTTGGTGGAAGAACCAGGAGGTTTCCTAAATTTTAGTATATATTGAAATATAGAAAATTAATTATCTATTGGATGAGTGGCAGTGTACTGCAGACAAATGTACACAACAAAACCCAGATACTATAAATAAAACTGAGTCTTAAAGCTCAGTCTGGTATTTTTACATTCTCAGGTCCCATAAAGTTTAAGATTTTTAAGAACCCGTTCCCCAGTGTTGGTCTGTTTACCCAATCATACCATCACCTGCTGCTGACGGCATCAATGTGCTGTTCTGACCCAAGTAGCACTATCTCTCTATCTCCTTTCCAAATATTTAATAATGAGTACAATTGTTGGCAGAAGCAAAAACAAAAACATATATTTCATCTGCTCTTAATAAACTTTAGTGTAAAAAGAAGCAGAGACTGAGCAGGTGTCAGAGCGGGATCCACAGACACCAACTGCTCCACGTGCTCTGGGCACTGTCACAACTTCTGGTCCTACTACTGCACTTAATCTTTACAACTTCCACTGTACCACAAACCATGGCTCACCAGCATCACAACATACACACACACACTCCCACCCCCCCACACACCTGGTGTTTATTTGAAGACTATGAAGAAAAACGTAGTCCTCACTTTGTGTAGTTAAGAGAACGTGAACGCTTCCACAGAAGATCACCAAAGAATGGTACTTTCTCTTTTAAAAGCTTATCCAGATCTGCTTGAATGTCGCTTCTGACAGACAGGGTGAAACTGTAGGACTGGTGTTACAGAGAGCGTTATTATGGGACATGTTCAAACAACCGCACAGGCAGAGCAGAGAAAGCTGTGGATGAATTATCATTAAAAATTAACTATAATACAGCCTGTGCTATAGCACCTGCAAAGGAAGTCAGACAAGGAAGCTTTATTTCCTTTGCAACAGTTAGTTATAAATGGAAACGCACACATTGCCAAGCATTCATTAGTTTTGAGCAATGTAGTTTTTGCTGTCGTTAACAACATGGATGTGGGCTTGATTCTTTCCTGGCGACTTTATCTGATGTGATTTAATTTAAAAATAGTTTTCTCTCAATAACACATTTGTGTGAACATCTAACAGTATAAAAGTCATGGGAAATTTTGCCGCTGTGTGAATAAAGATCTATCGAACAGTAATGAAGATGTGTGCAGCAGTAGCACAGTTTTTGTTTGTGTTTTGTCAGCATGACAAATGTTTGCCTTGCCTTCACACAGCCTAACCACAACAGGAAAAAACAGCCTTCCTGCCAAAGAAACAAATCAGGTTTTGACATGTAGAAACAAACCTTGCGAAGCATAGAAAGTGTTTGTTTTACTTACAGACTTGTCCTTCATCTTCGGGGGCTGATTAGTGATCATTTATCCACGAGCAGCGTGAGGACACATCACTGTCAGTCAGAAAGATCCGAGGTGGGACAGATGATTGGCAGCTCAGCGCAGCGTGGGGAGGGCGGCCCTGCAGCACCAACACAGACCCTCCTATCATCCACAGTTACTCATCCCTTCTCACATGAAAGCTGCGCAAACATGTGCGCCACGCTCAAGTCAGACATTTTACAAGAACACTTCCCATCACATTAGGCAACTCAAAAAGACACAGTGTGTTCTACTGGAGGGGGCCGGGGGTGCAGAGGGGGGGAATTATTGGTTTTTATTAAAAAACAGACATACTAAAAAAAATCTGACAGAATCATGCTGCAAAAAAAGGAATAAATATAATTAAACACTTTCTTTCAGGAGTAAAAATAAGAGCAAAAGGTTTTTAAAAAATAAGCACAGAACTTTAGGTTTTCTTTAACTGGGTGACTAAAATAAAACAGAATTGTTTTTTCTTCAGGGTAAAATATATCAATTAAAATATGTCTGTTGAGTTATAGATGGAAAACTGAACTGCAGAAAATACTGTAAGATTTCTTTGTACTAAAACATGCCAGACTCTTTCCTTCCTTCCTTCTTTTCCTCTTTTTCTTTCTTTCTTTCTTTCTTTCTTTCTTTCTTTCTTTCTTTCTTTCTTTCTTTCTTTCTTTCTTTCTTTCTTTCCTTCTAATTTTATTAACTTTTTAAAGCTCATCTAATCAACATATTTTTGTTAACTACAGAAAGTACAAACACATGATCCTTGCAATTGTATTTTAAAATAATACGTTTCAAACAAAAGCTTTGAATTCCTTATAAAATAAAACTTTCCCACATTTTGCAGCACAGTTTTTTGATTTTAGCTATTTATTGTTAAGTATTTAAAAATAATAATGCATAAAACTCAAAATAAAATTAAATAATTTAGAAAGAGCAATGCTCAAGGAAAATAATGTATAAGACATGCTATCTAAAATGTATCGCAAAAAACAAACAAAAAAATCCCCAGACACACTGCCAGGGCATGTTATATTTCTGGAAATAAAAAAAACATTTTTAACAAAATGATTATGTACATGAAATGCTCTTATTTTTATCAGAGCTGTAAAAAGATAAAACTTTTTAAAAACCTTTTAAACTGTATAAATAAATCCTTAGTAAGGAGGCTGGATTAAAACACTATAAATATCAGTTCACGTTTTTTATGTTTAAACTAAAAATATAAGAAAACAGCATAATTTAAAAGAGAACAGATTTTGAAAGGTTTGTTATTTTATTAATTATTTTTGTATTTTTCAAAGAAATACAATTCATGCATGAATTATTTTTTAAAATGATTTTTTTCAGTTTTGCTTTTCAAACTGACTGTTGATAATTTTTTACAAGTAAAAGCTGATAATCACAGTTTACTCAGTTCCAATAACAAATCAGCTGCTGTGCTGCATTTCTGTAGTATTTGTTGAAAGAAAAAAGAGAAACCAGGGAAAAGATGAGAATAAAACAAGAAGAAAAATAAAAGGAGGTACCACTCTCACACATATTTCACCAGCTGTAGATCAGCTGGAATGCTTCCAAGCTGCTTGAATGCTAAGAACCAATCATGAGGGAGACCAGCTGGGATGTGGTGTCATTTTCAATTTTGGATCAAATATGAAAAGTGTATAAAAGTCAGAGGGAGAAGCAGACAGGTGTCCACACAGAGCTGTTCTGACGCTGACGTGGAACTCAGCAGTGACTCAACATCAACAGAGGACCTTAGATGCCTGAGTCTGCTTGACCTTTCTCCATCTGCCCTTAATGCCACCGGCCGGGCAGCTAGCTGAACACAGCAGCATGTGAGGGGGCAGAAGGGTAAATGCCCCAGCTGACCAGGAAGTCATAGAATCCTAATTTTTCTTTTCCTTCTCCGTTCTTTTTGGTACTACAAAGTTCACTCCAGAAATAACAACTGTCAAACTAGAGCTGATATTTTTGTTCCCCATCTGTTATCCATACCTGCTGGTCCTTGCAGAGTTGTTTGGGGTGGGGCAGTGGGGCAGTGGGGCTCTGGCGGGTATATCTGGTGTAGTATTCAATGGACAACTTTTTCTGTTGCTCATCATTTTCGCTCATGATTTCATTTAGTTGTTACATAAACTCTTCATATTCATTATTGAGTGAATGAAATAAAATAATTCTCTGTGATAGCTAGCCCACTGCTAGCATTCATCCATGACTTTTTTTCCGGTTACACTGGACCCCATTTTTCTAACCAAGCAGGAGCAAAACCACTAAATGACTTTATCAACATGGGAAACATTTCTTATTTTTCTGCAAGGCAAACATTAGGAAGAGACACTAAATAAAAGCTAAATAAGTAAAAGACAATAAAAATGCAATCAAACCAGTAAATGAATCTAAAAGTGTCTTCAGCTTATTCTTAAAAAATTCATTTGACCTGCATCACTCATCTCACAACCAAACCAACAAAGCTGACTGGCTTAAAGCTTGTTTTCTTCAGACCTTCAGTGTGAGTTCTTTAAAATCTGGAACTACTGAAAAAATAATGATGCATCAAAATCAACCCAGCTGCCAATCACTAACACATTTTAATTTTAATAAGCAAAGATTCCAAGAAATGTATTTTACGGAAATTATTAAAGCATTTTTGAAATTGTCGAATTTACTAAACATACATGATGTATTAACTTTTAAATGTCAAAACCACCAACGATATAATTACATACAGCATGAATATTTCAGGTTGAAGTAATTTCCAGAGACTGGCATGTTTAAAGTGGAAAAATATATGTATATGATATTTTGAAAGCAGTTTTTGGGAACCAGTAAATTATTATGACTTATTAAAGATTATAGATGTATAATAAAAATGATCAATTTTTATTATGCATACATCCATTTTTAAAACAACAGATTGTATAAAATGTTGCCATCTCATCCATGACTTTATTGTGACATTATGGTTTGGACTTCAACCCATAGGTTCACTTCACATGTTCCTAGTGAGACTCGGTATCTTGGTTCAGTTTAGTTCAGGAAAAACTAGGAAACAGACCAGAACCTTTCCCAATTTAAATTCCTCATACATGAAATCTACTCCTCTTGTTGTAGAATGATTTTTTTCCCTTTTTTGCTTTATTGTTTCTTGCTTAGACAGAAACACAAAGGGAAAAGTTGATCTCAGAGAACGTGGGGCTGCGTGTTGAAAATGGTAAAAAGCCACAGGCAGCAAATCCTGCTGATCTCGTTGTGAGCTTACAGGTTTACAGTGCTGCGAGGGGCTCGGTGCAGGAAGTGGGCTCATTACTGCTTTTCCACGCCCACAGCCTCCTCATTCCCACCCACCACTAAGCCAACTCTCCCCACCACCACCTCTCCACCCCAACCACCTGTGCTAGTCTCACAGGATGCCCCCCCTTCTCTCCCCCCAACTCTCTTCTTCTCTTGTACAGCTGCACTTCTTTACCAAACCGCACACTCAACATGCTTTGTTGTTTTACACTTCACTGCTTCAACAACATCACTGATGGGAAGACTTTTTTGCTAGACTGCTACACGTTGCATATTGTGGGTTTTAAACATACTTTTCACTAAGCCTATATTTCTGTGTTAAAAAATATTTTTATTGGTGTGATGTTATATTCTAATAAGGGATGTATCTTTAACTTGTTCATTTGATTAATTCAAACATAGATCCTAACACGTTCAAATTTTTAACTCAGTTAATCACATTTGTTCCACCTACAAAACTTCCAAACAAAATCTTTGTATTTGTGTATAAATCTGACACACAAGCAACACCAGCAAACAGCAGCGATGGACGACTGGGGTTCATTTCTGCTTCAAAAAACGACCTGATGGGACGCTGGAGAAGACTTCAAGTTGTGCTAAAAGAAGTTAGTCTATCAACAAAGCTATTCTAGCCTGAAAAAGCATCTCAATGCTAACATCAGCACAGACGTCCACAATGCTAACGTCCACAGTCACATTTGTAAAGAAGCTCCATGAATGACTGGGAGTTCCTGAAACTCTGAGAGGCTAAATAGAACGAATCTGATCCAATCTGATGGAGCAGATTAGAACAGATTAAAAGCAATAAATATATTTGCTGTTGAGCTCATATGTTTCTTACTCAATAATGTAGCAGCAAAAAGATTTTTTAATAGAGAATGTTCCTTATTTTGCATACATATGATTTTTGATTAAAATGGGATTCATTGTGAATAATTAATTGGAGATCCTGATTAAAAGTTTTAATCAAAACCCAAGCCTAATTTAAATATTAAATGTGAAGTTTTCATTGTTGTAAACAAAAAATTACCTTCATAAGAAATAAAGGTGGGAAAACATTATTCTGTGTGGAATTAATCTGTACAATGTCACAGGTTTAGTAAACACACACACCCACACACCACATAACACCCTTGTCCCTAGTGGGGTCGGGAGGTGCTGGTGTCTATCTCCAGCTAACATTCCAGACGAGAGGTGGGGTCACCCTGGACAGGTCGCCAGTCTGTCACAGGGCAACACAGAGACAAACAGGACAAACCCACCATGCACAGGGAGAAAATGCAAACTCCGTGCAGAAAGACCCTGGGCTGGGAATCAAACCCAGGACCTTCTTGCTGCAAGGCAACTGTGCTACCAACTGCGCCACTGTGCAGCCATATACTATATATATATATATATATATATATATATATATATATATATATATATATATATATATATATATATATATATATATATATATATATATATATATATATATATATATATATATATACAGTAAATATATATATATATATATGTATATATATATAATATATTGTATTATATATATATAATAAATAAAACAATTCCCTTCTCACCCACCCCGGGTGGTTCTTATCCTCTGAGCTCAGGTCCTCTACCAGAGGCCTGGGAGCTTTAGGGTTCTGCCCAGTATCTTGGCTGTGCCAAGGACTGCACATTTCTGGACTGAGATGTCTGATGTTGTTCCTGGGATCTGTTGTAGCCATTGGTCCAGTTTGGGGGTGACTGCCCCGAGGGCCCCGATGACCACATGCACCACTGTGGTCTTCACCTTCCAGGCCCTCTCCAGTTCCTCCCTGAGGCCCTGGTATTTCTCTAGTTTCTCGTGCTCCTTTTTCCTGATGTTGCAGTCGCTTGGTATTGCTACATCTATCACAACGGCTTTCCTCTGTTGTTTATCCACTACGACAATGTCTGGTTGGTTCGCCATTACCATTTTGTCTGTCTGGATCTGGAAGTCCCACAGGATCTTAGCTCTGGCGTTCTCCGCCACCTTTGGGGGTGTTTCCCACTTTGATCTCGGGGTTTCCAGTCCATATTCTGCACATATGTTTCTGTACACTATGCCTGCAACTTGGTTATGTCGTTCCATGTACGCTTTCCCTGCCAGTATCTTGCACCCTGCTGTTATGTGCTGGACTGTCTCAGGGGCCTCTTTGCACAACCTACACCTTGGGTCTTGTCTGGTGTGGTAGATCTGGGCCTCTATTATATATCTGTATATATATATATATATGTGAGCAGAACAAAAGAGAGCCATATAGAAGGATATGATCTCACACTTCAGAGGAAAAAAAAGTAAAAGATGTATTTATATATATATATATAAATACATCTATATGTATATATACATACATGTATGTATGTATGCATATAGTACATAATAGATAGATTATGTACTATCTATATATAAATAGTTAGGTAGATAAATATTTTTTATTACACATAAATAATATTTATATATTATTTTATTACACATAATTATGCACCAAATAAATATTAAACAAATCTCTCTGCAAAAGCAAGGATGTACTGATGATTGCACCATTACTGACAAGCATCTTACTGTTTCATTGTTCTCTGTGCGATGTCAGTGAGCAGAACAAAAGAGAGCCATATAGAAGGATATGATCTCACACTTCAGAGGAAAAAACACGGCAGCTTTCCCCTGCCTGTGCAGAAGTGGAGAAAACCACGCTGAAACTATCACTTTTCAATCAGACGTGTTTATTTTAAGAAACTCAAACGTTATTGACCATTGGCTAATACCTATCTGCTGTCAGGTGCAAACCTAGTAGGGGTGATAAGAGAGGCTCGGCTGAAGCAGCAGGAAGCTGTTTAACTGACAAAAGCAGCACAAGCAGCTTTCAAAGTTCCAGTTTGTCAAAAATAAATAGAGCCGGATGCCTTCAGATCTAAATGTACAATCATGCTTGATTGCACACTTTATCTGCAAGCAATTATTTTTTTAATTTCTATTTGTCTGCATAACATTTTCTGTATATTTAGTATCTTATTTACAGGCAAGAGAAGAAAAACAGAATGCTGCAAAACTTCCCAACAACAGAAGGAGATGTTTCTGACCTACAGCTCTTCCATCGGCTCCCTCTCCGTCATTAAAGGCTCAAATCAACATTTCAACAGCAATTCTCTTCACCATAACATAAAAGCAAAGATAAATCAATGTAACGCTTTGTTCAACCTTCAATAAAAAAACAAATAACTATTTAAAGGATATTTGGAATGGTAATAGAAAGAAGTATTACCGGTACAAGTACCGGACTCTCACCATAGTCAGAACTTTTTAAACAAAATAATAACACTTTAATGATGTTATTACTTTACATTATTTTAATAATGTAAAGCATCATATTCTTCAAGTGAACTAAAACATTGGGATGGGGTGCCAGGGTTTTCTTTACCAGCTGATTCCTACAGTCAGTGCCTTTCTGCCGCCCCCCCCACACACTCACAGGACAGAATACATGGAGCAATGATCCGACAGCAGCATGAGGCTCACACAGTTTAGCACACACTAATGAATCACACAATTACCTAAATCACTTTCATGTTGTGTATATAAAGCGGCTGTATACAAATTATTTGGGGCTTGAAGAAATAAAAAGTGCTACTTCCTAAAAACAATTAGAAAAATCTGAATATTGTATACATATGTTTGTTTGTATCTTAAATTGCAGGGTAGGAGAAACACTAAAAGATGAGTTCCTATTCATTTAATCTTTTAAATGAATAGGAACTTTAACAGAAAAAAGGTTAATAGTGGGTAAATATGTGAGTCCTATTTAAATATCTGTAACATGTTATTTCAGAAAATATACTGTATCACATTTCAAAGGTTATCGCCCCAAACTATTACTGTTACATTTTTGGGGCATATTCTACTGAGGTGACAGGATGGTGAACTTTTAAATCTGTTGTGACAAATGGTTGCATATTTCTGCAGAAAAAAATAATAATGTCTTGGTTCTGCAAAGCCTCTTGAAGCCAGATTAATGTTTTAAAACATGAAGTGTTTACTATTTTATATCCAATATCTGGATTTAGCTCTGAATCAAACACCCTTCCACTGAATAAGTTCTTCATTGGTGACAGAACAAGTTCTAGTGATTTACCTGACTGTGTCACTGAATTTATTCAGTGAGTTAAAATGTTTATGTAATTTTACTTTATTCATTTATTTATAATGGTACTATTTCAAAGCCATGTCAGTGTTAAGATGTAATTTTAAACTTATTCTTAAATTTAAAAACAGAGTGATGTTGTTAAAGATTATATTACTGTTAGGGTGAAATTGTTCTTTATATAGATTGTGAAGCATAATCTCACAGCAACACTGAAGTTCTTCTGTCTCGCTTTATTAAAATACCCAGCTGCCATTGTAATGAGTGAAACAGCTGATTGTAGAGATAAAGCCTGTGTGTGTGATTAGGTTAAAGTGAAACACTGGAAGTGTTTGCCTGAAATATGGCAACACTGGAAATACAACCCTGTTTAATATGAATAATCTCAGCAATTCTGAGGAATGATAACAATAATAATGTAATTATTTGAAAGACATTAACCTGGGTTGATTTCTTGAAAATGACTCTGCCACTGTGACCAACTGCAGATAAAAGAAGACTGGGGATCTTTAACTGATACCACTTTCTGATGTCAAACTAGCAGTTCATTATTTTAACATAACTCCACCTCATGGTTATAACATGATCAATATAAATTCCAGGTTGCTCTAGACAAATCACATTTTTAATATTTTTAAAAATTCACACAAAAGTTGCAGGTTTTCTTATTTTAAAAATAAACCAAAATTTTTAAATGTATAGGAACATTTTTGTCGATTAGCCGTAACTTCATTTGCTTTTCATTTACTTCCATAGAAAACCCCAAAGGAGAATTTAGTACTTCTTTAGTGATCACATGTTGTGATTGATTTGACAAGTATCAGAAAAACACTTTAAGATTATTATTAAACTTTGGTCAGGATCTCTGATAAATAGACTATTTCCTCATTCTTCCAAGATTATTCCACAAAAAAACAAACAAAGAAACATACATACATACATACATACATACATACATACATACATACATACATACATACATACATACATACATACATACATACATACATACATACATACATACATACATACATACATACATACATACATACATACATACATACATACATACATGCATACATGCATGTATACATACATACATACGTATGTATGTATACATGTATAAACACACAAGATCACAAGAAATCTTGTGAAATCAGATATATAATGCTTTCACAGATATATAATGTTTCACACACTGCCTTTTTATGTTCATCTTTAATTCAGTCTTTTTTTATGGCATTTATGTCAATATGACATCCTATCGTAAATTTAGATACATTTAAATATGTATAAAGAGTTCTCTGTTCATGTCTATCATTAAACGTTAATGTGCTAAATCAAGTTTATTTTTTAACATTCAAACACTTCAGTTTCCATGAATAAAAATAACTATATGCCCCAAACGTCATATTAGTCAATAAGTATAACCCTCTGAGTTATTTGTCTTAGAAATATATCTTGGTTCTAGGAAATGAGCAAAAATATCACTGTGGAAAAATTATTTTTAAATACGCTGTGTTCCAAATTATTATTCAAGTGATATTTTCTCAGATTTTCTTAAATGGTCAATGCAAATGTTGGTCAGTATAATTTTCAAGTCATGAACTATTACAGTATAAATCAAATTTTACTGAACAAAGCTCCCCATGAGAACAGCATTTTTTTCAAAAATAAAAAACTCAAAATGCACTGTTCCAAATTATTATGCACAGCAGATTTTCTAAACAATTTATGGATTATAAAGGACTGCAAACGGTCATTGTGCAGCATTAAGTGGTCACATGTACTAAAATCAAAAGCTATTTCAATCAAAAACATCTTAACAGACCGAATTACATGTTAACATAGGACCCCTTTTTTGATATCACAGCACAATTCTTGCATCCATTGAACTTGTGAGTTTGTGTAAAGTTTGTGCTTGAATTTCTTTGCAGGATGTCAGAATAGCTTCTCAGAGCTGCTGTTTTGATATGAACTGCATTCCACCCTCAAATCTTCTGCTTGAGGAAACTCCAAAGATTCTCAATAGTGTTGAGGTCAGAGGAGGATGGTGACCACACCATGAGTTTCTCCCCTTTTATGCCTATAGCAGCCAATGACACAGTGGTATTCCTTGCAGCATGAGATGGTGCATTGTCATGCATGAAGATGATTTTGCTACAGAAGGTACGGCTCTTCTTTTTGAATCATGAAAGAAAGTGATCAGTCAGAAAGTCCATATACTTTGCTGAGGTCATTTTCACACCTTCAGGGACTCTGTAGGGGCCGACCAGCTCTCTCTCTCTCTCCCCATGATTTCGGCCCACAGCATGACTCCACCACCTCCTTGCTGACGTCACAGTCGTGTTGGGACGTGGTGGCCATCCACCACCAATCCACTACTGTGTCCATCTGGACCATCCAGGGTTGGACAACAGTCATCAGTGAACAAGTCTGTTTGAAAATTAATCTTCCTGTACACCTGGGCCCACTGCGACCATTTCTGCTTGTGAGCTCTGGTTAGGGGCCCAATAGTAGGTTCATGCACCGCAAGCCTCTAGAAGATCCTCCACCTTGAGGTTCCAGAGGCTCCAACAGCTTCAAATAACTGTTTGCTGCTTTGTAAGGGCATTTGAACAGCTGCTCTCTTAATCCGATCAATTTGTCTAACAGAAACCTTCCGCATTTTGCCTTTATCTGTACAAACCCATCTTTGTTCTGAATCAGCCATAAATCTCTTCACAGTACGATAAAGCTTCAGTTTTCGTAAAATATCTAATGTTTTCTTACCTTGTCATACGGCACTACACTATCTGATGATTTTCGTCAGCAGAGATTCTTTCTCTTTCCAAAATTGCTTGAAACCTGTGGCCTGCTTAATAATGTGGAACATCCTTCTTAAGTAGATTTCCTTTACATCTGATAGTCTCCTACAAGATGGCTGCAATTTATTATCTAAAGTTAGTCAGACATGAATGTTCCACAGCATGACTCACTGATCTGATCTACTTTTCCAGTCTGATGATGTCTTCAGCTGTAGTCCAGAACAGGTGGAAGCTATGTTTGAACGTGTACTGTTATTAATGCTGCATCTTTAGCTGTTAAATTTACTGTAAAATTTTTCTTCCTATCTGTGTCTACATTGATGCTGTGTTGTACCTGTCTGCTGATGAACTCATGTGAGCTATCAGAGTTCAGACGATAACCTTACTGTAAAATTCCCTCTCTGGCTCTTTACCAGCTGTTTCATCCATTTCATCATTAATTACTAAAATAGGCGCACTGTGTTCTTTCTGTGCAACATAAACATCATGTGTTGACTGTTAAGTTTATATTGCAGAACCCTCAAATCCAGTAAACATCAGACGTTAGGTTGTGGGCAAACATAGTTTCACATCTAAAATAGGTCTATAAAAGATCAGCTCCTCATTAATCTGCTGAACAGGAAGGTTGTTGTGACTTTCCTCAACCAGTAAACACATTTCACGGAGGGAGAAGCTGCCTTAGTCTCTGACATTTTTCTTAGATCATAAGATTGAATTTTAATGTTTCTCAGCCACAGATAACAAACAGTAGAGTTGATCATAACTACACGTGTTTGCACCACTTCCATCACCGGAGGTGAGCGGGTTACTATTAATATGATTCAGACATAGCCTGGAGTTTTAATGCCTCTCTGGTGAACAACACACCTTACAGCCATTGGTCTAAATTTCCACAGCTGATAAAAAATAAATAAATAAATTTTGCAATATTCAGTCAGTGGATCATTCAGAATCCAGTCTAATTCAAGCACATTTTCAGCCTTTCATATATATATATATATATATATATATATATATATATATATATATATATATATATATATATATATATATATATATATATATATATGAGGATGGAAGGGTCTTTGTGATTGGCCGAGCCCCGGACAGGCAGCACGGTGTCAGGGATGGAAGGAAGCTCAGTCCCAATCAGTCTCTCTATGCATTGCCAGTCAGAGGTGTTACATGCTCCAAACCAGACTGATACACTTATACACACATATTTGCACACACATAGTTACATAAACATACAGGTATATATCTATACATGTACAAATATGTGGGCTTCTGAAACCAACCAATCACCAGAGAAATCAGAACAGCCCTTCATGTTGTTACTTTCCAGTCCAGTATGTTCTGGCTGAGCATGTGACTGCACCAGGGTCAGTAGAACACTGACCCTGGACCAACCATCTCCGTCACCTTGACATGATCGAATACAATCCAGTAAAATCAGGAAAGCCCACCGCAGTTAATGATATCTGGGAAGGATCCCTCATGACTACTTGAAGATTTTGAGTCACTTTGACAAAAACCTCTTTTACAGTGTTTGAATTCCTCAGCTATTAAGTTCAGATGTGCATCATTTAATTAGCTCAGTAAGACCTGATCTTACTGAGATGCATGGGAGAGTTGAGAAGGTCATGCTCTCCACCTGAGGCAGAGCAACAAGCTTATGAGACCATCAGGCAGGTTTGATGGAACCATCAAGATCATTTACACAAGTTGAATATCTCTGAGACACAATGAGAGCAAAACAACAAGCAAACAAAACAGAGCAAGAAGAAATCTGCCTGCTTCTCTGCAAGTATCTGAGCTGGGCTGCAAACAGAAAGGCAGACCGTACAGCTGCAGAGTGGAGGGACGTGGGCCCACCAGGGACACTGCAATCTGATTTTATGTGTCCAGCAAAACCACCACTGGAGGTGGCAGGAGAAGATGAAGCAGCCACAACATGACGAAGTGAGGAAGGGACAGCTGTACTGAAACAAGAAGGGAAACAATAGCTCCTGTTGTAAAGTGCTGAATCTGATGCTCCACTCAACAGTCCTGCTCCATCCTCACATGGCTGACATGCCTTCAAGCTGACGTGGAGGAGTTAGGGGAATATATCCCCCCACCTCACCACCCACCTCTCTTTCCAGGCTGAGGAACTGATTTGGGATGTTGAGCGTGAGTTGATGAGCGTCCCACAGAAAAAGCACAGAGAAAGAAGAAAATCAGTGCCTGAATGTGCAACTTTTTCTATAAGGTTCTCTCAGTCAGGTTAGTCACATTTTGCTCCTTTTAAAATAAAAAAAGCAACTTAATATGACAATTCACGCTTAGAGACTATATTGTTTTGTTGTGACATGCATCTGCATTCAGGAGATATCACTCAGTCACATCTATTCCAGCTGCAATTTCATGAATCATTAACCCATTAGTGCTTGGTTACTTCTGAACACAAGGAGCTTCTTCACTCATTATGGTTTTAATTTGAAACATAAAACATGAATCACCCGGCTCAGCAGATAACTGAAAGGGGTGGAGAGTTGAGGCCTGGTGGAGGGCGGGGGGTCTAACCCTGGATGTGCATGCTGAACCCTGGTTCAGCATGCACAGACTGAAAAAAGTGGTGGGTCAGCAGGGTTGCTTAGAAGATTGCTATTGCCTTGTGGGATTTCTGCTCCAGCTGCCAGCCCTGAGGGACTCGTTATGCTAGGATCCCCAAAAAACTCCCTCAGACTGAGAAATGTTCCCAAACCAAGCCGCAGTTAATGGATGGAGCTTACATAATAGTAGTGAATAAGTCCAAACTTGTTATTCATCTGGTTTAAAGGATGTACTATCTGTTTTTTTTTCATGTAGATGACCAGAGTAAAAAAAAAGAAGAGGTACTTCAGATTAAAGAACATGTTTAGTTCTGTTTATTTTGTAAAATAAAAACTCTCAAGCAGATAGAGATGTAACTTCCAACTATAGAAGTCATATTTTGTTTTTTAAGGTTTACAACAAACATGATTTTTTTTTCAAATACCTGTTGGTGATTAAACCAGAGTGAAGTCATTCTCTAAACTCCCTCATCAACAAAAGATAGAAAAATAACTTACTGCATGAGTAAAAAACAAAATCACTTCAAAAGGATCTTTAACAGTTTGTCTTTATAATGTTTCATTGTAAGTTAATGATTTTAGTTGCAAGTTCAGCTTTTAAACTAATTTAAAAAATTCTGAATGTGTAAAAAATGATTTGTCAGCATATAAAATCTATTGGAGAAGTTTCATAGAACAAAAGGAACATAGAAGTGCTTTTTGCAAAATTTAAGTCTTGAGTTTTACATTTCCTGTCTTGTTTCCACTAACTTTCTACTTACTGCTAAGAATATAGTTTTCATCTATCTTTGTAAAGTTTTATACAGGACCCCCAATAAAACTATAAAGCTACAAATAATTGTTTGCACTCATGCACAAACCTGTCTTTTGTTGTCAGTTTTCCTGTAACCAGATATTTTTGGGGGGTAACAGAGCAACTTCAGATCAATTTCATCCAGATTCCAGGACAGATCACCTGACTGGACGAAGCTTTAGATTACAGAATTATAAAGGGGGTAAAACAAGAGATTCAAGGTGAGTGATGCAATAACTCAGCAGCAATTCAATGCAACTGGTGAATTTTGTTCTGTAAAAACATGCAGTGCCTTTTGTTTCAAAGTATTACAATTATAGGCTGTTATTTAAAGATTTAAAGATTTGCTTTGCTTCCAGATCTGTCAATATTTTTTCAAAGTATAGAACAGACAGTGAGCTTGTGGGAAGTCAGATTCAATGACTGGAAATCAGATGTTCCACTCATAAGAAGCTGCAGACGGAGCCATCCAGAGCCGGTCCTGCTCTGGAGAACTGGATCAAATTAAAGATTTAAACTAAAGTTTTAACTAATTTCATGATGACCTGAAGCTGAGTCCATGAATGACTTTAACATGTTAATAACTCTGAATCTGACAGTACTGCTTGTAATTGAATGAATTTTCACTGAACTAAAGATACAGAATTGGCTTTGAGTTGGAACAGTTTTTTCCTGTATTTATAATTTCCTAAAGCAAAAAGTACAAAAATATTGTTTTTGCAGATTAAGCACAATAATGATCAGCCAACAGGAATATGTCTAATTACCCACATATGGACATTATATTAATGTTAATATAAAAACATATTGATAAATATGTTTGTCATTTATTCAGTTTCTTCTATATAAACCACAAATATAGCAACAGGCTATGACTGACATTTAAACCTGCCTGAGTCACTCCGGGTAACGGAGCTGGATGGGCTCTGCGTGGGAGAGAAGAAAGGAGCAGGGGGCTACTGTACAGAACAAAGGACTCGGTGCGTGAAACTGCGCATGAGCGCTGCCACCACGCACGTGCTGCAAAGCCAGCTCCATGTCAGTGAAGTTTTTCTACGTCAGCTGCCTTTAAAAAATGACACTGATTACATCCTTATTAGCGCGTCCCACGAACCAGAAGGTGGAATCTAAATGGAGAAAGGACGGAGCAGAGATGCGGCGAGTGATGAAAGGAGGATGAGGATGAGGATGAGGAGGATGGTGGGCGATGATGCCCCCCGCCCTCCCTCCTCCCCCTCTCGCCACTTGTGTTGCATCAGCATTATAGCAGACAAAGGATGCCGAGGATGTCACCGCTGCTGGCGGTGCTGTATCACAGCTTCACTCCGGTCCTTCATCGCGTCCACCCGGTCAGACAGCAGACAGACCGATGTCCCACTAAAACAAGTGAGGACACGGCATTGCTGCCAGACACACACACACGGTCCGTGCGCGCACACGTGCGTGTTCAACCCTAACAAAGTGAACAAAGCCGTCACAGTCCACTCAACATCTGAACTTGGTCGAATAATATATTCCTCTGTGCGTTCTTGTTATTATTTCATTTGTGTATCTATTTTATATTTAGTCATATTTAAATTATTTACAATATCACACTTATGTATATGTATATACATTTTCAATATAAATGTTATATTGCTTGTGCTTGTATTTGTATTTACCAATATTTAACACTTTGGATGGAGTAGCTGTCAGCATATAAGCACTTTCCCCTTGGGGATCAATAAAGTATATTCTATTTTATTCTGAAACAAAAGGAAACCACAAGTCAAACGCAATTCGAGATTTCAACCTATGGAGTGTGTGAACGAGGAGATCTCACACAGAACTGCTTAGTACTAGGAATCTTCCCAAACACTGTAGAAATGATCAATTATGCGCGTCTTGCATCCCAGCACGTTCCCCCCTCCATCCCTGACAACATGATGAGGTTGACGGGGGGACTGACGAAGCCACACTGCAGCATCCACTCACATGACAATGCAAGACGGGCGCATATTTTTGACAGTCACGGCTTGTAGCTGCCTTAGAAAGAGCCGCTTCTTAGGCTGCTTGTGGACAGCCGTGGGCGTCGCGACCTGCTCCAGATCTGCTTCACATCAAAGGAAACGCAGCGGAGAAAACCGAAACGACCCAGTGGAGAGAAACGATTGAAATGAGTCGGTCGGAGCAAACAAGGCTCGCCCTTACGCAGCAAATATAGCTTTCAGTCCTCAATGTGTGTGTGGGCATGGGTGGGCGTGTGTGTCTGACCATACTAGAAAGAGGTGGAGAACGTTAAATGCACGTCCTTTTTAAAGATAAAAATGCAAAAGAATAATTCTAAATCAGTGTGTGGGTGAACTTAAACGTTTATTAAGTGAGAGGGGGTGGAGGGTCAGTGACGCTGCACGGGTTGGGTGGAAGCATTCGGCTGCCAGGATCACTGATCTGGGATCACCAGCGCATCTACGTCTCTAAAACAGAGGAAAAACGGCCGCCGAGCTCAAGGAGAATTGACTCAAAGCACAACAGGATGTGGTACCGAGTTGTGTTTCACTCCTGAACCCGCGTTCACACCCCTACACATTACACCCTTCAATATTCGCACCGCACGCCAAGCTTTCAATATTCGTGCGTGTGGTTTCCCTCTTCTACTTTTTTTAATTCTATAAATGCCTTTTTTTAGTCCACAAAACTCAACGAAAACTCGCGTGGTTCGAGGCCACGTCTCTGACACTTATGCAAGTTTGCAACTCGGTCTTGGCAGCATCAACAATACATTCTGAGGCAGAGATTCTGAGGAGGCTGGCACATAAAAACCGGAGGCACACAAGGCAGAAAAAGCGTGAATAAACGTGCATGCTAGCTTACCTTTTACTTTCTATTTCTCTCGTTTTCCAGCCCTTTTGTCTGTTTCCCATATAAGTTCTTTCACATGATGGCTCGCTTTGTCGTTTCCTCAAAGCTTCCCGGCTGCAGAAGGTGAGTCCCTTCTAGTCGCCGCAACTTGCGTGTTTTTTTTTTCTCGATTACACGAACGACGTAAAAAAAACAAAAACAACCCAGTCTGTAATTCTACGGTCTGTTGTTGACGTGCGCGCGCGTGCGCGCCTGTAGCAATGTGCGCTGTGTGATCCTTCGCGGCTTGCCGCTCCGTCTCCGCTGTTTGTTACACTCAACTGGAACGCCTACTCTCAGTGGCTACATTGTTGACATTCGGCCGCTGACGTCACCCCACTCCCTCATTCACAACATCGTAGGCGCGCGTTGCTTTGCGTTGCTGTGGGCGGGAAGCGCGCGCGTACTCAGTGGAACGGACGGAGTGGAGTTTCGAGAATCGCCCCGCTGGCCGCCAGCTCAAATCCCACCCCTCGTTCGTCAGCGCGACCCCCTCTCCGGTCCCTCATTGCCTCCTCCAATCTCACCGCGACCCCTCCTCCTCTTTGGGTGCACACAGCGGGAACGTGACGGTAAACGATGACACAATGCATTTTTCTCTGTGGCTGTAACAGGAGTTTGCACAAATCTACATTTTAGTATTATTATTATTTAAAACACTATCTCAAAGCTTTGAGTTTTATCTTACAATAAAGAACATTTAATTGTGAGGTAACAGTGTTACAGTTAATTCTGTCACATTTAGGGTGACAGTTACCCTAAATGTGAGAGACAGAATTAATTAATTTATCTTTGTTGATAGTAAAGAACAATTTGAGCATTAGTTTTACATTATTTTTATTAAAATCCTTGCATACTGATGTAATAAATTAAATAGCAATTAATTTAAGTCTAACAATTCAACTTAAAAATAAGGAACTGTATGAATATGCATTTAAAAAATGTTCAGCATGTCAGTGTACTGCTATAAATGCTCAAACACAGAGTAACTTCTTTAACAGATCTTTCTGTTGAGGTCTTCATTACCACAATAACCATTTATCTCAATACTATAGAAATACTCCATAACAGTTTCAAATCTCAATAGATAGCATGATAGCACGATTTTTTGTAATAAGGAGAAAAACATAATCCTAAAAATATTTCTACTGCCATAGGCAGTATAGGCCAAATCAACATCCATCTATAAGGATTATTTCATCCTGAGACTGTTTTTTGTTTTTGTTGAGTGTAAACATAGATCTGGTTCTTCTAGAAGCATGCATTTTCATTTCATTCTTCTGGTAATTTGTCTGTGGTGACCAACTACCGTCAACAGGGTAGATTGCTACAGGTTCTGATAGTTTCTGTTCTCATTTTCAGTTTCAGTCTGGGTCCTTTTGTTAGCGTTTATTATTCAGCACATTAGCAGCTAATGCCTTTCCAACTAAACAGAGAAGTAATGGAGGAGGTGTGCTGCTCATTGCTCCATTACTTAGGAGTCAATGGAGCTGTCGCCTGGGGGACATCCTTATAATTTTAATTCATGTTTATAAATTGAAGAGTGTTGCTGACTCTGCAAACGGAAATGCATCTTGATGGATTCTGGCATCCTTCGTCATTTCCTTTTGATCTGGGCGATAGGTCAAAGTACCTCCTCAAATAAAGAGTCACACAGGCTCATCTTTTCATGTCAGCAGAGTTTTAAACTTCCAGCAGCAGCAGGTGAGCCACTAAGAGAAGGGAGGGGCTGACTGTCCATGTTTTTGCTATCAGAAGAAGAGCAACAACTTGGGCTCATTTTATATTGTTTTTATGCAAATCAATATCATTAAGTAATTACTTATTTTTGTTTTTTAGTCTTGATTATATCTATATATCAATTATTTTGCTAATTTGTTGCCCCAAGCTAATCGCCCTATGTGGAATGTTGCACTCCAAAACATTCCAGCTGTGATACATTCTTGCCCAGTAAAGATGGGATAGTTAACTGGGGTCAATGTTAAGTATCTTCTCTTAAATAGCCGTTTTCTTGCTGATTTTAAGCATGTGAAGTGAGTAACTCAGTCCTTCTGTTGTTGACCCCTAGAAACACGAAGCAGTTGATTGTCTGTCCCGCTGCCCTGTTAAGAGTAGACTGGGACGTATTTTTCTTCCTGATGTCCACAGTGTGGACAAGGTGACATTTTTGATCCTTAACATCTGTGGTCAGAAGTGACAAGAATTCCAAGATGTATTTGATGTTCAAATGCATTTCAGAGCTTTATGATAGTTATGAAATATAAATTGAAGCTGTGTGAACAGAATCTTTACAAAAGATTCCCAGGTGGGCGTGGGTGGTGTGCATAAAGAACTTATTCATCACCTGTGGATCTGTTGGGCCATGTAACACTGTGAGGATTTAATAGTTTGCAGGGAGTGTGAAGGTGTAGGTGAAAAACTTATGTTTCTTTTTAAAATTACATGTACTAATATATTTATTGATGTTATTGCTCTAAACACAAAAACAAACTGATATGCAAAGCGCATCTGTAAATATATTTCTTGACTACACAAATAATATTCAGTTTCACATTTGGATTTACGTATATCTTATATTTATAATCTATGGTAAATGTTTTTAATTAGTCTGACTTTTTTTCTTATATCCAGTTTATTAATTTGCTTTTCAAATGTTGTTCATTCAAACTTGCAAAAGAAAGATATTAACAATGTTAATAACATCAACAATAACAATAATAACACCTGATAGTCGAATATTGGTGGGTATTCGACTACCAGCTTAAAAAAACAAATAACATACAATGATATGTTAGTTTGTTTATGACATGAAGTTTTGCTTTCATGTGAAGGAACTTACAATTTTTTTATGCTTTGCAGATTTTTTCTCCTTTTAGGAGAATCTGCTGACACAGTAATGTTGTGGGACTGTGGAATGAATCAACTCATTGTTCCTTTTCTCCAAAACAGGTTTAGTGGAAACTACCATTATAAAATGTCAGATTCAGTTAAATTATATTGTTTACTTCGCAGAAACATTTTTAACCATTGAACCTTCTCTGACATAGACCAAGATTTTTTCTTGTACGAGATGCATAAGGCCCTTGGGAATGAAATAAATGGTATTTGTTTTACTTTATGGTAATCAGCATCGTGGTCATTAATTCAGTAACCAAAAGGCATTTATATAAATTAATAGTAATTGACTAACCTGGCCATTGCCTTTCTGTGCAATTCCACTGGAGTAAATTCTCACTTTCAGGACAGTCTGAACTTTCTCCTCTTGATTTGGATTTACACAAGTAGATTTTCTACCGGGCCAATCAGCGAACATAAGGAGGAGTTGTGAATAATGACATCAATTTTCTGTGCTGTTTTAGAATTGTAGTCGTCCTGTAGTTTTAGCAATGCCAGCGAAGGAAGTGAAGGAAGACATACAGTCTGTGTTGGTCACACTTCCAAATATTAAATTAACATTAACAACAGCCTCGTTCAGATCAGCATTTCTCTTTGCAGTGGAGGACAACTGTTTACAGCGCAGACAATTTCCAGTAAGCTTCTTGGCGTCAAATTGACACTTTACACACATCTCTAGCAAAAGTTAGCAACTTGGTAAATTTTAAAACCTGAACACAGTCCACTCCTCCAGAAAGCTATCATTTCTCAACAACCGAGAGCCCAGAGCCTCTGCAGGAAGCAAAGTGTAGAGCAAGGGACTGGTTTTCACCAGGCTAGTGATTGACATTATGTTCTCACTGAACTACTCAGTATAATGGATATTTCTGTAATCAGGGTAATTGTTGTTGTCTGACTTGGTGACAGTGACGCAGTTATGTGGGAGGGGGTTCAGTTTTCACTTCAGGTTTTCAGTTTTCTGAAGTGAAAACAAACCAAGACAAAAACAGAAATGCAAATATGTGTGGGGGGGTGGGCATGTGCCTGCATGCGGGCGTGCGTGTGCATGTGGGGGTGTGTGCGCGCGTGTCTGTCAGCGGGGGTGTGTGTTTTTCATAATCTGTAGGATGCAGCTTATTTTGGTTTGGTTTGGTTGGAATGGTTTTTGTTCTGGATAGAGCTCATCTGGTTTGAACAAGGAAACACTCATTGGAGATGTTTTAATTTCTAACATAGGACACTGCCCTCAGGGAGACTGCATATAATTATGAATTATCATAGTGCAGCAGACAGATTGCTCCTCTTAGCAATGCTCACTTTTTTCTACATATTTCTGTTAAGAGAGCAGCTTCATGAACTGCATAATGTATTAAACTGGAAAGTTGACATAGAGCTCTTGCTGACATCAAAACAATTCTGTTAACAGGCTTTATACTATTAGCATGGAGGACATCAAAGTGTAGAGGAAGCGGCAGAGTCATACTGCATTTTCAGTCATGTGTAAGCATAGCGAAACTGACACCTCGGTGATAAACCAGGACATACAGAAAAAATATCCATTAGTTTCACTGTGATTTAAGTTGTAAACTGGAATAAAAACAGAATAAGATTCCTTGAATGTCTGCAGGAAGCTTTGGTCAAAATATCTACATGATAGTACCACTGTGTGTCCTTTTCAGAGGGATTGGGATAAGCCTTTCAACTTTATTACTCCCAAAATATTTTAAATATGTATTGAAACTTTCACTATGTCCTAACATAAGACAGATAATCTGTGCAAGAAGTATCGATCTTCTCTGCCTCCTCCTGTGTTCTGCAGAATTACTCAGCTCGGTCAGAAACAGCCAATCAGAACCAGCATTAATCAGCTGCTATGTTCTCCAGAAGTTTGTATTTAGTAACTCAAGACTGTTTATTTGAATGCAACCTGAATTTGACTTTGAATGAACGTTTCTTTTTTTACTTGACATTATTTGTTATAGTCAGTATTGTGAGATTTATTTGACTCATATATAATTTAGGCTGTTAAGAACCTTACTGTTAAATATTGTTTTTCTGATTGTGAATTTTTCACAAACATAAAACTAGGCAAAACATGCAAGTTTTATATTTAAATTAGGTGAATTTATTACCAGATGATTTTTTAAATTTTGCCAGATCACAAAGTAATATTTATACCTAAAAATGAGCAGGCAATCCAGGTGATAGGCAGTGATTGGCCCTTATGGGTGATTGGAATTGGCATCGGCAGCAAAAACCTGATCAGAGCATCCCTAATATGTATGTATGCATGTGTATATATATATATATATATATATATATATATATATATATATATATATATATATATATATATATATATATATATATACTGTATATACCAGTCCTAATGAAGGGTTGGGGACAGCATTTACATTTCCAGATATAAAATACTACATTCAACTACAACTACTCAACTCAACTACATTTCTAGAAAAATATTTACATAATTATGCTTAAACCTTAGCAACTTCAAAACTAAAACTGAAATAATCTAAATCCATAAAAACTCCAGAACATCTCCCCTCCCTCTCAATCAATGTGGATTTTCCCAATGAGGCTGATTGAAAACACCAGGTTCTTGTCAGCACTGCTCATGGGCGTGCTTCCATGGCAACATATGACCAGGTAACCTGTTAGTGAGGGAGTAAATCCCTCACAACCACAACAGACTGGCACGGCGCCCGCATCACTGCAGATGCAACATCAACTTCCTATTGATTTCTCACTCCATTTTTCAGCATGTAGGTTTTGGAGTGACTGAATATATTTTTTGATTGCAGACATGTGATGTCAGGTGGAGAACACCTGTTTTCTATGTTTTGCCTCATATATGGACGTTAAATGTTTTACTGTTAAGACAATATATATACAGCATTGATCATCTTTTCAAATACACTTATCTGTTAATATTTGCATTATTAGTGGTTCTTTTGTTAGTACTCTATCTTTACACATGCCTAGTTTTTGTTGGTAAGGTTTGATCTTGCTGAGACTGCTATGGTCCTAATCATGTCTTCAAACTCTTGGACATCCCAGTTGAAATCCTCTCAGATCTCAGCATCAAACCGTGGTTGTCTTCTGGTTTTTATCCCTAGAATATGAATGCATTTACCAAGAACTGTCCTCTGGGCCTAGTCACCAGTACCTACTACTGTAGATTGGAAGGGATATGGTCCAGAGGCTCTGTCCTGGGTTCCTTGCTCCTTCATTCTTGACCTCTCACTCATCTCTGTCTTTAAAGAAACCTGGAATCTATAAGCTTACGTTGGGGGAGACTGTGGCTCTGTGGGTAGAGTATTTGTCTTGTGATCAGAAGGTTGTAGATCTGAGTTCAGCTTCCTCCTGTCACATGTCTATGTGCCTCTGGGCAAGGCACTTAACCCCAAGTTGCCTACCTATCTGCGTATCAGTGTATAAATGTGTGTGCGAATGGATGAATGTGACTCTAGTATAAAACACTTTGAGTGGTCAAAATGATTGGAAAAGCGCTATACAAGTTTAGTGCATTTAACATTTGCTTTCCTGATCCACAGTCGTTCCTGCAGTTGATGTTTCCCTCCTTGCACTATTAGATCAGACTCATCACCGCATCCTACTGTTCTGCTGCTGTCCTCAAAATATTCCTCAGTCTCTTTGCCGCCCCTCGGTCTTCTTCACTGGACTCAGAGCTCTGGTCCTCCATCAACATCATTTTGCTGGAATCTAACAATCAGAAAACTCTGTTCTCACCTCTCAGCTGGACTCAGCCTCAGTTTCTTCTCAATGTCACTCAGCTTTGCTTTCCTTGGACTGTTAGAACAATTCACTCATCTCATCACCTGTAAAATCAGAGCAAACATCTTCTGATATAATTCTAAACTACCTTCCTGAAAATAAACTATTATTTAAACATGTTTATAATTGTTTCCTGAACCAGAGTCTCAACTGAACTTTTTGTTGTGACAGAAGTACTTTGTCAAGAAACTATAGAAGTAGGATTGATTACTTGGAAAGATTAAATTGAACTTGTTTATCAAAGGCACAGTAATCTTGGTGTATGTAAACACCTGGATTTTAAGAAAGTAACAGATTTTCTAGAAAATATATTTTTCTCATTATTCTATGATTTTGCAAACAGAAATTACTTAGATAATCCTAACTGACCTAAAATGGAAGTTTAGTCTGATTTAATGTCAGAAGTGAAGAAATTTCTGGCATATTTTTTTTCTGATGTGACTGAATATGGTTTGTGTTTTATGTATTTCTTCCATGATCCATAATGAGTTCAATTAATATGCATGCTCGTAATTAAAAATAAGTATTCAGAGAAAAATCATATAAATGCTAAAATAAAAAGCTAAATGCCAAAATACAAAGCAAACAGCTCAAGAGGGATTGTGGTGGGGATTTTTCTGGTGGTCCACTATAACAGTCTATGTAGAATCCCTCAGATTATCCATCCATCCATCCATCCATCCATCCATCCATCCATCCATTTTCTGTTCACCCTTGTCCCTAATAGGTATTCAAATTTATATTAATCTGTGCAGAAACCTTCAGGACAACTGAGCTCTTTTAATTCCCAGACCTGAAGTGGTGGGGCTCCACAGCAGATCAAGGGTCTTTGGCAGGCAATACTGGAATGGTGACAAGTGCACTGGGAGAGAAGCTCCCAACACCTTTGTCCCACTGCAGTACTTTCACAATCAACATCTTGCTCCCAAAGCAGTATGCACATGAGGAGAATTTAATTACAGAGTATAGACTGCCACACTCAAGCGTGCTTGCACACACACACACCCCTACATGCACGCACACCCCCACACACACGCACAGTCCCCCACCCCCACGCGCCCAGACACACACACACACACACCCACACACACACACACACACACACAAAGGGTGCAGTGGCATTCCTGCACTCAGTGACCTTCTTTAGGTTCTTTTAAGAAAGGCGGGTGACTGAAGTTGGGTGGTGGAAAAAGGGGAGGAATAAGTTGGAGGGTTCATGAAAGAGTCCACAGAACGATGGCAGTGCACTAGTCTTCCCACCCACTGCCCAAACTGTTGACATATGGTGGGTTCCTGTGGCATGAACTCTAGTAAGGTTTCATTAAAATATGCCTTTGACCCTATGTGTCCTTTTGAGTAACTAAGGTGCATTCACATCAACCCTGTCTGGTCTTGTTTGAATCAAACTCCAGTTTGATTAAACAAAGAAAGTCTGGTTCGTTTGGGGAGATGTGAATTCTCAATGAAACAGATGCAGACCAAGAAAACAAACTCTGGTCTAACTACAAACCTAGGACTCAGTTCAGTTGAACCCTGTTGCAGTTCAAATCCATATGTGAATGAAAGCAGGCCAGAGACCACTCAAAAAGCAGGAACCAAACCATAGCGCAGGGCATTCTGGGTAACCAAAACGTGACCCTATGCCAAAGACAAAAGAGAAATCCTATAACTGCTAAAATCTGATGCCACTCCAGTTTTGTTTACATTATGTAAAGAAGGAATTTGCGCTCAGTGTCATCTTGGGAGGTTTTTGTGTTGTTTCCTTCAGTGGTTTTGGTGCAATGCCACCGCACCTGAGGGGGGAATGGGTTTTTTTATAAAGGGTTTGGAGCTTTTGACAGTGCAGTGTGAAAGCCAACCACACCACCAGAAAATGTAACAAGAAAACTGGGATAGTGATGTTTGGGTCCAGATTGTACTCATGCTGACTTTGAAATGAACCATATCATTTTCTCTTTACTTATTACTAATAATTGGTATTCCACACTTTTATGCACTGCTCTGTAATTAGCAACAATATGTATTGAATGCTGACTGTGAGATTTTGTCAAATTATGCTGAACTCAAACTATGATCAACAATAGAGATTCAGCTTAGATATGAGTCATAGAAGTAATGATTTCAAAATCAAACAGAACATCCAAATGTGTCTTGCATCTTAGCAACATGTGATTTAATATCATATTACATCCAGTTATCCAATAATACATACCATAGAAACCTGACTGTGTGATTAGTTCTTTCTGTTTGTTCACATGCACATTTAAAGCCTACAGGAAATCTGAGAGGCTGTTGTGAATGGCAGTGAGCAGGCTCCCTGAGGCCCCACCAAGCTCACAGTAACTGATGTAATCAAACACACTGGTTTAACGTCACATGCTGCCTTGTTGTTGACAATAACATTACATATAGGTCTTATCCTCTGCTTGGATTTGCCACACTCCTTAGCCAGCAGATTCATGGAAGTACTTGTTGACTGGGGTGGAGAGGGGAGGGTGTCTGGGCCCCTCATGAATCGCTTTGAGATGAGTCATTCCAGCTCTCGAGGCAATGACTCTTTGACCGATCTGTCTTTCGTTCTGAGCAGGGCTTTTTTTATGTGTGTTGCTGGATTAGCTTTGAGCACTTTTCTTATGAGTCATAGCTTTGAGTGCAAGCAGGACTGTACTTGTATCGAGTTTGCACATGGTGTGAATCCAGTGGATTTTTCTGGGTGTAAACTGTCATGGAAATCTCATGAAATTCTTAAATTGTTTGATACAGAAAAAACCTTAAGGTTTTCACACATTTAAAGTTTCATGGCTGCTTTAGCAATGACTAATAATGATCATTGCTCTTTAGAAACAGACAGTCTGTAGGAAATTTGCAGGCATGATTATACAACTGATGTGACACATGGTTGTCAATACAGCAGTGGCTGCTTGTTTTACTTGACATCTAGGAAGATCTTTCAGAAATGCAACACTAATGAACACATTAATTTCTATTTATCCTGGTGATCAAATGAGACCAGTGTTGCAAATAAAGCATCCAAAAGGATCAATTGACCACACTGATCTGATTGTTCAGCTACTGGCATGTTATTTAGAATGTTTGATGTTTTACCTGTTTTTTTTAATGGAACCGTGTTTATAAATATTTGATCAGCATGTGCTGCTTTTTATTTTTCCATATTTCATCAAAGTAACTAATGGAGCATGATGAGAGGACAAGGCAGTAGCCTGATGCCTTTACAGTTGAATCCATAAGTTACTGCACTGAGCTGCGAGTTGAGTCATGAACAAGCCTCCATGTTGGCTGAGAAACTGGCTGCTTTCCATAGATGATGGCTGTTGGATCTCTGTGAGGATTTGCACTAGTTTAGGGGCAGTATTTCCTGTCAAATGCAAACTAGTTGATTTTATGTGAGTAGATTGAATCAGAACATTTGATGGTCACTTGGATTCTGGTTGCTATGGTAATTAACTTCTCAGAGGAAGCTCATCTTCCTGCACATCAAACTTAACCAAAGTATGGTACTTTGTATGATATGGTAAAAATCTGGTAATATGTTATTATTAATAATAACTTAGTTGCAGTTTTGAACTTTATGGGTCCAATATTCAGTGTCAGCATAAATATACTGCTCAAAAAAATAAAGGGAACACTTTAAGTGTTAAACACCTGTTTAAGTGTTCCCTTTATTTTTTTGAGCAGTGTATGTTAGAAAATGTAGTGTAACTGAAATGTTGGTTCAAACTTCTGTGAATCAATATTCCTCTGCAATGTTTTAAATCACGATTCACAACATGAATGTGCCACTGCAAACAGACATATTGTAACACACACTTCATTTTAGTCCATTATCCATTACTTGTAACTCTGTAAATGCCTTGTGATGTTATTTGGCACTTATATGTCTAGAATGAATAAAGTCATTAAGGCTTCATTTTCCTGTGGTAAAATGTGGTAAAATTTATGAAGAATCGTCTAAATTAATCTAAATAATTTTTGTTCTATCTGAAAATAATTATCACTACTATTCACCGGCTAACTCTTGGACACACCATCTACTGCAGGATTCTTCTTCTTCTTTTGGTGGTTTTCTTTTTTCACATGACTGAATGAATTAAATTTGGATTTCTAATGAAAATCACATCACTCTCCTGCAGCCTGTGAGCATCATTCAGTCCAAACATGTACTGAACATTCCCACAGAATTCAGAAAGACTGACTGGTGCTTCGTGAGGTTTACTGCTTTCAGTCATTTCTTCCTCTTTTGCAGTCAGAATTTCAGTGCTTTGTGGCTCATTAAAGAGTTAGTGTTCTAGTTTTGTTAAAAAATATATTTTAATACAATAAAATAAAAATGGGGAGAGCTGAACAGGGTGAAATCCAGGGTCCAGGGTGAAAATGGCTGATGATGTAAAGAGGTGAAGACTGTGTAAAGTTCACAGGTCATGTTGAGGGATGCAAACAACTCTGGACTTTTAAAGCAGGTTCTATTCTCACTGCATTGTAATAACACCCCAATAACTCTTGGGTTTTTGGGGTGTTGTCAGTCTGTGTTGATGATGTGCAGAGGTTTTCAACATGCAGATTAAAATAGTGTGATAAGCAAAACTGCAATTAATTCTGTTGCTATGTGTGCGTAAATAATCTTTCATCTAAATGAAAATAGTATTTATGAGGTAGAGGAATGATCACATCTTTCTTTTATCATTTTGCTTCCACATATTTCTCTCCTCAGGTCATTTTACTTTCAGACAGTTGTTAGGGTAGAGCATCTAAACATTTCTACAAAAGTTTTGGGACATGACTGGTTAAGAAATGACACTCTGGTGACATGTTTCATACAAACATATTTCAGGAATATTTTACATTTATGTTCCTTTTATCAACGTTTTTTTTTTTGATAATAAAGACCCTGAGATAGACGTCTGCCTGCAGGAAGTTCCTACAGACGTCTGCCTGTAGGAAGTTTTTCCTTCCTACTGTTACCAGGTGCATGCTCAGCATGATGGATTGTTGGCTAACTGCAGTCACTTCAGATTGAAAACTTTGTCAGTAAGTGTTGTTAAGTGAATTTGACTGTCTGAATTGGAATAGATGTAAATCATTTTGAATCTGCCTGTGTTGTTTGGATTCAGTGTTTCTGTGTGGATTTAGTCTGTTGATCTTATAAAGACAACACTTATTAATCACCATGGAACAGAATTTATTTTCCTGCTCATCCATATTTGTTTGGAAAAATGTCAACACTTTAAAGTTGTTCAAACACTACTTGACTGCGTGAGATCTAAACAAACCAAAAGACACTTGGGCTGTGAATGTTCGTTAAAGATATAAGAGCAGCAACTAAACAAGAGAGGTGCAGGAAGACACCTTACTGAGGCTGTTCTTAGTTCATGTTTGGGTTGGCAGAGTGGAAGAAGCTGCAGGGTCAATCCCTGCCTCCGGCTTAGCTCAGGATCCCTCAGACAGACTGAGCTGCTTGAAGCTCTCCGCATATCTCCCAGATTGAAAGGTAAAAAGCCTAAACCTCCATATTTGACAAGCTGTCATTGTGTGTTTGTCATGTGTGCAGTGGTGTACGTGCAAGCATGTATGTGGGCGGTGAGCTGCAGAGTTCATACGGGAGGGATGCCAGTTTCTTGCCACATAAACACAACCATCATAGTTTTCCACAAGCAGAAAAAAGCCGTACAAATCCGAGGGACAAGTGTCCAGAGAGGAAGCCTTTGTTTACTGGCTACTGGCTGCTGAGGTTTGGCAACTGCTCTGTAAATCTGAGCCCTCAGCTTAAACCACAGCAGCAAATATAACAGTTAATGACCGAGTCCCACAAGTCAGATTGTGTTCACAGAATGCCTCTCCAGTCTGCGAAAACACAATATAAATGATGATCGTGAACAACAAATTCATGAGTAATTTATGGATTTATTTATATAACAGTATTTTTGTGCAAATAATATTTAATCTAAATGAAAATACTATTCATGGGGTGGAAGAATGATCAAACTTGAAAATCTTTTTCTCACATCATTCTTTTGTTATTTTGCTTCCACATATTTATCTGCTGACATCATTTTGCTTTCAAACCTCATCTAAAAGTTCCTACAAAAGTTTGGGACATGACTGGTTAAGAAATCAGACTCTGGTGACATGTTTCATACAAACAGACACAGAGGGTTGGAGATTATGTGAGAAATACCAGGGAGATTTTAAGAGCACAAAATGTATCCCACCTTTCTGTAATCATTAAGATGCTTCTTAAGATGAAATAAAATATTCAATGAGTGATATTCTTTTCTCACTCTTATTTTTCATATGCTTAACTTCACTTGTGCTGCAGCCAAGAACCAACACATGAAATATACAGGAACATATTCAACCCCTCATTTTAACTGCACAAGGTCCATTTTACTGTTTCCAATTTTTCTATGGAATCAAAATCTAGTTTTATTCCATGGAGATGAATACGATATTTATTCTTTCTAAATCAGTACACAAATTGATAAAACAAATAAGACATGCCCTCTTCAGGTGAGTAAACAGACGTTTCCAGCCCACCGGTTCTGCAGGCTGTTTACACGGAGAAGAGACGAGGATCTTACTAAGCTGCTTGTCCTGAAGTCTAAACAGGTGAAATCCTTTAAGACGGCCCAATCACCGGGTGACAGTCACCTGTCTGTCAGCGCTCTGACTCCGCTTAGCGATGGATTGGAAGTAAACAAACAGGAGTGAAAGGGGTGTGAGAGATGAGTCATCAGTTCTGGGCTGCCTGTGCTGTCTGCATGCCTCAGTCTGCTCAACATCCGCTCCCCTGAAGGCCCTCGTCACCACAGGCATACTTCAGCAATTACCTCCTCGCCCACACACTGTCAGTCACATGGGCTGTAATAACAGGCTGTCGCACTGTCCTACTCCAAACCTGCTCACCAGAACTCTGCAGCCACACACACACACACACACACACCCACGCCACAAAGCGTACAAATCCTGATTGCCAAGGCGACACATGCTGCTATAAAAATGGTATTATTTCAAAAGGATTTCAGAAGTTTGAACATTATATTTTTTTCTACATATTCGTAATATAAACAGTATGTTAATAAACATTAACAAAAATTCTGTAATCCTAAAGATAAATTGATGGGTGAAATTTTATTAAGTCTAAATCTAAGTTTAAATATTCAAACAGTGATAATAAATCCATCATGCAGTACGATGACAGATGGAAATACCAGTTGTGCCAAAAACAGATCAGTTTCCCAAGTGTTGTTCAGAGGGAAACTTACTCTGGCCACTGAGACATCTACTCACTGGCCAGAGTAGATGTCTTGCAATTGCAAAGTTGTTAGTTTGATTCCAGATTCCTCCAGTTGCAACTCGAAGAGTCCCTAGGCAATGCACTTAACCCCCAAGTTAAGCACATGTGTCTGAATGTCAATGTGACTGGATAAATGTATTTCTAGTGTAAATATTTGACCATAAAGTTTTGATTTGAATTCAACTCATTTACCATGTATCAAAACATTTAGCCAGAATGCAAAAGTGGAGTGAGTGTCATACTTCACTGCTGCTTCACCAGGATTAAAGAGGGAAGTTACCCAGCTGCTGGCATTCCAATACGCTGAACTAATTCACTATTGGCTAGCATTACCACTTCTATGCAAATAGGAGTTAAAACATTTTATAGTTCTGGAGCAGATAAATACTAAGCAGGAAAAACAAATATGAAAAGCAGGAGAACATCCAGCCATCATCCTGTTCATGACCTTGTGAGGATGCTGACTTAAGCATCTTCACATGAAACACATCCTGTAAAGACATAGGCTGAAAGGAGACTCAAGAAGAAGTCATTACTCCTGAGCAACACAAAAAGTTAGAGTTTGGAAATATAGTCAGACCTTAATGTCTGTGTTGCTTGTTCTGTGGTCTGATGGAGCTAAAATTGAAGGGTTTGAATATGAAGACTGATGTTACATTTACAGATAAACAGGAATCTGATAACTCTATCCTAACATGTTGTACTGTTCTGTTACAGCAGGGATGAGCACACTTCATAAAATAAAACCATGAGGAAAGAACATTATGTGGAAAATATAGAAGCAACATCTCAGGACATCGTCATGGAGAAGTCTTCCAAACGGACAACGACCCTGAACATACCGCACACTTCGATACAAACCGACAGCAAAATGAATGTTTCAGAGTGGCCATCACAAAGCCCAGGGCTTAATCTCCCACAACATTTTTGAGCAGAGTTTAAAAGTGTGTGAGCAAGCCTGACTCAGTTCCATCATTACTGTCAGGAGGAATGGGCAAGAACTCCAGACGAATTGTAGAATTGACGCCAGAGAAGTGGTGCTTATTAAAGGCCTCCATATGCTTGTGCATATATCATCATGTTTTTTAACTGGCAGTGTATAAAAAGCAAAAAGTGTCATCTAGCAATGAGACTGTGAATAAGGCATTTTATTCTGTGCTATTGCACTAGCCTCATCACTTCCCAATGTCAGAGCATCAAGCGAACAAGGTCCTCATCTCACCATAACACACACATGCTTCACCTCTTACTCATACAGTTTGTTAGTATGAGGCAACAACACGCTGGCAGCTGCTCAACAGTCAACACAAGTGCATGTCACTTTGTCAGCAGAAACACAAATACATACCATGTGGGTGAGGGGGAGGGCTGAGGTGGAGCAGTGGAATCTCACCTAAGTCAGGTGGTTCACGGTCAAGAGTGAAAACACGAAGCCCCCACGTTCCTCCTGAGATCCACATTGGAGCGAAACGAGAGTCTAAAGGACTCTGTCTCTGTGTAGATTCTTTGCTTTCATCCTACAGTGGACAGGTATGCAGTCAGAGAAATGTACCGGTTGTCATGGTGCAGTGTATGAACCCACCTGATTCAGTGGAAGTGATGGACCATCCGGTCAGAAAAATAATGTCCAAACAAAATACAAGTGGTTGTTTTCAAAGAGAGAAGGTAGATGTGTCAAGTTGTGATTAGTTAATATTGTGAATGTGTTTGAAATAAACTATTTTAATAGCTGCTTCTGTTTCTATGAGTGTTTCCACACCTCACAGTCGGTTAGACCCAGTTCGATCGGGGACTAAAACAGCAGCTGGTGCAGTTTACTTCACAGAGCATTGTTTCAACCAGATCAAACCTTTAGAGAAACCTGCTTACCATCTCACCTGTGGGGGCGCTGCACCAAAAACCACCAAAGGAAACAACACAACACCTCTGAAGAAGAAATTCCTTCTGCATGAAATGCAAGAAAAAATGTAGCTAGCTAGCATGTTTGTTTTGGTTGTACTTATGCCCAGCGCTGTAGTCCACTTCCTGCTTTTGGAGTGGTCTCCGGTCCACTTGGTGTTCAAGTATGCACTCAAACCACACCAGAGTTCACTTCAGCTGAACCAAGACCTTTGGTTTGTAGGCAGACCTGAGTTTGCTTTTTGTTCATCAGAGTTTGATTACTCATTCACACCTCCACAACTGAACCAGTCTTCCTGGGCAAATGGACTAAACAAGGCTGGTTATATATTCTGCATACATTTCTCAGTAAGAGTCTTATCAATGTGTTGGAAACATGCCACTTTGAGTTCAACACTTTTGTTCTTCTAAACACCTTTTTCACTTTCTCATTGTTATTAACTTGCATTTTCAAAAATGTCACTTTCAGCTGGTTTCAACATTTGTTTTGTAACTGACATTTCCTCTTCTTTGCTGGCTGTTGCACAGACTCAGTGCAACAGCCTCTTAGGGTTTTCAGCTGAACTCTACACTAGTGCACAGATAAAACAGCCTCTCTACCTGCCTGTTTAAAACTGTCACATGGTTTTGTTCAGTGTGCTCAACGGTGGGTTTAAAGACAGACATCCAATCAAATCAGTATAAATTTTATTATACTCATTACTTTACAATGAAAGTAGTAATTTCATTGTAAAGCAAGTAACATTCCAAAAAATGAGACAATTTTCTCTAGGAACATTTAACATAAAAAATAGGTAAAACAATAAATACATGTATAACCCTAACAGTAGTTCAGTATTTCTACTGCTTGGTGCAGAAAACTGCAGCTGGATTATCACACTGAGACGCAGTAGAGAAGACCTGCTGTAGTTGGAACACTTTTTGTTTTGGTCCTTCTAACTCTGATCATTGGAGCTGCTCAGACTTCTACATAACAAACCGACATGTGTTTACTGCCAGTGACACCAATACCTAACCCTGCAGGAACACAACAGACCTAATATGTTAATGTTAAATACAGGGTGTTCCTTTGTTATAACCTGCCTCATTAACTGTAACAACTGAAGAAAATTGGGGCAATTGTGGCAGAGTGGGAAGATTAGTTGTTTTGCAATTTGAAAATTATAGGTCCTATTCCAGCCTCCTGCTGTCATATGTTAATGTGCTCCTGGGCAAGGCATTAAACCTCAGGCTGCTGACTGATCTGCATTCTGGTGTAAGCTCCTCCTCCTGCTGCCTCTACAGCTTGTCCACATTGTTCTTTAAGAAAGTTCTGCCTGTCATTACACCTGATGTGACTCAAATAGTAAACGAGGTGTTTTTCTCCAGACCTTATAAACGGAAGCTCTAAAACCAGTGACTAAAAACAGAACCGTCTTCTCTACAATGAAGATAGTGTCCTAGTCCAGTGTCCATGCTGGTGCAGGTATTTTGGTCCCACAGTGCTGCAGTCGACTGTCGACCCTCTAATTACATGACTGAGTCAGACTGTGGTGCAGTACTTTACTGGTTGGAGTCTTAGCTGAAGATCAAGAACTTCTTTGAGTTAATAGGAAACTTTTCAGATGACAAAAATCACATGTGGTGTTTTACTCCAGGATTCCATCTTGGGGCCCGTCCTATTTAATATCTATATGCTCCCACTAACTAACTGTTATAACACACATGATTTTTTTTGACCTCGAAGAGAATGCTTAATCTAAAAAACCATTTCATGAGGCTGAAATTAAACAATTTTGCAGATAAGACCCTTTAACTTCCTTCACCATGAAGTTAAAGGGTAACGCTTTATTTTAAAGACAGTGCATAAGACTGATATGACTCTGTCATAAACATGAAGGAGTCTTCATAATGTAAATAATGACACTTTTGATGCAACTTTGAATTAAAAATGTGATTATTTAGTAAATAACACTTAATGACAACAGTCATAAACATTCATGAAGACTCCTTCATGTTTATGACAGAGTCATATCAGTCTTATGCACACCTCTTTAAATAAAGTGTAACCACTTAAGGTCTGAATGGCAACTGTTGCTGTTGTGTCAAAGAGGCAGTTATGGGAATGGGAAGGCTTCCATTCTGTTAATACATAAAATCATCATTGAAAATCCTTTTGCAGATACTTGTTAATTAACTAATTTGTCTATTTTCTTAGAAACATTTGCTATATTTTCTTTGATGACACAAAATATTGCAGATAGGCAAAAAAGCTAATCTATAAATCTGTCAGATGGTAAATCTTTTCTAACAGGGTTAAATTCCTGGACTTTCCCTTTAAGGCTTCAGCAACAGCCACAGCACTCAGTCACTCTCTTGTTTTAGTTCATGTTAAGTTGTGTTACATTAGCGCTGGAGCAGTTGTCAACTGTCTCACCACTCTGTTTAATTAGTGCTCCTCTAAATGGACCTGCAGTAAAACTATGAATGGGGACTGCTGGAGCAGATTGGCTTTCCAAATAGGAAATGAGTACATGAGCCCGGTTAACGTGCCCACTCTCAGCGTCGCTAACTTGCAGTGTGTAATTACATAATACATGAAGTGAAGTAAACACAGAATCAGACGTGAAATCTTGAGACTGGTTTAAACAGTCAGCCTGTAAAGGGTCTGGCTCAGTTCTTAAATCGCTGCCGGAGGCTCTGAGCACCAACCAGGGACTCACAGATTAATGGAGTCCTAAGTGGCACAAGATGCAATTTATAGAACCAACATGCAAGAAATAATGACCCAAATTCAGTCCATTATTAAAAACTACAACATCCCTGCCCCTTTGCTAGCCTATTTATGTCATCCAGTTTCCATGGCTACCATGCATCTAAATCTCATGCAGTTTGCAACTGCAACATGAACTTTCCCTCCCAGAGACAGTAAAGAGGGATGACAGTCTGGCTTTGCTGTTTATTAATGTAAAGCTGAGCAGGAAGCAGATCCTCACAACGCCTTCACTGTCCCTGGGTCAGATTAACGGAGCAACCTGACCCCAGCAGGTTCCAGACTCCTCTGGATGTGATCCAGTCTTCTGACACTTCTAGACTAAATGCTGCTGATGCAACATTTGAGATCATTTTTATGTAAATTACAGGAGTTCACCTGATTGGTCATAAATTGACAAACTGATCTTAATGGTGTGTTCAGAAACACACATCAAACTATTTTAGGCAACAATAAGCTGCAATCAGCAGCTCCATGTAAAAAAATAACTCTATGCAAACACCTACAGTTAGAGTGCTGTTTTACTGAACATTGAACCTAATATAGAACAGTTTCCTGGGAGCAAATTGTCTCCGTAGCAACAACTAGAAAAAACAGCTAAAGGCTAAACATAAAATCTTCCTTCTACTTCTTGTACAATTTATGCATTTGTCACTTTTGTAATGAAGACTTTCTGAATGTTTGATTGTTTCTGGCTCTCAGCAGCTCTCAGGTTTACCATGACAGGCCCGACTCCCACAGGCAGCCTGTGAACAATCACAACATGCATGAAACTGCCTGATATGCTCACTTGGATAATTAAAGAATGTTCTGGGAAATCACCAGTAAGTGAGGATTTAGTACGTTCTACAGCTAACATAAGCCACAGGTCGGTGGAAGGAAGCCTTGACAAAACCATGTGGATTTCCCTCCAGCTTCCAGCGGACCAAACATCACAACCAAAGAGCCAGAGACAAAACTGGTATCACCACACACACACACACACCCACGCACACACACCCACACACACACACACACACACACACACACACACCCACACACACACACACACACACACACACACACACACACACACACACACACACGCACACCCACGCACGCACACACACACACACACACACAAACAATATCTTGCAGGAGAAGGAAGATGACTTCACTTCTCCACAATGAAGTGACTCATTGTTCCTCATTTAGCTGCTAAAACAACCAGTGGAAAGAAAGAAGCAAGCCTTTGTCAGCAGAACACAGAAAATCAAATGGAAATCAGAAGAGTGATTTTCATCTGGCCTGTGAGCACGAGTCACTCAACATGGAGGTAAATCTAACCGTCATCAATCTGGAGTCTAAGCAGCAGAACAGTGAGAGCTGCTGGAGGATTCACTTTGATTCTACACTGAATATAAATTAGAATAATATAGAAAAGAATTATTTTATTTCAATAATTCAATTCTCAAAGAATAACACAGCATACAGATTCGTTCCACACAGAATGATGTGTCCAATAATTCATTTTTTAATTCTTATTTTCAACTAACAAGAACATGACATTAAAGACTAGATAATATAGATAATAAATCAGATCAATAAAAACCGTTTTAATACAGAAATGTATATTTAATATCTACTTAAAGTTTATTTTCAAAAGCTACTTTTGATCTGACAAACGAGCCTCAACAGAACCACGGTTCTGATTTATTGAATATGACTGCATGTGGTTCTTTGTGCAGCGGGAGCTCTGCAGCTTTGAGCTCCATGGCTTGACGTTTAGCGCCACCTGTTGGTTGAACTGAGTGTTTGCTGAGATCCTTGAAACCTCAGTGCATGTGCAGGTTGAGGGTTTTACAACATCAACTTGGAGATTCATTATAAAGGATTAAGGAAAATATTTTTTTTATAAAAGAGGAAAACTGGAATTAAAGTGAGAAATTTTCTTTTATGTTTTTGTGGCTCTTATTCATAATTATCTGGACAGGATGGGAGGAGAGAGATGGGGAACAACTGCTTTGAAGACTGCAGCCTCTATACGGTGCTCTTGCTCTACCGCTGACCACTGGGTCACACAATGCAAGAGTGTTTTTTTTTTTTTTTAAGTTTTAGCAGGTCATACTTGACCACATTTACTATTTTCCCTCTGATGTTGGCGTGGCATGGACAGATCAACTGCAGACACATTTCACTTAATGTGAGGATTCCACAAAGTCTCATCTTTCTCAAGCATTTCTTCAACAGAAGCAGGTGATCTACTGATGAGGATCTGTCGAATATTTTTAAGCTCAAGTTGTGTGAAGACATTTTCAGTTTTTTTTTTTTTTAATTTTATGAAATAATCATCTTGAACAAAATTATCCATGGATGTGCTGGATGTAGTTCAGCTTCAACAAAACACTGAATGTAATTTTAAAAATTCTGTAAAATCTCATTTACATCTTCAAGACAGACTTGGGCACTGCAGCTCCTTAACACCAGGTTGTTTTTTATACATTAGATTTTCCATTTCTGATTAATAAAACACATAATGCAATCAGTGGTCCATGTGTTGATGCTACAATGTTAGACTAACAGCGGTTGGAACCCTACACCTGACAGAGGGTACATGCACTGTTTTATTATTACTGTATTGAAATGATTCCAGGGTTTGCACTGACATCAGGCCACAATTCCAACAAACTCAGAACTTCCTGCATAAGGTCTGCATTATCATTAGATATGGAGACAGAAAAAGCCTGTTGCAATGATGGTGTTTTATAAGCATCAAGGACCAAAAATTATATAATTGTATGACTGAAGTTATTTTTGCTCATGGAAAGCTTTTCATAAACTTCAACTCTACCTGTCCACAGCAGAGTGACAATAGGAAGCACGGCATCTTTTTCATTATTTTGACCACTTGTCATTTTCTGCAAATAAATACTAAATTGTTGCTTGGAATTTCAGAGACATGTTGTCAGGAGTTTGTAGAATAAAAGAACAATGTTCATCTTACTCAAACATATAACTATAAAGAGTAAAGTCAGAGAAACTGATCATTTTAAGTGGTCTTAGTTTTTTCCAGAGCTGCATGTCAAACATGACTTTGAGATGAAGAGAACTTCGACTTTGTTGAAACTTTTAACATGTTGAAAGTGGCCGCTGTCCCTTTAAGAAGTTGCTGCTCTTTCTGACATTCTGCTTCAGTTAGTCATCACTATGCTCCTCCATGATGCCATTTACAACTGTTACTCGGAGCGTTGCACTGAGGAGCAGCTCGTATGATGAGCTCAGCAGACTCTCAGTTCCACCAGGTGTTTCCTAACTGCTGCTGCTAGTCTGTAGGAGCTGAGTGGGGGAGGGTTGATCTGTGAGGCAGAGGATCTGCTTGGAGCCTGGAGCTCTGGGGAGATTAAAATATTTCTCAAACATGCATGAAACAATCAAGGCAACACTCTAGGCACATCTCTAATGAGGGAATGACATCATAACATAATATAAAGCTAAAAAATGTTGCCATCACATGATACTGTCCCTTTAAATAGCTCCCACTTCCAGAGCTGGATCATTGTTAGTTAACATTACCACATACAGCAACTACCAGTAAAACAGCTGATACACTGATCAACAGCCAAAGTATTGTCTGGGGTTTTTCATCTGTTTCAGGGTCATGTTGATGAATCCAAAAATCACGTTGATTTTGCTCAATCAGGTCAACTTTCTGAACTATGGAGCAACATGAGCATCAAAATGCAGGACTTGTTCTCACATCTAGAGAATCTGGATCAATGATGAGCAGGAGGAGAGACGCCATCAGGACAGAAAAGAGACGGAGAATTTTGCACAATGAAGACGTAATGTTCAATTTGAATGTACTTACACATATTAGTGTTTATTATTCAATTTACAGAAATTCAAGTTTTTAACATTTAATTAATACATTCTGTTAGAAAACATTATTTTCCTCCTAAAACCATTTTGGAATGAGAAATATTAAAGGAAATGAACTGATAATGTCACAAAAATTTCACTAATTTAGTCAGAAGATCAAATTTCTCTAAATCAAATTAGAATAAAAACCTGATTAAGAAAAATGGATCATTTTTGGATCCAGCGGTGCAAAATAATCCTAATTCAGTTAAAAAATATGGGCAACTTCCAAAAAATATGTTCTTGTAACCTAGTGTACAAAAAAATGTTTGCATAGAGATCATTACCATGATCTCTATGCAAACATTAATATCACTGCATACCAGGTTTTCCTCTGTCTCGTGCTCCACATTGTAAACCAGTGACAGCAGAGATGCTGCTTCCTGCATCTGCATTCCAAATACAGTCCCAGATGTTTCCACAAACTGCAAATCCATTTACAGCCATCTGGAAGTATTCAGGAAATAAATGAGCAATAGTTCATGGTTTGGGTTCATTTAAGTTAAGAAGTTAAGACAAGAGTAGTCGATCAGGATCCAGAGTCATTAACCCTTTATAGGCCAACGAGTAGAAACAACAAAAGCTCATTTTAAATCCAATAAATACAGGAGGAAAATAAGCAGTGGTATTAAATATGATGTTGCAGAATGTAAACTGGTAGAATATGCAAACTCCATGAAGAGACAGACCCCAGGCTGGGATTTGAACCCAAGACCCTGAATGGTTGCTGAAAGGCAGCAGTGCAGCCCAGTGAATATCCACAGATGCTTTTTATGGAATTGTAACATAAAAGCTGGATTTGTGGCTGGAATGAGGCCTGAACACAGACTGTGTGCAGACTGTGGTGAAGAGCATGTTCACCCGTCAGAACGATCCCCCAACAGGACCACCATCCGCTGTCACCCCCACAAATCTGACCTTCATGGAAGAAAAGCACAACGTTGTTTAAGGTTTGCATCATGTGCAAACCTTAAATATGCAAGAAGATGCTAAACTCTTTAGCTTCCTTCCAAAAGCAGCAGTGTGCATCATCCTCACCGCACCATGCCCACGGTGGTGGCAGCAGTATGCTGCGGGGATGCTTTCCTCAGCAGGAACAGATCAGCTGGTCAGAGTTGATTTGAAGATGAACAGAGTGAAATAAAAACTGATGAAAGTTGAAGCTAGTTCACCTTCCAGCAGAGCAGCACAGCCAGGGTACAACGGTCCAGTCAAAGCAACAAGAAAACTGAAGGCCATAAACTCTATCCACACGTCTCTGGATGTAAGAGGGGCACCGTCAGCATGTTCTTTTATTATTCACTTTCTTATTCTTTAAAGTCTTGGAGAACCATAAGTCATTTTCCTCCCATGCTTGCTCTGTGTTGGCCGATCAGAACGGACGGTAAAGTTTTAGTTTGGAACATGATAACATGTGAAACCTTGTGGAAGGATCTGGATTTTTTTTCCTCCTGGTTACTTTATTTGAGCTGTTTGAACACAGATGTTCAGCTTTCTGAATGTTTTTTCCCGAACTCCTTGACTGTCTGAAACAGAACTTAAAACAATCAGTAACACAGTGAATCACTGCACAGATACACATCTGTTCACCATTCAGTTTATTGTAGAATGCCTTCTAGATCTCCTTTTCACAGGACGTAGGAAACACCTGCAGGTTACATGTGGGATGAATCTACCTCAGAAGGGGCCTGGCCACTTTAAAAACACTTACTAAAAAAGGAAATAAAATGTCAGAGTAGCCAGAGCAAAATCAGTGACTGTGCAAACATATCTGGAGGATGTGAGGCATAAAGTACATCAAGTGTTCCTGTAAAGCTGTTAGGAAACAGATTCACACATTCCTCTGCTTTCTCACCAGAAAACATTCCCACCTCAGCCTTAATGTTAAAATCTGCTCCGTTTTTTACTCTGTAATAGCTGTCCCATAAAACAAGCACTTAAATGTAGGCAATCTCTAAGGCAACATGTGAACTACAAGCAGACTGCGCTCAAACGCAGCCTGGACAGCAAGGGCCTTCCCAGACTGGTTCTGATCCGCTCCAACGGGAAGATACCACAGAACCAATTCGCCAAATCCACTGCTGGATACAAAATACAAAACATTACACACACAACAATACTGAGGTCAAACAATCAGGGAATCCACAGCTTAGTGTTGGCTCCAGAAGCTGCAGGAGGTGAAGGAGCAGCAGCAGCCGGACCTCCAGCTGCTGCTGTGAGGCGTGACCAGGAGAAGGGTCCAGGAGGAGAACGGGGACCAGCTGGAGAGATTCTGCTCGTTTCCAGGAGACCAGGTGTGTTTTGCATAAGTAGGATCCCATGCACACAGCAGGGCACATTCCAAACCCCCTGCTAGCTTCTGATTGTTCTGGAGACGGTTAGCTAAATGAACTCCATCCCAGTTTCACATTCTGAGGAGCTTCATGATGATCCAAACACACACTCACAAGGCAGCCTGGAGTCCTGAGTGCAAACGCAAAAAACCCACACAAGCTCCCACTGCTGCGGCCTCAGCCTGTCCGTCCTGCAGCAGCAGCTGCTTCTCAGTCAGTCCGTCAGTCCGTCAGTCAGCCTCCCGCCCCTCCTGCTGGGGCCGTGGTCACAGAAGATGCTGCAGCGGTTTGTCTTCTTATAGAGTCTATGATGCAACATGCAGGACATGCTGGATGGGGACATGTATGTGTGTGCGCGGGCGTGTATGTGTGTGTGTGATGCAGTGAAGCAGAGAGGATGCTGGGTAGTGTCTTCATGATGTGCCCTGTCTCTTCTGCTGCTGCACCCGGATCAGTTCCAGCTGCTTCTTGCACTTCTGGTAGTAGGTGGACAGACTCTTGTTCTCCTCCAGCAGCTTCTTGTGCTCCTGCACCAGACGGGACGTGTTCTGCTGGTCCTTCTCGTCTTGGTCCAGTTCAGCAATCAGCTCCGTCCTGCACACACACACACACACACAGGTCACTTTAAACACACACTTGAAGTAATGCATTCCAAACCATTTCCAGGCTGTGCTGCCATTCCATAAAAACATGAAACAGTTTTAGTCCAGTAACCTGATAGGTTTATCTGGAAGCAACTCAACAGTTCAGCAGATCTTTGGACAAACCTGGATCAGATTTCACAATGTAAGTGAAGTTGGTCTTAAATTAAATGAGATCTTTATACTTTACACTTAGTCATTGTATAGCTGCTGATATCTGTTACATCTCTATTTGGTTTGTGAAAATTCCACAAAATGACAGTTTAAATGCTTCTAACATTGAATCAGACCAAGTTTAGGTTTAAGAGGATCTAGAAGCCAAAGAAATGGTTAAACTCTCCGTTTACATTTTGAGACCAGGGAGCACAAAATCTACAGATTTGATGTGGTAAATCTAAGACAGGAAACTTAATTTACTGAAATGTCAATGTTTATCTTTTTCTTAATGGAAAGAAAATCAAGTCTGGAAGTCATAATTTTATGATTTTTCCCAGACTTGTTGACTACAAAACAAAACCCTGGTAATTTCTCACAGCATCCTAACATGCACAAAGGGTGACAGATGATTTATCACCTGGATAAACATTTCATCATTTCTGAAGTTAAACCATGGATACAAAACATTCACTAAAAGTGAACATTTTGATGCATCTTGAACTGATAACTTTAATCACCAACATACTGCCGTTACTAGTGAAACTAAGGTTTTAACTGGTCAGTGTAAGCACTGAATGCTCCAAACAACATTCAGCCTGTTAAAACAACACGTTTAAAGAGTTTATTTTTATTTGAGCGTCGTTTCAAGGTGCAACGCTGCAATGAACCTGGTCAGTTCAGTTCAGAGGGAAGCAAGTTGTTAAAGGAGAAGTTGTTGTGACTCAACAGTTCACAGGCAGAGACACCAGTAGATGCATTATGCAAGTAACACTAACTCACACACTTACACACATGCCCATAGAAGGAAGATGAAGTTATTGTTTCTATTTACTTCCTTCACTGATATATTCTCTGATAAAACAGATGTTGAGAGTTTGCCATGAACAGCCAGAGTTGCAGCAGCTACACTTACTTCCGCTGAATCAGCAGGGCGATCTCAGTTTGGACTTTCAGATATTCTTGGGCCATTTTGCAGTGCTGCTCAAACACCGCCATGGACTCTTTGGAGTTCGGACAAGGAGCAAGAGGCTGGAAGACAGAGTATGTTGTCAGGAGTAATGGAGGCAGAAACTGAAAGCTGCTACAGACTACAGCTAATTAAACCCAGCTAGCAGAGAACTGGCAGCAGAGAGGATGAGGTACCTGCAGCTGGTGATCCAGGGTCAGATAAGCCATGGGAATGGAGTTGTCTGAGCCGTTAGTGTCTGTGAACAGAGCAGACAGAGATAAGCTGATGGTTGCTGTGGCTGAAGTTCACAGTGACAGCGCTTTGCAAGAGGATTTAAAGACTTTCCCTCATATTGTTATGTTACCAATACTTGTGATACAACATCTGAATGGGATTCAAATGATGAACCAACACAGTAACACTTAATGTGAGTTAGTGTTACTGTGCATAATTGGAGAGTGGAGGGAACCCAAGATATGTTTTTGTTTTTAAGGTTTTGTTGACTCTAGTGACCAGGAAACAGGGTAATGAGAGAGGGGAAAGACATGTGGCAAATGTTGCCAGGCCGGGAATCGAACCTGCGACCACCGCCACGAGGACTAAGGCCTCAATACGTGGGTCGTGCTTTGCTCCTGCGCCACCACAGCACCCCTGAGATATGTTTTTTAGTGGTTTTACAAGTACAGATAAAAAAAAGGTGATTTGCAAAGACAAAGTCCAGAGTGTCACCAACAGCTTTCAGAAGTCACCGAATAAGGAAATGGAGTGACCTGTGTGTGTTTAATCTCTGTACAGTGCTGGAAGCTCAGGTGTTCCTCGAAGGCCTCAGATGTTAGTTAGAGAACATCAGAGAACATCCAGCATCATGCAGACCAGAGAGCCCAGCAGAGCTAGGTTCTACCAGAGGTCCTGGTGGGCCGGTATCCTGTAACTCTTACATGTCTCCCTGATCCAACACATTTCAATCAAATAGTTGAATCACCTCCCAAGTGCAGTCAAGTTCTCCAGAGTCCTGCTAATGACCTCATTATTTGACTCAGGTGTGTTGAAGCAGAGACACATCTAACGGTTTCAGGACTCCGACTCTCGAGACCTGGACCTGCTCACCCCTGTTCTACAACTACATCTCCCAGAGATCTGTCCAACCAATCAGCTCATGTGTAGAGTGTGACACGGCGGCATGTGCTGCCTAGCAACACCTCAACTGACAGGCCAGGCAAGGAGAGATTTACACAGCTCAAATGGTAAAATCTGTTGTTAGGACAAGCATGAATTAATTAATCATTAATTAACTAATCAATTAATAAGTGTGCACACTACAACTCTAACTCTTTTATAAAAGAGTTGCACAAAGAGGACCACAACTGAAGGAAAGCCATCCAAGAGCTTGTTTAAATTTCTCCAAAGGCCATGTACTGAGCTCAACAATCATGTGGCGGATGGTGCTGGGGTCAAAGGTTATTACTTTTGGTATCAATATAAAATGTGTGGAGAAACTGTACAAGGTAGTGAACTGGGAGCAACAGTGCACAAGTAATGTCATGCAGAGGTTTTCATTAGAAGTTTTAGGTAAGACAAGCTGATGGCCAGATGATGTTTGTGTTCCAAGTGTGGGGTCACCTGTGGGGTCATCATGGGGGAAGTAGCTTCTGCTGTTTGTCTTGTCAGGTGGCCTCACACTGGGACTGGAGGAGCGGCTGCTGCTCCTGCTCCCCTGAAACAGGAAAGACACACAGTCAACAGAGAACTCTTACACACATACGGACTGCCAGAGGTAGAAATGAACCAAGACCACATGCAGTTCATGACACATAAAAAACCCCCACTAGGGCCGTCAACATTTCAACATTAGGTGAATATGAAAGCTACCTATTTTGACCTAAAAGCCTCTCTCCCAGGAGGTTTCCCTAATTCACATCACTTATGTTGTGGACTCGATAGGTGGAGTGTGACAAACAACAGTGAAAGAAAAAAGTTTCCATGACAACAACAACAAAAGTTGATTTTTTTCTACTTTCTTGTGATGCGTTGCTAGCAAAGGTGTGAACATCTTTGTGGAAGAGCTCAACATTTCTCATGCACAAATTATTCTGGTCGCAACATTTCAAACTCAGTTTGATTTGTTGCTCTGATGAAACGGTAATGACCTTCATAAACAGATGTATAATACATGATTGAGCAGCACATCACTGATTTTACGATCCTGACAAATTGTCTTACTGTCATTTGTGAAAAAAACTCCACTAGATTTCAAAGCAGGATTATAAATATCACAATGAATTCCCATTTCTGCCACTTGGCAAGTTAATATCACACAACGCATCAAGAATCTGTATTGAAATTAGAAATATCAATTCCAGATGATGCTACTACTGCCTTACCTGACTGGACTCTGTGCCAATAGCTGGTAGATCCTGGACAGACCGGCGTCTCTGAGCCTCACAGGTGGCTGTGGACAAGAGGACAGGACAAGCAAAAACAAGGGACAGAATGAGACCGTGAGAGGACCAGGAAGCTGTGATGGGAGACACATTCCCTGCTGCTGCTCGACATGGGACTTATTCATTGGTTTACGTTCAGGCCTCCCAAAATATACTATAGAGTTGGAGGTTTGTGAAGAGAGCTTTCACTGCTTCCATTCCACCACACACATACAGGTGCATTCCAAAAGTATTCATACGTCCGTGTCCGTCAAGCTTCCAAATATGATACAACCACAAACTTCAATAACTTACTTTGACTTGAAAAATCAACAAAAAGCAGAACATGGTTGTGATGAGATATGAAAAGAACATATGGTTTCAGTTGATTCTTATGAATTCAAATCTGACAAGAGTGTGGCATGCATCTTTATCTCAATAGAATCATGTTTAAGTGCAATTACAGTATTTCAGTGGCATTTTAGCAATTCTAAAAATTGAAACTTGGAAACCTGCACACTCAGATGCAGGTTTCCAAGCATCTGAGTGTCTGTGGCCAGTCACTGTTTTGTCAAAGATTTTAGATTAGATTTAGGTCTGGACTTGACCTACGTACTTTATTGCAAGTCTGGTTGCATGTTGCTGGCAGGTGAATCCCAGTCTGAAGGCAAACTAAAATGTTTTCTCCATTAATCATTTTAATCATAATCAATTATCAATAAAAACACAAGTTTGAGGATGAAACTTAACAAAATGGGACAAAAAATAATTGGGTAAGAATACTTTTGCAAGACACTCTTACTGCAAACTAAGTCAAACCACAGCAGCTCCTATTAATGAGTGTGCACCGACAGCCTGGGCTGAATTACAGGCAAATGAACAAATGTTTGGCCAACAAGGCCGAAGAGAACTGAAAGGTACTGCTGGTGCCTGATATTTATTCATTTATGTACTGAACAGATTGATACCATGTTTTATCCAGCTGCAGAAGATATGCAGCATGTGAAAAGTATTAAAATGTCAACAGCCGTCCTAGCAAATATACTGTATTTTTATTAATACGAAATTCATGTCAGATTATAAAGATTTTCCATAGGACACAAGTTGAGAGGCTTCTTCAGTTTTACTGTAATACAGGCCGCTACAGGAGATCTTTCCTGCCAACAGCCATCACTCTCTACATTAACTCTTTGAATACTTTGAATTAATGAGTTACAACATTTAATTTCTCTTTGGGATCAATAAAGTATTTTTGAATTTGAATTATAACCCACTAGTGTTCTGCAACATTACACTTTATGTAAAGGTCTCTTAGCTTTTACCATTCGTACCAGTCTGTGCAATATGTTGGTAATAAGAAACCTTTTTCTTTTTACAAGTCATCAATTTAAACTACTAATATTGATATGCTGAGCAGCAGAGATGCTTTTTACTGACAGACTTCAGCTGCTTTCTTGGCTTTCTATGACTTTTTGCACATTTTCTTCATACATTCAATACGTCTTTCCTCTAGTTCTGGGTGATATGGAAAAAAACATCACGTATCACATTATGGACAATTTCATGTCACAATAACAATATATATCTCAATAGACCACAATTAAGTACAGTTTCAGTTATTCTCTGAAAAATCCGACAAAATAACAGAAACAGGGCTCTGTGATTCTTCTAATCACAAGATTAAAAGAAATCAATTTGTATTCATTATTTACATCTGAATCATAGTTCCAAATTTAAAGGTACATAGAAGATGATATATTGTATTGTTGTTGCAAGCTTAAATAATACCCAACTTCTGCAGGTATTTTATTCTACACCAGATATAAGGGTTCCTCTAACTCTGGCTGATATTGTGCTCTATGAAACACTTCAGCATGAAACATGAGGACACATGTAAACAATGACACAGCACGCAACACAAAACACGTCAGAGCAGACTTCTGAATTTCTTTTTGCTAAACTAAACACACTTGTGTTGGATAAATTGTATTATTAGTAATTATCAAATATTTGTTGTATCATGTAGCCTTGTAGTTACATTTTAGATAATGTTTCTGTGTGTTAAATAACTTTGATTCTATCCTGAGACTTCCCTGGGAAATAGAGGTGACAGCTACTCTCGGCAGCTGTTGTCCTGCAGGACTTCCTACAAGACAGAGGTGTTAATTGCTCCCAGCAGAGTTTTACAAGCCTGACAATAAACTCTGCTCTGTGCTTCTTTGTGATACAAAGCCGTTGCTTTGAAGCTATGCAACGTGTCTTGTTCAACGCCGTTCTTGGAAGCAAAAGGGATCTAGAGTATAGATAACATGTGTCTAGAAGTGAATGTTATTTAGCGCTGCAACCATGTGATGAATGCTTTGACTCCACCCTTTTAGAGTTGCAGCGCCCCTTGTGGCAGGGTTCCTAAAGATCAATAAAAGAGAGGAACAGACAGATGTGTTGCAGAGCGGTCGGAGATTTGTAACTGTGAACACATCTCTGTCTGCTCTCCTCGCGAGAAACAAAGAATCTAACTCTCTTGTCTTTCCTGTGTTTTGTTTAATAGGTATTTAGACCTAACAACTTGCAATGCTGACATTTTAACAAGTTGATGTGCGCAAAGTTTAACCCTGATCTAGGTAAAACTATGAGTTAAATAAATGTAGATGTTACTGGCACTTGAATTGTTGAACTTTCTTGAGTAGCTATGATGCACAAATGGCTCATAAGTGCTAAAAGATGTTCAAAATAATCTCCCTTTGTGTTATGGGATGCAAATGCACACATTTTTCAAATTAAATTTCCCTTTTAGAATTTTTTCTATATAATTTTATTATAAGGTAGACCTACTATGCCAGATTTGCAAATCATCTTTCTATGAATCCTTCAAGGTATTCAAGGTCTTCAGTATTCAGACTACTGAATACTGAAACTATCTAAGAAACAGTTACTAGAAAATAAAGGAGTGAAAAAACAATGATTAGTGTTTGTGTGTATTTTGGAAAGAGATGAGGGCTGGCCATGAGATTATGATGCATATAAATGTACATCCTATTGGCCATAACAGCATTATTAATATTGGATATTGATATTAGCCTACATTTTAATAGGAGTTCATCTCTGATCTAAAGCAATGAGTTTCATCTTTCTTTATCAGATGAAGTTGGACTGCATCACAAAGATCAGCTAAAAAAACTGTTATGTTGTTTTTTATATCTTTATCAAAAAATCTAATCAAAGTGTTCTTCTTGGTATTGAGTTCATAATTGTCATATTATAAAAAGTCTTAAAGTGACACTAATGAAATAATGACTTTCTTAATCTCTATCTGGTCAAATTCAGTGTCTCTCTCATGAGTTGAGAACAGAAGCCATTTCTGACACCCAGAGCTGTCCCCATTCTTTCATATTCATATCTCTGCTAGTAATAATAGCTCTGACCCTCAAAGCAAAGGAAATTAATCAAAATGACTTTTGCAAAGTTAATGGATTTAAAGAGAGAAAAAGAGGAACAAAGAGTCATGCTTTCTCTTGGTCCTTTATGCATGAAAGTCAAGGACAAAACCCAAAGAACTGGTGAGCCGATTTCCTCTTTGTGCCCATGATTTGTTGCAGTCAAGACAGGAAGACAACAGAACACAGAGCCATGAGTTAGCAAAGTTCACTCATCTGCACACTTGACTTGCAGTGATGTTCTCACTGATTTTCCAGTGAATTATTAAAAGTCACGGTCAACTAAAAACTGATGTTAGAAATTGCAAACTCAGATGAGAAAGTTCAATAGTAACTCATGTTCTGGTTTTGTCAACTAAAAAGTAAATCAGAAAGCAATGAGGCAAGAGACAACGTGTGGTTTCCCCTGCGCCGGAACAAACACAACCGTAAATCAGAAAACTAAACAGCCAGGAAATTTAGTGGGGATAAACAGGCAGAAACTAACACAAATGAGAGAACCATGTCAGCTGACAGGACAGCAACCCACAGGCTCAGCCAAGCAAGCTCTATCCAGTCACCAGGAAGCCCAGGGATCCAGTGATACCTGTGACGACGATCTTGGGAACATCCAGAATGGTCCCGAATGATGCAGTTTTGCGATGGCCTGGCTTATACTGGCTGCGTGCTGCAAAAACACACATACACACATACAGCTGCGTACACAACAAGCATGCAGACTGAGACAGACTTTGGGCCCACAGCATGACTACTAATATGGGTCATGTACATGCAGAGCGGAGAGTGAACTTGTAAGAAAAACATGCACCCTGCCCATTCCAGGAGCAGTGCTGTGCAACACTTCTGAGAACAACATCAGCAGGCACTCATCTGCAATGCTTGGCAATGTGGAGAACATTACAGATTGTTAAAGCAGCATCAAAGCCTAGAAAACAACACAGCAAACGCTTAAGCATAAATGAAAGCAGTGGTGTGTCTGCTTTATTTCTCAGCCTGTAGAGGAAAACATGACTGACCGCTGTTTCCTGCAAGCCTTTAAGCTTTAAAACAAACTTAGCACATTGATATGTGAAGTTTACAGAGTTGTGACAATATCTGGGTAAATAAAGAGAAAATGACTTCAGTCTGTGGAAAGAACTCTCTTAAAAGTCCTCTCAAACAAAACAAAACTGTACATATCTTTTAAGAATTTATACTCCCTGCTTATTTTTGTGCAGTGTGATGTCTGCTTGTACCTGCAGGTGTAAACTGCACTGTGGGCTCCAACTCAGACAGGTCAGCACTCATTCGTTTGCTTTCAGAGGATGTAAAGCACTGTGTTCTTGCTGGCAGGCTCTCAACACTGCCCCCTCTGGACAAAGGTAAAGTTCTCAGTGGGTCTCCCTAAATAAAGAAAGAAAAACAGATATTGTTGATTCAAATAATTTCCTTCCAAAACAATACTTAAAAGGAAACCCATCAGGGTATTAAACTGCATTACTTGCATAAAACCAAAGACAAAGAGAGGTGGAAAAGGCACTTAAGTTCCATAGTCAGGTGTTTTGTGAAGTGAGCTCCTAAAAGTTGGACTGAAGCCAAAACCAAAGAGCCTTTACCTGGTAATTCTAACCCTCTAGGGTCTCAGATCGCAACCTTTACATCTCACAGGAGGAAACAATCTTATAAACCAACTGTACACAAACCAACTGACCTGGGCAATAGAAAGATATGAGGAGATTGAAGCTCAGGTAGACTGCCCTGATAGCAGGGAACTCTGTAAACCTTAGAGAGAGTACACCTGAAGTCAACCAAATTCAATGGAGAATGATGCTCCCAGCAGGAGTGTTACTGAGTTCTCCAACGGGAGATGGGAGACAAAACACATGCCAACCAAGTCACAGCTGAAGGACCATCTTTAAAATTATGCTAGACCGTGACTGCAGAGAGGAGCTCCTTCAGTTGCACCCTGATGTACTGGAGCTATGTAAGAGGTATCATCACAGAACATGATCCCAGCAACCACCATATTACACTCCACACGGGCCATGTTCCACCTCTGATCCATGTTCCCACTGTTTTAAGAACAGAGTTTCTTCTTTTAGCTCCCTGGTTCTGATGCTGCTGCCCCAACAAATGATGGTAGAAGAGATGATGCTAGCCCCCATGCCAGAATAAGAATTGCTTGTTTTCCAAAGCCGGATTGCAATCGTCTCTGTTACTCTGAGCGTATCACTGGCAGAGCAGATTTATTCCTAAAAAGATAGGTTTTTAGAAGAAAGGTTTATAGTTGATGCCTTTAAAGCCGGGAGAGCGGACCAATCACACCGCTGGGGCCTCTGCTCATTGCCTCGCGCGCTACCGCTGTTTAATCTCTTAAGTTTACCTCAGCGCGGATCGCGGGCGCCTCCTTTCACTCACACTGGACAGGCTGACCTGTATGGATATTTACATCAACCCCCTGTGAGGAATTATGTTTCTTTCCAGAACTCTACGTCAAGGGAAGAGTTTAAAGCCCACTGCGTTAGCTCTGGTCGCGCAGCTCTATGTAAACCACAGGAATAACTTGCAGCCGTGCTTTCAGAGGTGAGTTGAGCGAGTGGTGAGAATGGTTTATCTTTGTGAACAAAGAGGTGTTTATATCTCAGCATGCTGCCCAGCGTGTGGCTCTGTCTTCAGAGTAAAGATTATGTATGTGGTTCTGGTTGGCTGGTGCATTAGTGGTTAATGACCCAGTGCTAACCTCATCATGCAGGTTCAGCTCAGTGAGGAACTTTCACGCTCGCCTCGTAGTCACACATCACGCTGGCTTTATATTATTTTATTATTTTTTCTAACATTATTTTTCCGGTTACACGATGCATCAAACCATTTTTCCACTTAGTCAACCAGAGTTAATGTGCACGGCTGCGTGGAGATCTGAAACTCTCGTCCCATAAACTCGGGCAACCAAAACAGTTTCTGTGGCGCTTATTAAAAACAAACATAAAATGGAAGAGCCACTAAAGCCACATTAGCAGCAGTAAATTAAATCTCCCCAATCACAGGGATTAGCAAGTTTTCTGGGGGAAACCCTGAAAACAACAATATTACTGTTTATCGCAATCATCTCTGGGACAATTAATCGCCCAGCAAAATTTGTTATTGTGACAGGCCTAACCAGAACCCAACAATAATGTTGGTCTTACCTTTGGTTTGAAATGAGGTGCAAACTGAGGAGTGATCTTGATGGTGTCATTGCTTCCTTGAGAATCACTGTGCTCCATGTTTACATCACTTCTGTTGCTTGTGCTGGTCCCAGTATAGTCCATATATGAAACTAAGATCCAGTAAACAAGAAGGCACACAAGATTTTAAATTATATACATTTTCTCCTTTGATTACTTTTACATCCCTCTGATTTAACAGAATGTTTACTGAGCTTGAAAAATTATTTCTGTCAAAACAAAATACAGAAGTACAAAGTTAACCCCTAACAAAGCACAGCAAATAAAGACAACCCACCCTCAAACTATATAAACAGGTGTACTGAATTACAGTGTCCTTCCACAGCACTTAGTAGATGAAGTAAGAGTAAATAAAGCAGATTTTGATCTAGGATGTGTTATTTGAGTGTTCCCTTTATTTTTTTGAGCAGTGTATTATCTGTAGAAGATGAAGCTAAAGACATAATGAAGCCAGAACAGACACAGTCGTAGAAAATTGAAAAGATTATTCGTTACCTGTACTGTTTGCAGAGTTGCTCTGTGCCTCATCTGAATACTGGTATGGATACTGAAGAGGTTCATCTGATCCTGGGAAGTACTGAGAGGAATAGCAAATAAACAGCCTGAATTTAGTTTTAATCCATGAAATGCACAAATAAGCAAAAAAAACAAAACAAAGACCAGCTCTGCATGAAAATGTGATGAGTTATACAATGAAGCCGTGGGGAAGAGTGATGGATGCTAGTGATTTCAGTTCACCTCATGCTTGTTTAAAACCATCTTTCAGTTCTCCTTTTAAGAAAACACCTTTCAGTTCTCTTGGAGAGAACAGAGAAGGACAGAGAGAGCTGCACTGTACCGACAGGGTGCTTGTTCATGACAAGGTCTGGAGTGGCAGAGAAATATGTCAGACTGGTACAGGACATGTATGAGACATGCTGTGAGACAGCAGTGAGGTGTGCTGTAGGAGTTTCATGTGATAGTGGGAGTGCATCAAGGATTGCCTCTAAACCCCTTCTAAACCCAGCCTGTCCATCAGACAGGAGGCTCCATGGACTATAAGGGTTATGTTACAAAGCATTGAGGTACAGATGACATTGTGATCTGAAGTGAGAGTAGGGAGCAGGTAGAGGACAAGTGGGAGAGATGGAGGTGTGGAGTGGAAAAGAGAAGAATGAAGATTAGTCACAGCAAAATAGAATTAATGTGTAAACAAGAGGAGAACAGGTGGAACGGTGTTGTTACAGTAGAAGAGGTAAAGAAGGTAGAGGACTTTAAGTATTTAGGGTCAAAGGTTCAGAACAACAAACCATTTGGAAAAGAGGTGAAGAAGTGAGTTCAAACAGTTTGGAACTGGCAGAGAAAAGCATCAGATAAAATGGTCTGAGTAAGAATGGAAGGAAAGGTGGGGAAGACAGTAGTGAGACCAGCAGTTGTTTGGTTTAGAGACGGAGGCAATGAGGAAAGAACAGGAGACAGAGCTGGAGATGAAGTCTGAAGAAACATTTGACCTCTGTGATTGCTAACAAGGGTTATGTTACAAAGCATTGAGTTGAATTTTTATTACTGACCATATTATTGCTGCACTGATTGGATTTTTCTGGTTGATCGCTGATTACCACTCTTTAAAAAGTCCCTCCTGCTGATTATGATTTTGGCCAATACCAATTTTCTTTTGTGTGAAATGTCGCTAAACATAGCAAGAAAGTTCCTGAGTTGGAAACAGTTTAACTGCAAACGCGCAGACATGACTTGCATCTTTGCAGTCAAATATCTCTCACTGCAGAGCAGAAGAGAACAGTGGTTGATTTTTAGATCTTTGTCGAGATAGAGAAGATTGGTAGATAAAATTGGCTTTACATATAATTATCAGCCGGGCATTGATCTCACAAAATTAAGAAAATCAGTTGACCGATAAATTGGTCCATCCCTACATAAAATACTTGTTTTCCACCATAATTTACAAATAAATTATTTAAACATCCTACAATGTGATTGTAGGATAAACATTAAATAGCTTGTTTTGAGACCCAATTCACTCATTTTAATTTTGCAGTTATGATCTGTGATCTGTATTATTTGGTAAAACAGTATGTTTAAAGCTCATCATGGAATTTATTAAATTGTGTGAGTGAATACACTGAAACTTTGCTGGATTTTTATTTTCATTTTGTATCTCATAGTTGAAGTGATTAAATTAGCAATGATGAAAACTACAGGCCTCTCGTCCTTCTAAGTTCTGAGGAGAACTTGCACAATCAGTGACTGACTAAATACGTTTTTGCCCCTCAGAACAACAGACCACAGCAGTTCTCCTACAACCAAGCTGAAACACTGCAGGTTTCTTTCTTTAATTTTTAATGAGGAACATTAGAACAGGAAGCTACTTGATATGAATTTTCCCACTTATCCAAAGAAATATTAATTTGGAGACTACCACCACCTGCACTTCAATGAAAAAGTGCAGATGGTGTGAGCAATGGGAGATGACATACTACCTTCATTAGATGAGTCATAATCTTGACTATTTCTTCCATGGAAGGCCGCTGAGAGGGGTCTTTAGACCAGCAGCGTGTCATCAGGCTCTCAATGGGTTTAGGCAAATTCTTGATGAGTGGTGGTCTTGTACCTAAACGCAAAAACATTAGGTTAAAAAAGACAAACAAATCTTGAAAGATAGAACATTTATTTTTTACATCCTCAGAATGAGTTATTAAAGATCCACAGATACAAATTCAGTAACAAAAAGATATTCCTAAGGGCCCTGTTGTGTATGCAAAAATAATGTGCAGTGCAACATTTTACACACAATTTGGCATGTATAAAAATAAACAAAGCATAATGGTGTGTGGTAATCCAAACAAACTTTTAACCTGCCATGAAAATGTGCAGCAGCAACGCAAACTTTTTTAAAATAAATTTTACTTCCTAATTTAACACCTTAAGCTCCGGGCTGCGTCTTTTTAAAAACTCCTGCTCTTTCTGAAGCTGCACCTTCAGAAAGCCAGAGCAATATGGCTCCTCTATTAACCCTTTAACTATGTTTTTTTTTTTACCAGTGGTGCACTGAGAAGGAGTTCCTAAAAAGAGCTCAGCGTTTTTGTAATAATTGAAGTTAACATTTTATGCAATACAATTATTTTATGATTCATAAAATGTGAAAAACACAATACTGCCCCTCTAAGTTTTATTTTAATTTTATTACTTTTACTTTCTGTAAAGTAATACAATAAATACATTTAAAAGGTGTTCTGGAAGGCACATTTAAATAAAATCTACTATTATTAGTTGTCATTGAAAACAGACTCAAGCAGAGGTCGTTGCCATGGTTATTCAGACCAGTGGTGAAAACATTTTGTGTATTTATACCAAATTGCATATGTATTTAACTGTGGAGAAATGACATGCGCAGCTGCGCCCAATTCACCACAAATCGGGATTCATGAAGGCAACATGTATGATGACACGCCTACACACATTTTATACATCTGAATTTTTTTCAGTTCTGCAAGTTTCAGAATTTCTCCCAACAGCAAACTTTCAAACGCTGAGCACTCTTATATACATGAATCCCATGGTCATTTTCTTTAATCATTGTGTGCAGGACAATAAACTGCATGTGTCAGTGGATGGGAGCCTTAAGGCACGTCTGAGGCCTCTCAGTGGCCGACAGCTGGACTATGGCCTCTGGATCCCACACACAGACAGACGACATTTAAAATCACAGTGTGACTCACCGTTGTGAACAGCCCACATAATGCGAAAAGCTGGTCCACCAATTTCATCAAAGGGCTTCCTGCGAGTGATCACTTCCCAGAGAATGATGCCCCAGCTGAAAACATCACACTTCTCGCTATAATTGCTGCCTGCAAATACAGAGGGAGCCACAAAAACACTGAGCAGATTTTCAGACAGAGAAAACTCAAACTCTCATACTGATGACTGATAAAATCAATTCTCTGTGGCAAATTTAAGATGCAAGAGAAAGATGTGCCCGAGAAAACAGAGCAGCAGAAGAGCAGTTATTTCCTCGTTGCTTTCAGAAGGGAGAAGGATGAAAATATGCAAGCAATTTTTACTGATGAACAGCTCCTGTGTTGCTTAATTACAAGGCCTCTGTTGAAGAATAAACGTGCACATCACAGACCTATTTTAAATTTGCTGTGCTGGTGTGTTTTGATTGCTCTTTACACCGATGCAAATTAGTTGTGAAGAGTTCATGGAGAGGCCAGGAGAAAGTTGTTTAATTGCATTTGAGTCGTGTATCTCGCCTCCAAAAACAAGGAAATGACTAGATGTTATTTCATCTTTTCTCCTGACCCTCTCGCCAAGAACACGTCTCATCATTTAGTGATACATTAGGCTGCTGGCTGAATGAGAACACAAATTCTACACTGTAGTGTCCCCGGGGAAATAAAGGCACAAGTATCAAACCATCCATCTTTTTGCCTTGCTTTGGTGACTACCATCAATAAAGCAGAGTGTACGATGGCTGAGGATGAATCAACTATTAATGTATCCATGCTGGCAGCACCAAGATGCAATTAAAGTGAAAAGTGCCTGTGCAAAGTGAACTGCAAGAAGGAAAACAAAAAAAATGGCTGAACGGGTTTGTGGCAATTCAGAGAGAATGTGCAGAAATAAATAAAAAGAAACATATCAGGATGCATTCTGTTCCAATAAAACCAGGAGGGCAGCAGGAATGCCATTTCTACTTGCCTTCAAATACCTCTGGGGCCATCCATGCTGCACTTCCTTTGTTGTTGGTCATGTGGGTCTGGATATCACAGGCTGTTCCAAAGTCACAGATCTTCAGCACTGTGCCACCTGCCACTAGAAGTAGACTGGAACAAACAATGGAGCAAATAAAATCAATTAGAAAAAAAGAACTACCAGGATGTGCTGAAATAACTGCACTAATAAGATTTCTCACAGACAGAGATTCCTTTCTAGAACTGTTTTTTTTACCTTTTGTAAAAATACCAGTTTGGCTAATTCTACAAACAAAAGTAAGTACCACCACCAATTAGCCACATTTTTATTGCAACAAGTGGAACCCATGAACGCATGTTTCTCTCCTTAGGTTAAAGGGGAGAACCATGTGTTGTATGTATTCACATCTCCTTCTGCTCTGGCCTATGTGTGACAACTTCTAATCATCCCATCAGCTTCAAAGCAGAAACATTGACCAAATACTGATCTTCTTAGCTGGAATTAGTTGGATATTTTAGGATTGTTTATGATTAACATTTTTTATTTATGGAACTGGGTACTGACCCAAAGAAGCAAAATTCAAGACTATTGAATTCCTATTCAAGAGTGTGCAGCATTTCCATTCATTCAACAAGTTTTCTTCTACTCATATTTTATTGATAAGTGAAAAACTATTAATCTTTTAAAAAATTGGAGAGGTGCATTTTTAAAAGTATACTATTTTTAAATCGGTTATTCTAAAAATTGATTTTACTGAGTGTGAGATTAGAGATATTATTTTATTGACATTTTTTACATGCAAAAAAAAATTGTTGCCATGTAGTAAATAGAGCTACAATAGACAGAATTATTATTAGGTCTCTGGGATTCTTTTATATAATCTTTATATATGCTTTACATATGCTATTTTTTAACAAAATATTAAAGAAAAATATTTTGTTAAATTTTCATTGTTTGAACAAGTAAATTCTGATTGAGGAGTTTTATGTTTCAGTGAATATGTTGAACAAATTGTTCAGTCAACTAACGTCTAAATATATAATTTGGTTTCTTTGAATTACTTTCATTTTGCCAGTAAACTGGTGGACATCCTGAGGAGCAGCCATAGCTAAAGATTATTGCAATCCAGATGTGCTAAGCAACGCTACAGCAAGTCTGTTCTGACTGAGGCTGTCAGACCTTTTAATACACACGTAGTTGTGCATTTTAAATGGTGAATACATTTTTAGCAATGTCTATTTTTCCCAAACAAGTGAAAATGACAAAAGAAATACAAGATATTGTGAATTATTTTTTTGGTCTGAAAATAAACTCAAATTGCACTGAAAAGGAACTTAAGAAGTTTGAAAACCACAGTTTAAAAGAAATTTGTTCCTGGATAAAGTCAGATTATCTGTAAATTAACATATTTCAAGTGTGTGAAGCACTTTAGATCTCAAAGACGTGATTCAATAACACATCACTGGCTCTTAAACAGTTTATAGGTAGCAAAGCAGTGAATAATGAAAGAGCACAATTTTTAGGACTTTTACTTCTGCTTCCTTGGGACTTTATGAGGTTGTCTTTATGTTTGTATCATGCTTACCTACTTGACACAACTGAGGGACAACTTTCAAACCTCTGACCTCGCAGACTCTATTCAGCAACTTGACATTTTCTAAGCAGCCCCATCTCTGAACTAAACTAAATCGCTTCTGCATTGCATTACACATTATTAGTGTTTTTCTTTTATTAATGACATTCTTATTTTGATGCAGGAGGTGTATACATTTATAACCTGGAAAGCAAACAGTTTTTGCCTCACTGCGTTTGTGTGCTACCAAGATCAGAGAGTGAAGTCAAGGCACTTCAGTGATAGTTACACAAGAGACAGCGGTGTGTGTATAGTGAGAAGGAGCATACTTGGGTGGTTTGAGGTCCCTGTGAATGAGAGCCTTTGGTTTCATGCCATGGAGATAGGCCACGCCCTGGGAACACTGATAACACCAGCTCATGGCATGGGAAGCAGTGTAATAAGGGAGGGGTTCAGCACCATGCAGCACTGTGAACAAGAGAACACAGTCACAAACACCACCATGGACAACAAACTTAAAAACAACAGCAGCAAAAAAAAAGAAAAGAAAAAGAAAACAGGCAGCAAACTGGGTCCTGCAGGCACACAACACAGTGCCACACATCTACTCAACTGTCTCTTGGCTATAGCTGCTTCAACAATTAGACAAGATAAAACTGAGACCTTACAGTTATAAACAGCATTCACATGAGATCCCAAAAACATTAAAGGTATGGTTTCAAAAATATTGCGCTTGGACTAGAAGAGTGTACAGAATGGAAACCATGACCAAGCTCATATCACTAGTCTGTGTTAAATACTGTCAGCTCTACATACAATACACACCTCACAGCTTCATTAATTAACCAATTATATTCAAATCATAATTATTTTGCAAATAAGAAGTCCACAAGTTACTGGACAAATAACATTTCATTCATTGTGACTTGAGTCACAATTCCCTAAATGTTGGGAAATAATTTTTATATCCTTGAAAAAAGCCTCAGGAGACAACAGTCCAACACTCTACTCCAGAATCCAGCTATGCTGCAGCACAACAGGATCAAGCTACAGAAAAAATGCTGAATTTACCCAAGTCAACTACAGCTATGCAGACCTTCACATAAAGATAAAATTCATTCTTAACTCAGAAAAAAACACATACATGTAAGATAAAACATGAGGGCATCTTGTACTTGGTGTGCAAATCTAAGTCTATAGTGAGAACAATAAAGTAAAAATAGATACAACAGTCACAACCACTACAAACACTGAAAGTCACTATGCAATGACGAGTTGTCAAGAAAATCCAACAAGTTTCCCATCAATCATGCAACAGTGAAAAGGTCAACTGAAACAGGGCTGTTCCTCATCTCAAGGTTGTGGTTTTTAAAGAGTGTAACAGCAGCATCTGGACTCACCATTGTACAACGATCCACCTTCAGCATATTCCATCACCAGGCAGACCTAAAGGAGGAAAAAACCCTCATCAAGGAACCAAGACAGAAAATTCATGGCATGTACTCACTCTTAAGTTAACTTACCGGACTTTTACAAGAGCCATACAACTTCACAATATTGGGGTGGTTGACACGTGAAAGCTGCCTGAGCTGGTGATAAAGACGAAACATCATACATCATTCTGTCTGCACAGCTCAGCAAGAACATTATAACTGCTTACAGGCCAAAACACATATTGTCTGGTTAAAATGGCCGCCGGCAGTGAGTGGAAAACATCTTGTCAACATTCGCTCCTCTCAAATCATGTGTTACACGACTAATGCAAATGGGCAACAAGTACAGCCCTAAAAGATGACAGAAGAGCTTAAACAGGTTTTTATACAATTTCATCAGATTAATCACATGCTTAACTTTATAAGCTTGAAAAATAAAAGCATTTCTCAAAAAAAAATGCTTAAGAAAATGTTCCATTGTCTCAAACCAAACATTTCGATCCTCCAAGTTTTTAGGAAGGTTTAAAAAAAAGTCAGGATTGTTCCTGAAGTGGACCAATGATTTTCTCAAAAACAATTTCAGATTCATAAAACATTTCAATTAGTTGTAAAAAATTTTTTAAATCAACAACTGGGACACATTATGGATAAAATATTATTATTACATGTGTATAAACATCGTTTCTGATCATTGATGCTCTTGTTCAATTTGTGAAAAACAAAAAGAATGTTTTGTAAAAATATTATCTCATCTTTTTGACATGAAGCTACTATTGTTTATCCTCTAATTAGCTGAATGCATTATTACTCCTCAAGCAACAGGGTAAAAGGTAATAAAGTATTCAAATATATATGTTGTTTTAATCACAGTTACATAATTAAAACTTCTGCAAATTTGATGTTGCTGTTGATATTCACTGTGTATGGTGATTAGAAACATGACAGAATTAGTGCAATTCTAAGACATCATTCCATGGTGAGCACTAATTTACTAATGTATCAATACACTTGGGCATAATTTTTTCATTTTCAGAAGGATAAAAAGACTTCAAAGTGTTAAAGGTTTAGAAAGACATTACCTGTAAAATACATAAGCAGAGTTTATAAAGATAATTTTCCTACAACTGTAATTCTTGCAAAGTTATTTTAATGGCTGTCAGGAACTAAACAGTGGATAAAAGCACCACAAGCTAAAACTCAGACAAAATATGAACATGACGCATTTTCTCGACCGTAATAATGAGGCTGAGGGCACACAAGAGCCAAAAGCAACAATGAGTTGATATAAAAGAAGCTGTGATTCACTGAGAGCAAAAGTAACAGCTGTTTCCCTCTTTTTAAGCTCCAAACATACCTCTAAAACTCTAGTTTGCCAGTATGGTGGAGAGGAGAAGGATGCTGCAAAAGCAACAACCTGGTTGGAGAAAGGAACTTTGCACAGCAGTAGCAGTGTATGATATAACAAAAGAAAACCAAGAGCTGACTGCAGGCTCTGTGATTTGTGGACAAAACCTTTATAGCATAGTTTTTTTCAGTGCTACTAGCACAAGTTTGGTTCAGGTATCAGATGTAAAGTCATTACTAAAATTAAAGAAATAAAATGATCCTCATTAAATGATTTGTGATACAAATCACTAACAATATAAAAACACCTGAGACAACAGATGATCTGTATAGCTTTGTAAAGGCCTGTCATGGTATTTTGCTGGTTGATAAATTGTCCCAGAAGTTATTGTGATATACATAATGCAATGCTAATGGTATAATTCAGGAACACATTGTCAAAGATCAATAAGCTTTAAACTGTAATGAACATTTAAACACTGGAACTGTAAAAGATTTTAAATATCCAAAATAAACTTTAACAAAATAAATGACATCTACAAAGAATTATGATGTTTCTGTCCTTCAAAAAAAGGGCAGGTTGAGACCAAAACACCAGAGTTTTGTCATCCAATTTTTGGTAGAGAGAGAGAAAAAAGAGAAAATTGATAAATCATGAAAATGGATATTATTGAGTTTGTTTCAATTTATCATGTGATTAATTATTTACTGCTTATTGCGACAGGCCTGACAGTGCTACAAGGTGGAAATGGCTCAGCCCTAATGGTGCACTCTATCTGTACTGCCTAGTTGAAGATAACAACTGGAAATACAGCAAGAAAGGCCCTGTTTACACTAGTAATGTAAAGTAAACTAAGTCACATGTTGTACTGTGAAATGTCTAAAATTGAAATACAATCCTTTTGTGTTTGAACACACAAAAACCTGAACTACAGTATTTTAGAACTACAACAATAAAAAACTTCACCAGTGGCAACAATAAAACACTCAGCTCAGGTTTGAAGTCATTTGCTGAATGTGCTTCACCTTTCAAGGAATTTCAGTCCCATACCCTTCAAAAATTAAAGTATGTTTTACTGATGGATAAGAAATAGACACCACATCAGACCTTCAGAGGTCGAGCAGAGTCCAGGTACGTCAGTGTTGTCAGGGGCAACCAAGGTGATACTTTTGGATGCTGCTCTGATCACACTAATATCTTTCAACAATAGAAAACACTATATGCATAAAGTATGCTCATCTATGTTTTATCAAAAATCTGAATTTCTAATGTGACAGTGCTGCTACTGCATGTTATATAGCACTAAACACAAGAACTGTAGTAAAGGTAGACAGTACCTCGACAATAAATGCCTTCCTCTCTGATTCACTCTCAATTGTCTTTATCGCAACATCTTTGCCTTTCCACTTGGCTTTGCAGACAACTCCAAAAGCTCCTCTTCCCACCACCTATACAGGAACAAACATAATAACATTCAAGATCATGAGTAATTACCATACTATGTAAGCTTCATACTCTATTGGTGCAACCCACCTCTTCAACTTCAATATCCTCATAGTTTATTTCTTCAAACGGATATCCAGGTGGTGTTTCCAGCATGTCAGAGGGCGGCAACGTTTGAGACATTACTAGCTAAAATAAGCTAGTAACTTACTGGAAAAAAGAGACATTTGTAAGATATGAAACAATAACAGATCGTAATTACCATTACTTATAAAATTCAACAGAATATATAGCTGAATTAATGTGAACACGGATAAAAAAGTGGCAATTTTATGATTGTAAAGTTATTATCAAAGGGCATGTCTAATTCACTGAATAAATTGGTGAACAGTGTTTCTGATGTTCTTTTGCAAGCTGTCAAAACGGCATAACCACAGCCTTTACCCAGCTGGCTACTCAGCACGGGTAACAGCAACAGCCCTTTAAAAACCGCCCTACTACAGATTCAGAACAATTTTGGCTTTTTTGTCGGTAAATTAAACAATGTAACTCTGACAATATCAAAGCAGAGCGGAAACAACTACGACTTTGCATCTGACACACCACAGAACCAGATGAAAACAGGTTATTCTAGAAAGGCCTAGAGCTTAACGCTAGCCATCTTACGTTAGCCTTGTAGCCTGATAGCCACTGTTAGCTACGGGGACTTGAACCCTACCCTTCGTCGTAGATGTGTCAGCAGTGCCAAGACGTAGACATAGGGATGTTATCCTCTACTCCTGTTCTGGAAGCCGAAGGATAGCGTCCATCTTTAGAAAAAGCTTCTCCCCGTCCACTGGACAGCCAGACATAACTTCTTCTCAACTCGCCAAGCTGTCTTGCTCGGTATTATTCTTCGCTGATACTTAGCAGCTCCATCAGGAAGTGTGTGCACACTGCAATTCGGTCCCCTGAGCACTAAAACACGGAATTTTCTTTATTCTCTTTCTAAAAATTACTGCACCGCCTATAATAATAATAATAATAATAATAATAATAATAATAATAATAATAATAATAATAATAATAATAATAATAATAATAATAATAATAATAATAAGAATAATAAGAATAATAATAATAATAATAACAATAATAATAATAATAATCCCAAGCTATTTCAAAGAAGAAAAAAATAAATAAACAGCAGCATTATTAAACTTAGCAAACAACTTTAATTTTCGTAAGAAGCTAAATAAATCATAGTTTAAAATGGTTGTAGAAATTACTTTTTAAATTCTTTTGGCACTATGCCTCCCAACTATCTTTACTCAGATAATATAACATTACTTAGAAGAACAAATTCAATTCAATTGAATAAAAAATGCTTTATCAGTCCCAAAAGAAAATTAAACATTGTAACTTATATTAATCAAGGTTTTTAAAATATTTGCTGTAGATGCTGATCCCTGTGGGCAGAATATCCTGTACCAGTCTGCATTACACAGTACTGACTCTGACTGAAGACACTCTGCTGTTGTAGAACAGTCCATTATATTTTTCATTTTTTGAGGAAGCCTTTGAACAGTGATCACAATAATAAGATTTGATTTAACACTGTTTCTTTTGAAATCTGCAACCACCTTTTTTGTTTGTTTGCATTCAAGATAAGATTTTTGTTTCCACACCACAAAGTGGTGTACCAGCTCTCTGTACTGGCCTTCTTGTCTACCTCTGATCCACTTGCAGAGTTAAATGTTTCTGCAGATGAATTCTCTGCTGGAGAATTCATCTGCAGAAAAAGATGTAGTGAAAAGGAATGGTGAGAATACAGTCCCCTGTGGTGCTCCTGTGGTGTTGACCACCTTCACTGTAAAATCTAATTAGTTCATCTTGCTTAACAATATTATGCAAACTAATTGCCTCAAAACATTAAGCAGAATAAGCTTAAGATAAGTAAGTAAACCTAATTTATTTTAAATAAGCAGTACTAAATCAAGTAGTACAACTAACAGGGAAAAAAATTAAGTACATATGACTCAAATTAAACAAACCAATTTTTTGATTGAGTCATTGTCCTTCCTTTTGCTCTTTTTTTCTTTAAATTAAGGTTTTATTGGCTCTAATGACCTTTATTTAATTGTGGTCAGACAGAAAGAAGGGCAATGACAGAAGGAAGACATGCGTCACCAGACCGGGACTCAAACGTGTGACAGCCACGGTGAGGACTAAGGCCTCCATACACAAGCAGAGGTAAAACACAACCTGCTGTTGGCGCAGAGGTTGTTTTTACCTCTGCGCCAACAGCAACCCTCTCTCCCACTTCACAGAATTACTAACTACATCAAATATTTGAAATGCATAATATAGAAAATAAATATTCTGTGTGATAAAACATACAATAAAGATGAATGCACTCTCACTGTCAACCATCCCTGGCAATGGTTGACAGTGAGAGTGAGGGTTTGAAGGTGTCTGTTGAGTGTCAGATTTATAGGAATACCGAAAACACAAAACAACAGTTTTGGATTGGGACTTTTGCATGTAGAAAAAAAATAAAATTAAAAAATCCACTGTAGCCCAGCTTAATTTAAAATAATACATGGAGACTTGTTCTGATCTGTGTGAATGCTCTCCTGTTCATAATAACGCTGGGATTAGTCTTCTTGTGAGTCAGATGAGATAAATTGGTGGCTCTAGAATAGACCAACAAAAGATCAAGTAAAGCATTTGTACCAGGCTACATGAAGTATTGAGTCAAAGTACTTTCCAATGCAGAAACAAATCACAATTATCAAACACTTACTTTTTGTAAATTAATCCATCTACAGTAGTAAGTTGAAGAACCACAAATTCCAAGAAACTTACTAAAAGTGAGTGTTGATAGCAAATTGATGAAAACTTATTTAAATCAACTTACTGTTTTCTATTAAATACCATTTTGCATTTAATAAAATCAGTCTCACCAACTGTGGTCTGTTTGTCAGGTAGTCATAGATCCAGGCAGATGTTGAGGCCTCCACCACTGAAACTATTGGGCCCTCTTTCAATGGTGTCCTATTTCTGGTAAAAGCTCCTGGTTTTACCAGCTGCTTAAAGACAAAGACTGTCTTTAACAAAAGAAAGTTAAAAATGTGAGACTAATGCTGGTCTCACATTTTATTGATTTCAATCACATTCTGGAATCTAATGTTCCACTGTGAATAGAGCTGGGACCCCAGATTACTTCTACAAGAGGAGGCGATGCTCAGCATCTGTATAATTCGTCTGGTATAATGCACACACGGACAGAAAACTACCCAGGTTGATGAAAAGTATCCATGAAATTAAGTTTCAGAGAAAAACAACTTTCAGGAACATGCTGTATGTGAATGTTTTTAGGGTCATATTTAGAGGATGTTTTATCCATCCCTTCTCTCCCACTGCAGGATTCAAGTCTAAATCAAACAAAAGTTTGTAGAATCTACCCTGAAAATGATCCACATTCTGTTTGGAGTTAAAGGTGGAGCTTTTTTTTAAAGCTTTTTTGGAGCTTTTTTTAGCTTTTTTTTTTTTTTAGTTTTTTTTTTTAGCTTTATTGCAATTAAAAGTTAATTACAATAATTATTCAGTTATTAATGTCAGATAGCCTATTTATACATTTAGTATTCTGCTGAGATACTGAATATGAACACATTCTCAGCCTGTGTCAAAATTTACCCAGACCTACCATGAAGGTATCAAATATGAACAGTGTGTTAGGGTTGGAGTGCAACAACTGCATCAAATACTTTTTTTTGTACTTTGATATTTTGCTCATTGTTCTGTATACAGGATGTCTTGCATTAAACCACAGGAGCATCTTAAAACCACCTTTACTACAACTTGTACGTTAACTTTTCAACACTCTCATTTCCTCTCTCAAATCCCTCCAAGCTGCTGATACACTTATGTAACAGCAACGTTACATTTATGGGGTTGGGGTGGTTGAATCATAAACATAACAGTTGATGAATGTTAATTACATGCTCCTCACAATGGGAGTAATAAAGCAAGTTCCCAATGGAGGTTTTCCAAACCACTAGGCAAGCACAACTCATACTAATGAGCATGAACTAATTTGTTGTGATATTGAACAGAGGGTTGTTAATAGCAGGAGCCATCCCTCTCCCATGGAATAATTATTCTAATCGCTCATTTCAGAGGTGATTAAAATACTTTCACCTGGCAGCTTTTTTGTGACTACCTGCACTGCCATGGGGTTTGAGACTAGTGGTCAAAAAGACAATACATGCTGCCAGAAACCTGGACACTAGACCATATGGACCACTCTCTTTCAGGCCATTTCACCTTTGGTTGTGAGGAAACTCTCTTAACTGAACTGGAGAAGGTAAGGCAGCTAAATGCAGCTGTCACTGAATCTGCAAAATGAAAATGAAGAGACTTGAATGACATAGAACTGTCCTGATTACCACAAGAATGAAGCAGAACGTCTCAACACCGATAAGCTTATTCTAGCAAAAATACATTTTGTAATGTAAAGAGGTAGATCTCATGGCATGTTGTTTTGTTACTGTGGATAAACCCAGAGTGTGAACTGAACAAGCATTCAGTTTTTCTGCAAAAGCCTTCCAAAGGCATTTAGATAGAGCTTTTCAATAATGTTTTTTTTCTTTTTTTACTTTAATCTACCATTAATCCTACACAGTTCAATTAAAAGCAATCCATTATTGCATGTGATATAAATCATACTGAACGCAAAAAAAGATGTAGAGTGCACACACAAAATTTGTTTGCTTTTGAGTTAGTTCAATTTAGTTAGTTTAGTTCAATTCAGCATTTGGTGTGGGAGTCCGTCCAAACAACATGTTTTGGTTAGGAAATGTTTGTCTATTCTACTTTTTTAAAAATTCCTCCAAATCTCTCAGCTTGTGAGTTTTTGACCCCCATTAGGTTATCCTGCAGAGACTAATAGAATATGTTAGTGCAGGGAACTTTATGGTTGTTTCATGAGAAATGACTTCTTTTTTTGATGGACTTCAGCTAGTTTTGAAATAGTTTTAAAATCCTTTGAGTGACAAGTCTCTTCTCTAAAATCAAGCACAAAGCCTTTCCTCGTTGACTTGTTCTAACTTTCACCTGAAAGCTCTGGACAGCAAACTGCCCAGTTTCTAAAAGAGGCAACGAGGGAATGCTTTTTGTTCTCCATTTTATGCTTATTCTTTGCTTTGTTAAGATTAGAATAAAAGAGGAGATGAATGAAATTAGAACCTGGAAATGTTCACTTGTTTTACCTCCTGACCTGTTAAGCCCTGAGCAGAAACAATGTGCTGTTTCTCTGGACCATGATCGTATGTTTCTTGTGTCATAAAGTCTTTCAGAAAGTGCTTGAAGAGAGCTCTTCTGAACCTGCCTTTGTACATACAGGTTCTACCTGATGAATTTTTCAGGGCTGGAAGTGTTGTGTTTTATGGCCACATGGTGTTGCTGTCGTACTTCCAATAGCTGCGTTCTCCCTCTAGTAGATCTGCTGCTGATCCTTCACAGTTCCTTCTCTCTTTCTTTCCTCTTAGATGAGGCCAGTATATTTCATCTGTTTGTGTGCTTATGTGAAGGGAAATTTCTTACAATTAGCATGCATTCATTTATATTCTTATGTCAGCATCAGCACTCTCCTGCACAGAAAATAATCTTTCCTCAGTCACACGATTGATTACAGCTCACTTCTGCAGCTGATGAACATTTGTCTTGTGTTTATGGCTTTTAAGTGCTGAAGGTTGACATTATGGATATTACCTCCCCTTACAAGACTTAGTGTTTAATTATATTGGAGAGGAAAAGGCTACTCTCCACAACTACACACTTAAATCATAACTCTCTTTAAAGTAAATCCTACACCTGGAAAAGCTGAAATTTATTTGCATTTTTATTTCCCATACTATGAAATGGATAACATGAAAAATTACATTTAATGTTAGTAGTTAGAGAAAATTTGAAGTGTTCACATTGCTGTTTTATAGAACAACAAAGGAGCTTCATACAGCATGAGTGCGACTTAATCAAGATGTTCGACCCTGTTGGAATAGGAAAAGGCTTGGTCCAAACATATGAATTGTCTCCTGGGCACCTCCCTGTTGAGGTGTGCCAGACACGTCCCACCAGGATGAGATCCACGGGAAAACCCAGGACAAGCTGGAGGGATGATGTTTGTCAGCTGGCCTGGGAACCTGGGGATTCCCCAGGAGGAGCTGACCTAGGTGGGGAAAGGGAAATCTGGGCCACTCCATGAAAGGCTGCTGCCCTCCTGACTCGACCCTGTGTTAAACGGAAGATAATGGATGCAGGGATGAATTTTTTTCTTTGTTACCTCTTGAAAAGCTGATTAACGTGATTAATTACCAACGTGCAAAATTTTTACTGTGTTTTCCTATCCTGACACAGAAAGCTGTGGCCAGCCAGTCGGTCTGGGATGCACTGTTGCATGGGGCTGGCTTAGAGTGACCTTTCCACAATTTTCCACCAATCCATATCACTTAATAAGTGGTAAAGGGAAGGTGAAGCGTGACCACATGGCCTCACTGATGGAGCTCAGCTTTGTTAGTCATTTGGGACAATGCACCTAATCACAATAATCCAAGAGTGGCTGACCTTTTTGAGTGATTTCTAATGGTACTGTGTTGGTCAACTTTCTCATCTGGAAGACTTCAAGAACAAGAAACCTGTCTGGTAGGTTGTAAGTTGGTTGGGAAACTTCTGAATGTTTTTATCATGCTGTAAGGAACTTAACAATTGAACTGATCTGACATACTGAGAAATGCACCAGTTGTATAACAACATTTTTGTGAATCAACCATGAGAGCAAAGGACTGTGTGTGACTCCACATCCCAGTATGCATATAATTTCACTCCTGGGTGTGAATCATCATTGGCTGAAGGTGCTACCAGAACAGAGGTTCCACCATGACATCATAGAGCTAAAAACACAGCACAGCAATAAGAACTAGAAATTCCGGTCATATGTTTTACATCTATGATTGGTTAGAAATCTAGTCAAATAAATATCTGGCTAGGTGTTGCTGGCCAGGTAATAGAAGTCCCCTTCTCTGAAGAAACAAAACTTGATAAAGAACTATTTAAACAAAAAGTTTGACAGAAAAGGATCAAATTGAAGAAAAAAATCTTGTATAATCTACCCCTTATCTTAGAGCAGGGGTCTCAAACTCCAGGCCTCGAGGGTCGCAGTCCTGCAGTTTTTAGATGTGCCACAGGTACAAAACACTGGAATGAAATGACTTAATGACCTCCTCCTTGTGTAGATCAGTTTTCCAGAGCCTTAATGACCTAATTATTCTGTTCAGGTGTGGTGCAGCAAAGGCACATCTAAAAGTTGCAGGACTGCGGCCCTCGAGGACTGGAGTTTGAGACCCCTGTCTTACAGGTACACAGTGCTTGGATTCACTCCATGCTCCATCACACCTCATCCAGGCTGATACTTACACAACAATAACCTACACAGAGTGAAAGTGTTTGACTATTGATTTGTGATGCTCCATCATGGTAATTCAATCAAAAATCACTCAGTTTTATTAAGAAATCTCCTTGAGTATTTATTAGTAGATATTGACAGCCAAACAAAGTGATTATTTCCCAACACATGGAAATATAAGATAATAAAACTGATGTATAAGATTTAGAACAGTTCTGCAAACAGGGATAAAAAAAATCACTGTTTAATTTGTGCAAAGAAACCTGTTTAAAAAATTTCAGCAATATATTCAGTGCTGTTGTTTATATTTTTCTTACATATTTAGACAAGTGACATCCAAATATAGCAAGCTGACATGTAAAAAAATATTTCATTACTCTTTCACAGCTGTAATTGTGATGGTTTCATTCCACTCTGGGGAAATCCAGATGTTGCACAGGCTGGTTCTCTGTTGTGGTTTCCAGGAACATTTAATTCTTGATCATTTGCTTTAATCAGTGGTTTCCCTGTTATAGTGTCAGATGTTTTCCTTTGAAAAAGAGACAAAAACTTGAAACAGATGAATAATTTTTCCTGGCTTCAGCTCCACATTAAACTCTCCTCCAAAGCATGTGAAAAAATACACAGAAATAAAATGATCCTGTCATTTTAGGAACATGCTTTTCTTGGAGAGCTATTATCTTAATATCACAAGTTATTCTGTCCATCATTACTTTGTGTTTTAGGTTCTTTGTTCAATTCATTTGTTCCTATGTTTGTTTCACTCATTTAGCTATTTTTTTAAGATTTCTTCAGTTTTGCTGGCCTTTGTCAGACAGTGGTCAGGCAGTAAAGCTGGTTGTGAGAGAGGGGGAAGACATGCGGCAAAAGGTCATCGGACCATGACCTGAACCTGTGACAGACACACTGAGGACTAAGGCCTCTGCACATGGGTAGCTCACTCTGCCCTGCACCACCGCAGCACCTCAGATTTAGAATTAGCAAAGAGAGGAGGGTTGATCTGAACAAGGCGGCTTTTAATGTTAATTTAATATTTGGAAGCGTGACCGACATGGATTGAAAGGCTTCCTTCACTTCCTCCATTGCCACTGCTAAAACTACAGGCAGACTACGATGTGAAAACAGAGAAGAAAATCAATATTATAGTTCACTCCTTCTGTTTGCTGACTGGCCCAGAAGAAATTGTACTGGAGTAATCCAAGTCAACGGGAGAAAGACCAGACTGATTAGGAGTGAATGGTGCAGGAAGATCATGGCCAGGCTAATTTCTGACAGATGTCAGAGCAAGTCCAGTATCAGTCTTCAAAAATCATATTGTTAGTAATGTACAAGAACATTTTTATTTTCAAAAATAATTAACCAAGACAGATAGCATTTACTCAAAATATTCATCCATCCATCCATCCATCCATCCATCCATCCATCCATCCATCCATCCATCCATCCATCCATCCATCCATCCATCCATCCATCCATCCATCCATCCATCCATCCATCCATCCATCCATTCTCTTCCACTTTATCCGGGGTCGGGTCGCGGGGGTAGCAGCTTCAGAAGGGAGCCCCAGACTTCCCTCTCCCCAGCCACTTGTTCCAGCTCCTCTGAAGGAATCGCAAGGGGTTCCCAGGCCAGCGGAGAGACATAGTCCCTCCAGCATGTCCTGTGTCTTCCCCGGGGCCTCCTCCAGGTGGGACGTGCCCGGAACACCTCACCAGGGAGGCGTCCAGGAGGCATCCTGACCAGATGCCCGAGCCACCTCAACTGGCTCCTCTCGATGTGAAGGAGCAGCGGCTCTACTCTGAGTCCCTCACGGATGACTGAGCTTCTCACCCTATCTCTAAGGGAGAGCCCAGCCATCCTACGGAGAAAACCCATTTCGGCCGCTTGTATCCGACACTGCACCAATCTGCCTGTCGATCTCCCGCTCCCTTCTTCCCTCATTCGTGAACAAGATCCTGCGATACTTGAACTCCTCCACTTGGGGCAGGACACCCCCCTGACCTGGAGAAGGCACTCTACCCTTTTCCGGCTCAAGAGCATGGCCTTGGATTTGGAGGCACTGATCCTCATCCCAGCTGCTTCACACTCGGCTGCGAGATCTGCAGATCACGACCTGATGAAACCAATAGGACTGCATCATCCGCAAAAAGCAGAGATGCGATCCTAAGGCCACCAAAACGGATCCCCTCAACACCTTGGCTGCGCCTAGAAATTCTCTCCATGAAAGAATCAAAGGGCACTGATTCTGTGCCCTTTGTCACAGAATCAGTGACAAAGGGCAGCCCTGGCTGAGTCCAACTCTCACCGGAAACGAGCCCAACTTACTGCCAGCAATGCTGACCAGACTCTGACACCGGTCATACAGGGACCTGACAGACCGTATCAAATGGTCCGGTACCCCATACTGCCGGAGGACCACCCACAGGGCTTCCTGATAGACATGGTTGAACGCCTTCTCCAAGTCCACTAAACACATGTAGACTGGTTGGGCGAACTCCCACGCACCCTCCAGGACCCTGCTGAGGGTATAGAGCTGGTCCAGTGTTCCATGACCAGGACGAAAACCACACTGCTCTTCCTGAATCCGAGGTTTGACTCTCCGACAGACCCTCCTCTCCAGGACGCCTGAATAGACCTTGCCAGGGAGGCTTAAGAGCCTCCCTTAAGCCTTACTCAAAATACTTGCCATATTAATAAATATATGGGTAGCCTATATTTATGAATATTTTCAGCATGTATAATTTATGACTATTTGAACACACAAAGTTTGTATCTGAACTCTATAAAATCTAGTTCTCTTTGCTGAGTTGCAGTAGTAGCACCGGTCAAGGCAGACGATGTGAGAGAGCAATTCACTACAGAATTTGTGTACTACAGGATTTTATATGACACCTCTCATTCTTTTTATATTCGCCTTTATCACACGATCTCTCTTTTCCCATACATGCTTCTTGGAGTATCCCTGAAGTTCTCAGTGGAGTGGACATGCATGCAGTGGAAGGAGGATGAGTTTTGTGGCTACAACAAAGAAACATTCTCCAAAACCACTCCTCTCCTTTAGCGTACTCACCATCAGATTGACAAACACCTTTGAGAAATTAGCTGACAGTAGCACAGCAGTGTTGTTTATCAAAACACCCAAAGGAGAAAGTTAAGGTACTTCCTCTATATTTGAGCTGACAGACAGTAGCAAGGCAAGAACACAGAGGAGCGGAGTGTTGCAGCCACAGAGGGATGAGACAGAGATCAAGACCATCTTTGTTATTTGCGACTATCCCTCCAAGTACCTGCGGACTGCGTTTGGATGTGATAAGAAAAATCAAGACAAACTACAGGGTTTTAAAGTCTCTCTTCTCTACTCACAAGTGCCATAAAAATCGTTACAGTGTGAGGAACTAATTTCTTTTCTGTGCCATTGGGTCAGTTGTACAACCTTTCAGGGATTCAGGGGGATTATGACCACCCCTTAGCAACATCTCTCTTGCTCATGACAGTCTTTCATTCTGTCTTTCGACTGTGTGAAAAATCACATATCATTTTCTCTGTTGTTTCTAGGGATTGCTGAGGTCCAGACAGCTCACCATTCAAGAATGTTTGTGATTTCTGACATTGGTATCAATCCAAAAGTAGAGCAGGGTTCTACAAAATTTTAACTTGAAATGAAAACATGGAATGTCTTTTTTCAGTAGTGGCACTTCATGCAGCACCTTTCTCTACTTGTAGTTCAAGGTAAATAGTAAGGAATTTACTATTCCATCAAACCATGTGATCATCGGCTGTTGTTGGCAAAATTTTTTGTTGTAAAAAAGAAACCTCTGGTTGTTAGTCTGAAGCAACCTAGGACTAATATATAGCGGTGTCTTCTGGGGGAAATTGTTCGTTTTGACTGATAGTGTAACAGTCGTTCGATTCTTGTCCTCTTTGTATAGCCATGAGCAGTTACTGTTGTCTTCTTCCCTCCTCCTCTTCTTCACTGCCCCCCTCTAATGATAGTACATTAACATCCACAACTTGTGGTCAATTTGTAAACAGACTGATATCTCAGTTGCATCTGTCTGATGAAATTGTGATGCAGCAGCTAGTCATGCAGTCTGGTATCATCCACTGAGCAGTGTGCAGGAGTTACTGTCATATTGTGCTCCCAATTATTGTGAATTATTCAGATCCTGTTCAGTTTTTGAAATTGCAGTGTGTCGGGTTTAAACAGACAAAATTGGTGTCAATCAGTTGTGCTACTTTCTGCTGTTAAACCTTTTATCTTTGGTGTTTCTGTTTTAAAAATATGAATGAAAGTTTGAAGAGCAAAGGTGAATCAGCCCATATCCACCTGTTTCCATTTTGTCCCTTTCTCAAATTATTGTATATTAGTGATGTGATTTTTTAATATTTACTTCCATCCATCCATTATTTAACACGTTTATCCGGGTCGCAACAGGGGCTGGAGCCCATCTTCAGCAATCAATGGGGGAGAGGCGGGCTGTACCCTGGAGCCTTACTTACTTATTTCATGGCATTACAGAGATATATTTTCATAAAATTCTTAAATATCAAATGTTGTAGTTATATTGTAAAATGTTTCTTTAAAGCCTATGCACTCCATGTTTTTCCCCATTCATATTGGTGCTTGTCCCTGCTTTGACTAGTAGACTCATATGAGATGTGACAGATTATGATCCCTGATTAAAAGCAACATATCTCTGACTTACTTCCTGTTTGTGGATGTTATTTATTTGAATCATAAAATCACATTTTCTTCAGGTAGACTATGAGTAAAAAACAGAAAATTACCTTCAACTACCAAAGCTGGCGAGAAATTGGTTGGATAATTAATAAAGAAATAGCAAGATTATTGTAAAAATTCATTTGTAAAATTATTTCTTTTTGGGACAAAATAAACTTTTGTAACTTTATGAAATCTCTTCATAAAGTTACAAAACTTTATGGCTTCTTGGCCTTTCCAAAAAGGCCAGAAAAGTGTCTCTGGTATATGACAACCAATCTCAAACTTATCAAGGACAAATTATGAACTCACCATCACCTAGTATTGAACTAATCTAACTTCTCTTCTATGCAGAGTAATATTAATTTAGCCATTTGGAGGACTTTCTGTCACAGGATTCTATTGCTTTTAATGATGGATCAAGAAACTTAGTTCAGAAAGATTCAGTATCGAACTATGAGCATGAATTCAATTTTTATTCATCTTAACCTGGTTGAACCGAACATTGATCCACATCTGGCACAACACTTCAGGACATCCTTAGTCTATCCCCCCTTGATCCAGTGAGAAGTCCCAAAATGACTATATACATGCATAGACAGCCCATTCTCACTCCCAACTCGTCATATATTTACGCATGGGACGGTCCGTCCTCGTCACATGTTGACGCGCAGGGTATCCCTTTCGCGTCAATATGTGACGCGAGGTGTTTTACACAATGCCTTACCGTAATTTTTGCCCTAAACCTAACCAAATCGTTGGGTTTTGAAGGTTCGGCAGCGGTTACGAGAACCCTTCGCGTGAAAAATCCACGTAAAACATGTGACCTGCCCAAATCGTCAACATGTGACGCTGAAGGACCCTGCCCAAGTCGTCAACTTTTGACGCGAAGGGGGTACCCTTCGCGTCAATATGTGACGCATGGTCAGAAATTGTCCTAAGTTGTAAATATATGACGAGTTGGGAGTGAGAATGTGTTGGCATAGAACATGATCAAACCCAGAGGACAGCAAAGAGCACAGCAATCATCCATTACACCATACACCAAAGCCACCAGACCCTCTGACCCCCACCAGAAGGCAAGGTGGGAGTCAGAGGACACAACGACAGAGTTGGGTGGATCAAACCAGTACGAACTACTGCCACTGGCACCACCTTCACTCCAGATGTCTACTCTTCTGGTCTGATTCAGACACAGGGCATGCCCACCTTGTCACCCACATCTTTGGTGCATTATCCAATATCTAATGAGGTTTGAATACATGCTTTACTGTGAGGCCTTTAATCCCTCATCAAGTCTCATTACATTTCAGCTTTTCTGGTTTTGGTATTAAACCTCCAAAACCAACTAGTATAATGCATGTGTGTCTCTGTAAAGAACACTGTGTTCACAAAATCTGCACTATCTCTGAAATAAATCTTAAAAACCCAAAGTAGAAAAGGTGAACATTTTTCTTTTCAAATTTCTAAATCTAAAACTCTCTGACATACCGACATAACATCTGTTAAGAACGTGAAGGGGTCTTCATGAATGTTTATGACTTTTGTCATGAAGTGTCATTCTGTAAATAATGACACTTTTAATGCAAAGTTGACACATTCTGACACATTTAACTCAAGTTTTGATGGAATGCCGTATTGAAAGTGTCAGTATTTACTAACATTTTTAATGAACTTTTAATGCAATTGTTTGTGAAGTGTCATTACTTACCAAATGACACTTCATGACACCAGTCATAAAAATGTATGAAAAATGTATTTATAAAAAAAAGAGTCATGGCATGTGTTATGTTATGTTAATGACAGTGTCATGTCAGTCGTATGCACACCCCTTCAAATAAAGTGTGACTGATCTTTCTTTAGCCAGTTTTCATGTTCACGTTACCATGGCAACACTTATTTCTGGTGAGGATGAGCCTTTACTTTTTTCAACCTACTAATTGGAAACTACGTAACTATTTAATATACTGCTCTGAATCCCGATGGAGAGCCTGGCTTAATAATAGAGGCATTAGTATTGCTGAGGCTTTGGAGCGACTCCAGAGCTCTGTGGCCCAGCATTTATCTCCACATGTCTCCTTTGCAGCAGAGGTGACTTTTGGCAGCTGCTTCTGATGCCACCACCTGGGCATGGCTGATGAACTGTGACATCTGATGTCTCAACAACCAGTCAAAAAAACTGCCTGTAATGAGGAATGTGCTGCTTGAGAGACAGGTGCCATCCAATTTCTAATACAGTTATTCCCCTTTGCTGCTGGGGCCACACTGACCCTGACAGGCTTGGATTACCAGCAGTGAACAGTCAGTATAGGTTATTCTGACATCAGCTGTTGCTTGTTTTTCTGAAGGGGGAATAGAAAAGCAGAAGTCTTGGCCTTCTGGACATTTTTGGTTTTAAACGTAAGGCTTTGATGAAAATGCTTTGGCTAGGAGCCTGTGAATGGAACAGGACAATGTGTGGCTCAAATCTACACTGTGCTGATGGAGGACATAAAAGGGATAATTGTTGGCTTGGAAAATGAACCTGTGCTCCAGAAATACATACATAAATATTACATAAAACCTCCTGAAAACACTCCCATGTAAGCTAATTCTAAAACACTTTACTCTAAAATGACTGATGATTGTGTATACATGTACAGGTTCAGTTCATTTCAGATCATCAAAATCATCAATACTCATCAAATATGTTGATCAGTGTTCCTTTTATTTCAGCCACTGCTGAAAAAATTCTCCTCAGATGCGTGACCAAATTACCTACAACAACCCATGAAGCAGCACGCACATTACACTTTTATTTTGAAAACTAATACACAAAATGAAGCAATCACGTGTCCGATGTAATGCGGGGCATCGTTTGTTGTCAGTCACGTGGCGTCGAAGCGGGCTTCATCTGACACTCCTTTTTACTCAGTACAGTCCTCGAAGTCTGGCTTCAGATGTCCCATCTCTACCTGTCCTCCCTCCAACGTAATCATCTACCAGCAACCTCCATTTGTTTGCTTCTTGGATTCCCTGGCTCCAGTGTTACATTCCTCCAGACCAATACCCAGACAAGAGCCAAAGCTCTGGAACCCAACCGCCACTTCCCCCCTGGCAGAAGTGGTTGGGTTCCGTCTCCATCTAACCAGTAACAGCTTCATTCAGTTATTCATTCATCTTCAATCACGTCATTACTCACCTGTCGTCTGCTACCAGTTCCTACTTACCTTCACCACCCAGCTCCCAGACCAAGACGTATATTCATTACTCATTGATTGTTCAATATAAGATATTCACCATGCTCTCTTCATCTCCTGAGAGTGGGTCAGAAAATTAGCACATAACATGACAGAAAATGGGACCAGGACTTTAACATGTTAATTTTGATTAATTAATTACATCATTAAAGAAAATTTTTTTTTACATACAAAACTCCAGACCCTTTGTTTCTGGAACACCAACAACTATGACACACAAAGCAACATCCACAAACAGCAATGAACCACAAAGCTGCTTCTCAGTCCAAAAACATGACTGTCAGGTTGATTGGTGTCTCCAAATTCTCCTTAGGTGTGAGTGTGTGTGCATGGCTGTTTGTCCTCTCTTTCTCTGTTTTGCCCTGTGATGGACTGGTGACCTGTCCAGGGTGTACCCTGCCTATTCCCCGTTGACTGATAGACATAGGGACCAGCACTCCTGAAGACCCCACTAGAGATATAATGGATGGATCTTTCACCAGTATGATTTTTTGTTGCCCCCTAGGCACTTGGTGCAACGCTTTGCACGACGCACCTACAGTATGTCTTTGTGGTTTGCATACGAGAGCAACGAGGAAAATAAGTACTATGACAAATTACCAGAGTGAAGGAACAACTTACTTTCTCTGAAAGCCCAAAAGATTTATTGTGAAAAATAAGTTTAACTTTCTCAAAGATTACCATCAGTCAAGAAAACTTGTTTGTAGAAGCTAAAGCAGTCTTACACAGTGATGTCTCTTTTATAGGTTTCACCTTTTTCATGCCCTTAACGCCTGCACCATTCCCCACACAGGTCTGAGGGAATATCCTTACTACAGATTCAATGTCATGCTCAAAATCAGTGTGGGAGTCACCTCTTCATGTGTGGTTGTGAAACAAGAACACTAGGTTGGGTCTTCTGAGAGGCAAATTTATAGTGACATCTAAAATTAATAAAGGAAATTGAGATTCATTTATACATGGCAGCCTCAGCAGGCACGTCAGCAAAACTGTCAACCAGAGGTCAAATATATCCATGTTTTCTGCAGAGAAGGCCTTGAGCCAAATAAAAAAAGATGACCCTTTTTAAGTACCAGAGGGTATTCCTCTGTCTGGTGCCAGAGGGAGAGACAAGCACTTTTAGGAAGTTGTCAGTTTCCAAATTATATCCACCAGTGAATATGTTTCAGCAAAACATTTCCACTAAAATTTGTGTTATAATGCACAGAATGTGCTGCTTGCTAATTATCTGTGAATATATTTGACTGTTTTTATAATCAATCAACTCTATACAGTAACCATTAACCACTTTTTATCCTCCAGGGTCACTCAACATACACAAACTTGTCTGACAAAAAAAATATAGTGACTTCATGACGACCAGCCTATTGTTAATATGTTTCAGTTTGATAGTTTAAGTTCTGGTAAATAAAAGGTTATGCAGCCCTGACATGAAAAATGCTATACACAGGCTAAAACAGACTGCAAAGCTGTCACTATGCACTGTTAGACCTTTTATTGTAATTTTACAGTAACTTACTGGCAACAGTGTTGCCAGTAAGTTACTGTAATTACCATTCTACAGTACCCTTACTGGCAACACTAAGTTACTGTAATTACCATTCTACAGTACCCTTACTGGCAACACTAAGTTACTGTAATTACCATTCTACAGTACCTTTACTGTTATGATATTTCACAGTTAATTTTTACTGAGTGTGCTTTACAGTTATAACTGCTTTACTGTAAATGTAGTTTATAGTATAATACTGTAATTGTATTTTATAGTAAAGCTGGTCTGCTGTAAACTTGTTTCACAACATAATGTCAGAGTTTTACTGTAAATTAAAGTTTACATTTTTTTTAATATAAGAATATTTTACCATAAACCGAAAAATTTCATAAAAGAAATTTTAGTCCAAGTACTGTGAATAACAGGTATTTATTTTCAGCAGATTTGTAGAAATAAAATCCATTTACATATTCGCAATGTCATAACGAACAATGTCACAATACAATATAATGTGCTGTAAAACAACAAAACCATAGAACACATTTCCTACATCAGAAGAACTTTTATTCCATTCGTCAAACAAAATCAGTGGGATCCATCTTGTGGAAGCTGAACTGTAAAGAATAAGACAGACAATGTGGGAGGTCATGAGATGGTCAGGAAGTTATCTACATTGTCAAATCGACAGGAAGGTTGACAAATTAAGCTGAAGTGACAATGTTCAAATGCATAACATCTTTGTCATAAAGCAGCATTAAGTTGATAATTTGTTTAAAAAAAAGATCAATTGGGCTGAAGTGATAATAGAAGCTGCATAAAGAATGAGCAGGACTGGCTTCACTTCAGGTTTTTGGACTGTTTATGGCAAAAGCAGTCAGTCAGTCAGTCTTCAGTAATTCAAAAGATTGCGTACTACAAATGTCCCCAAGGGGACGATGAAGTACAACAATCTTTTTAGTCATTTTGTTGGTGCTGACGGATTACTGCAAAGGTGTGCCTAATAAACTGAAAACTGCTTAGTATAAAAATACACCACACTTAAACGACTACACACTTATACATTTCTGGGATTTATTAAGAGATGCAGCGACATCCACTTTTTACCACGGACACAGAAAAGATGCAGGCTACTCTAAAGGGCTATTGTGTAGGAATCACATGGCATTTATAAATAATCATTAAAATCAGATTAAAAAGGCTAAAGTAAAGTCAGAGCATGCAAGATAGGAGGAAAAGACAACAAAATAATAAACATTTACATTTGGTAAAATACTTACCTAGTTGGAAGTCCTCCATTCAAATTCAGCAAGTCGTTGGAAGAAGGTGGTGATCTGGGAGTTGACACTGACTACTTTCCTCTTGACAAGACTTCCCGTCTTGCGGCTTGTACCGACTTTGGCTGTGCATTTGGTACCAACATCTGGATTGATCCTCACAAAGAATCTTTTAACAGAAATAAAATATATTAATTGTATTTTTTAATGAAGACGTACAATACAGCAATCAGCTATGGTTCTTCATCATCAGTCAAACTGTCATTAAATTTAATTCATAAATGGCTTGGTGTAGAGTACTTGCCGTTGTATCATCTCCAGCGTGGTGGATGCTGACTCCTGATACTCCAGATTGAAGACAGAATATGACCCAAGAAAGACAGCAAAGACGCTGGCAAAGTCATGTAGTTGCTCAGGCTCGAAAAATACCTTCTCCTCCATACTGACCATCCACCGGGTTGCAGACATCAAGCTATTTCCTAAAATAGACAAACCCTTGTCAGGCTAACGCTAGTGAGTAAAAGTACAGACTACCATAACAATTACATACATTGCTACGAAAAAATTATAGTGATAGAAAATATTCCTCTTACCAAGCATGATTACCCTTGGTGTAGTGGGTAAGGTCATTTCCATTTCAACAGACATCTTGGTGGAAGATACCTTTAAAACATAAAAGGAAAACTCTCTTAAATATGAATTACTGGTAGTAATTTATATTTAAAGGGCCAGTTCACCCAGATTACAACAGGTTTTTGAGAACCTCATCCCGGAGACTAGACTAGATTTTACCCCTACATCCTGCTACCACTCTGAAACAGCGGATGTGAATGACAGTTTGTGGGGCTAAATGCATTTTTTAAAGCATTACATTCCACAAGTACAGTTCCACAAGTGTTCAGTCTGACTTCTGCAATGGCGGTGACTCCTGTGCATGTGGGACCTGAATGCAGAAAATGTTCTGAAGGAAGCAGGACATTGCTCTATTCCACATGCAAACCGATAATTAGCTGTGTTGATGTTTCTTCACATGACTACAAAATTCTGTAAATTCTGAAGTACAAATGCTGCAGAATTTACACCTGTACATAGTTGCACCTGTTAGTACTGACTTAGCTTTAAATTTGCAGGAGCATGGTTTAAACATGTGAACAGTCCTTATATGTAACCAGGGTTGGAAATTAACTTTTTTGTCCACCTGCCACTGTGGCTGAACCAACTCAAAAAATAACAGAAACCACTTTAATGTTTTTCACCTTTGTCCTCATTTACAGACTCTTATACACTATGTTGGAGATGTAATGGTACTTTAGCAGGCTAACCAGCTGTAGCAAGCTCAAAGTTATAGATTAGGTTAGCTGCTCCTCTACATTTCCAGACTATTTTGTGGCTTCAAATATGTTTGAAGAGCTTTTTACCTGTTGTCTTGTCTTTTGAAGAGATGAAGCTATGTTAGCAGTCAGCAGGACAGAACTGCACAGCCACTTGGAGGGAAAAAGCTTGGGAGTTAAAAAAAAAGGTCATCTGAAGAAAAGAAAAAAAAAGAACAACGTTAGAATTCATCCTTGCGGACCTACGTAGCTAATCTGCACTTTTAACATTTGCAAGGTCATGGTTCAAACAAATGAACAGTCATTAGATGTAAAAAAAAAAAAGGGGGGGGGGGATCAATTATCAGTTAAGGTTATATTGTTCCACAAAGGATGTAGCAACAATGCTAACAGACACTCAGCACTGAGCTCATCTCAACCCAAAGCCTCCCGAGGAAGATTAAGCGGCAAAAGTCAAGCTAAAACCTTCAACGGTAAAATTAGCACCTTAGCTAATGTTAACTCCGAACCAGCTCAAAAATAACCATCATATTTTCCTTTCTTTCACCTCATTTACAGACACGTAATTTATAACGTTGCAATATGCCAGTTATATAAAACACCAGAGTTAGTAACGTAAAGGTAACGTTATTTTACCAGGCTAACCAGACCAAACGAGCTCATGCTATAATGCTAAGTTGTAGCATTATAGCATGATGCTATAAGCTACGTTAACTCCATCTAAAATGTACATTTCCAGACTAGGTTTTGGCTTCAAACAGTTTTCTAAGAAGTGTTTTTTTTTTTACCTGTCTTGAAGAGCTGAAGCATTGTGAGCCCACAGCACAGAGACAGAGCTGCACTTGGAGAGAAAAAGCTGGTGGGAAGCTTGATGACGTAGCTAGATAAACTGCATATTAATGTTAGCTAGGATGTGAAAAAAACAAAAGTACATTCTCTCTTTCTGCCTTAAAAATATGTTAACCACTAAAGGAGTAAAAATACAGAAACAGGGAACCACGATGAAGCAGCTATGATGACCGTTGGAAATCAAATATAATTCTTACTGTATATTATAAGTACAGCACCACTACTGTAATGTGTAAACAGTAAATTACTGCAAATTCAAAACATACAGTAAGTTACTGTAATACTATGTACTTTATCCATAATGCAATGCAAATTACAGTAACTACTTGTAAAGATGTCTTATGGTAGTTTTACTGGGGATTTTGTGGTATTTAACTGTAGAAAATACAGCAAAGGATAACAGTGTGTCTGTCTTCCAAACCCCCAGTCGTTTGTGGCAGATGGCCATTTGTACTGAACCAGGTTCTGGTTTTGCTTGAGTTTTCTTCCTGTTAAAGGGTTTTTTTTCCTCCTGTCCACTGTTGCTACATGTATGCTCATTATGCAGCACAGCTGTAGAGTTAGCGAAATAATGCAAGCGATTCTCTGCTGTCGCTATGTGCTCTAGCAGGGGGCGTAAATGATATTTGTAGCATAAGTGTCAGGATGCTACATCTACGCAGCCTCCATAGTACAATGGAGCACACAGTTCCATCCATCTACTGCTTTTGATTAGAAACAATTTAACAACAGTTTTAGTTGTCTGTTTAGTTGTCTGTGCAGCACCTTTGTGTTTAATTGAATTTGCATTTTTCCAATCATCATTCTTTTATAAATGGTGTCTAATTTTTGTGAATTGTCCTTGCATAAGGTTGTTACGTGTTTTTGTAGCAGATTTACAGATTTTGTTACAATTTTCCTTTACGTTTTGACACAGTACTAGTACATTCATTGGATACTTGGTATTGGATTTGCCATTTAAAATATCTTTATGAGGTCTTTTACTATTTGTTCATAAACAATTTGTCTTTTTAATGTAATTTTGCTTGTATTGTAAATGTGTTGCTCTTTCTGCTTCTTTGTTATACTCTGTGTGTCATTCACCTGAAGCCCACTGAAGAACCTCCAATCTTATGGCATCAATCATCTAGCTTCTCTGTCAGCTTTAAGAGTGGAGCAGTACCCGAAAACACAAATTTTACAGCAGCATTTTAGATATTGTTGAAAACCAAATGCTCCAGTGATGCAATGAACATATTTGCACACCATCGAGGTCCAGGTCACAGCTATCTGGGTCCAATTACTTCCAGTCTACAGCTCAGGCTGGTTGGCACCCTCTCGGGCCACTTAGCTTACCCAGGCTACTTTCCAGTGGTCACTGGGCCAAAAACACACTTATGAGGTGAGGGTAGATGTACACCGAAAAGTTTATTCTAATTATTTCTGAATTTGTGAGGAGGAATTGATGGCACACTGTCAGTGTGTCAGTCTCCTGACTAACATGTATGTGTAAGCTGACATGATTTGGATTTGTGTTGGTAGATTTGTTTTCTCTGGGCATAAAGTGAGTTCTGCTTGAATTACAAAATCCCAGTAGGCCATCTGTTGCCAGGGTCACAAATGGATGTTGGGGTGTGCATTTACCTGACAACATGATCAAAGAATACCTGATATCTCTGCATGGAATATTTTATACACAACATCAACAAGCTCTGTATGCCTGTTGTAATGAAAATGTGTACAAAACACTGATGAGTTTGAGCAAGAGTCTGAATTCAAATTTTGAACTACAGAGTGTCATTCATTTGCTTTGTTGCTTCACTATGCAAGAGTATTCCACACATGTTGAAATAAATGATGTTTATAGATAGAATTTAACTGCGTAGTCCCACATTGAGAAATGCATAATGCATGTAATAACACTGACTGACTCACAGTGGACTTAATGGCATACCATCATTAAATAGGTTACACAATGAAAGCTTTAACCAGTTTAGCAAATCTTGTTAAATAGGAATGCTGCCCTTCTTTTAAACAGGAAATAATTGATTTTCTGGATACAAGATGAGTTAGGAGGCGAGCCAGGCGAGCAGGAGCATCTTTTATATTTATGTGGAAAAAATGTTTTCTTGTAGTCGACAAATTCACAAACAGGAGTAAACACAAAAACTATGTAGTCTCAAAAACGGGGACCCATACTTTGCCCTGCCTTTCAACAGCCATACGCATGCCAAGAAAGGAGAAGTGTCGACTTTGTGTGCAACGTTTCAAATTTTAGTTTGAAGAGACTTTTATCATGCAACTACAAAGGCTGTTCAAAGGGAATTGGCAAAGATGGAGACAGAAGGTGCTAACCACTCTGAAAAAGAACATTAAAGGAACAAAACACTGATAGTTACCTGAAACAGTCCAAAGCTGTGTTTATACACAGTCTTCCACAGAATTCATTTTTATTTTAACTGGGATCATTTATCTTGTCATTAAGGATCAAACGCCAAATAGATTATTTATTCCTGTTGCATGTTTTTCTGCAATGTAAACAAATTGGATATAAAATAAACTGTGATATACACTGTAAAGCAAACAAACAAAAATCATCCGTCACCCCCCCACACAAAAAATGTATTTCTTCTGCACTGCTCCTGTCAGTGTTCTGGTAGACCACAGGAGCTCACTAATGACAGCTTGGTAATGAGATCTTTCTGTCCTTGATGAGCTTTTCTAACATTTATCAAAGGAGCTTAGATTTTGAGCCCCGATCAACATCTGAAACCAAATATTTATGATTTGTTCTCATTCCAAACAGACTAGAGATTGAAAATAAAGTCAATAACTTAACATCTGAGCATAAGATTTTCATGCCATTTTAATGATTTATATGTTCTTAAACATACCTGGTTGTATTGCCAGTTTCCTTAATGTTTCAAACCACCCATATTCCAACAATATCTAATGAACTATAAAGTTCTTCTCAATATTTTTGAGGTATTTCTTGAGATAATTACAGTAATGATAAAAATAGTTTGAAAATAGATATTAGTGTTAAACTGCACACAGCAACATTCAAAGCCACCATCACAAATATTGCTGTAGAATGACAACAACAAAACATTAATACAGACAACAAAAACAAGTCGACAAAACTTTATCGGATTATAAAATCAGCATGTCGAATTAAGGCTTTGAGGATATAATCAGCATAGGAACTATTTAAGGATCATTAACTATTTTCAAGTACACCACCTTAAAATCTGTACAAAATGGAGCGTGTCTGTCCCGCATAGATCTGCACATTTTACACAAGGGAGCTAAATATTTGTGGAGTGTCTGTCTAACATCTCCCCTTTTAGACTGCTCTTTGAAGCATATTGTGATCTTGACAAGTCCCTCTAAATTTTTGTTTTCTTCTGTTGGCTTGCAATATAGCAAGGGTTCTTTGTTGCCACTGTCAGAAGTACAAAACAGTCTATAAGTTGTTTCTGCAACTAGCATTGTACAGGAAAGAGAGTTCCTTTTCATGAAATAGTCTGAGTCTTACCTTACCTCTCTGCATGACCTTTCTGTTTGGCTAGTAAAGTTTCACTGTAATTTTCCAATATTTTGTAGACTCATTATTGGGTCTGAAAAATGTGTACACTACTGTTAGTTTGGATTACATACAGTATGTTCCATTGAAGGAGAAGTTGTAAAGTTGTATACCAGAAAGAATCAGAGTAAAGAGGAGACCTGGAAGCAAGAATGTTTTTGAGGGGAGTTACACAAGAAGGCAATGTTCAGACTAGTGTATCGATAAAGCAGATAAATTGGTCCAGATTTTGTTAATTTTGGGAAATTGGTGATTAAACGTGAGGCTGATCTTATCCACTGGAATGATCTATCTCAGCAAAGGTCTAAACATCAGCCACTCTCTTCTACTGCTTTGGTGTGAGAGGTTTGACTGATAGACTCACCCATCAGGTCATGTCTGCACCTTCACAGTTAGCCAATGGTGACCTGCCATTCTTGCCATTCTTAGCAGGTCACCATGCAATCGGTGCACCATAACCATATGTTTAGTCTAATGAAGCCAAGCACCACAGTATAAAATGCTACAGGTTTCACTCCGTCCTTACAAACTCATATGTTTCATACACCATTTTTTATTTCTGCGAGGGACGGTATTCTTCTGCTCCAGCTGCAGTTCCCATAACGTTTGGCTTTCTGCAACTTTATAGAACTTATTTCTTACATAACATCCTATTTGAATTGATTTGAGAGCACTGGGTACACTCAATCTTAAGTTAAATGTCAAGCTTGGCACTTATCTGAACTGCTGACTGTGTTCTGAAGGTAGTTATGTAGTTTTTCCTTGCATTTCTATGTATATATTAACAGTAAGTGGTGTATCTATTTCTGCAGGAATTGGGGAAAGTTTTAGAAATTAGAGCAGCAGTTACACTTTTTTCTATTCTCCCAGTGACAAAAAATGTGCAGTTAAGCTTCAGCTTTATCAATTAAACCTATCCTGTACACAACAGTTGTTCAACTTTAAGGAAATCTATGTAGAGTTTTCTTGGAGGTGATGATGCCCCCGTAATAACACAAACATTGCAGCTCCTTCTTGTTCTAACAACATAGAATATATGTTGTTCAATGAAAGGAAAAGTCGTGAATGATGACGTCCGTTTCTGTTTCCTTCCTATAGTTTTAGCAATGGCAGCGGAGGAAGTGAAGGAAGCTGATCAGTCCATGTTGGTCACGCTTCCATGTTGAATTAACATTAACAGCCACCTCGCTTGGATCGGCACTTCTCTCTTTGCAGTGAAAGGTGGTTGTTTACAGCGCAGGAAATTTCCAGTAAGCTTCATAACATGGAACTGGTGCATTACATAAGTCATGAATAAACATTAGCGACTTGGTAAAATGTCCAAGAAACAATTGTTTCTCAATAGCAGAGAGCCCAGACCCTCTGGAGGAAATGCATATTGTACGACAAGACACTGGTTTGTACCAGGCTGTCGATGACTCACTACCCACACATTTTGTTCAAAACCAATGTTAGTTTCCCACGTTTTAAAAAATTCTCTTATTTGCATTCACAATGTGAATTACAAAGATTTTAAAGCATATTTCTTAAATATAAATGTTAGATATAAAACACATATACTATTCCTAAATAGTACATACTTGAAGACATTTTCTTCTTGCTTGAGGCTGTTTACAACACAAGTGTTCTTAACCAATCATTTATTAATTAGAAAATACACACACTGTATATTTACAAGTTGTTTCAAAAACAAAGAAATAAGAAAGGATTTTATTTCATCTTTGCATTTCTACTGCTTGAGTGCTTTAAATATGCGTATTAGCTGCAACACCCAATGTGTACAAGTCAGCAAATGTGAACAGTAGCAGAAATCCAAATCTGTTCTTGAAGTAGAACATTTCTATAGAACATCTGTTCTTGAAATGTTCCATTTCAAGAACATTCAAGTTCTTTTCACATCTTGAAAACACTTCATGAAAAGTAGGCGTATTAAAGGAATTGAACATTGAGTGTTCTGTTGATGTTTTGCAGGGCAAAGTGGACTTTAACTAAAAATGCAATGTTTAGTACAAATTGTTTTTTGATATGTATTTGTTTAATAGTATAGAATTTACTAAGGTATTTTGGCTGTTACTCATTGCTATATTGACTGATTTACTGAAACATCTGTTTTTAAGGAGTTTTTCCATTAATCTGGTTCCACCTTCAGTTTTGTAAAGCTCAGCATAGAAAATAGGATTTTAGTTACATTGTAAATATTGTATAGATTCTCAAGAATAAATATTTTTTAATCAAAAATTTTAAAGAATGTCATCAAAACTTTGCTTTAATTTTATTGGTTTATTTCAATCAAGCTTTTGCTCATGTCCAAATATGTATTGTAGTAAATGTCAGGGTTCCAGTGACTGCTGAGTAGATGAAAAATGTCAGTAAATGTGTTCATCTTATTTTTCCTCAGTACAAGCAGCCATGACTCATCAAGCACCCACTCTCCCACTGCTTACATTTTCACACTTTCTGCCAACTTTAGACTTGGGTGTGAAAACCTACAGATACCAGAAATACATGTATATATTTGTGGCCTGAAAAAAAGTTACAGTACAAAGTTTACTTTTTTTTTTGACAGAGGCATATCAGGCTGAAAAATAGAGAATTAGTTTGAGAGTAGGCAGAAATGTGCTTCATCTCCTCATAGGTGGTCAGTCATAAGAGGCCTTGAACCAACGAATTCTGGATCATCCTGATTCCAAGAGCTCATTTGAGGAGACATGATTGGACCCTGCTGTGTTTGAGTATTCCCACTAAGCCCTTTGACACAGCCATCAAACTGAGAACTAGCACTCTCCTTCAGCACTGCAGAAAGATGAGCTTGTGTGGAGATGTGATACACACAAGCAAGAAGAAATTTTGTGTCTCTGCTTGGCAGTTCTGCCAGTGTGGCTCAAACTGCAACAACTTTGGAGTAAATAATACCATTTCCTCCCCCCAGGCAATCAAAACACTATCTCTGTGAAAAATATCATGACCACACACCAAATGATTGCTCACTTTTTTCCCCCGTACAAATATCTGCTCATCCAGCTTCTGTAGTGGGGGTAAACAAAGCTTCTCCCCACATCGGTTTCAAACAAAAGATAAGGAAAGGAAAACCTTTGCTTTACTAACACAATTGGTTTTTAAGGTGGATGTTTTGTGGCCCATTTGCTTTGTAATTTAAGTTAAGCTTACCAAGTTCCACACACACACACAAAAAGAAAAAATGAATGGATCTTTCTGGTGCAGGGAACACATGCCGAATACACTGATGGCACGTTAATTTTTAAAAATGTGGCTGATTTTCTTATAGTGTCGAAGTGCAAGAACAAAATGCTTTTTACTGTTTTGAAGTAACCAAATATGTTTGACTATGATTCATCTGATAAGGTTCTAATGAAGTTGAATAAAGTTGTGCTCCTTCTAATCTGTGTACTTTTAATTTAACCAAACTTCTCGTGTTTTCAAATATCTCAGTCAGAACGGATTGTTTGTGACTTAAAACTGTTTAAACTCAACATATTATTCATAGACCAAAGCTAACAAAAATAGAATCCAGTAATGATTGAAAGTTTTGGACCCATTTTCTCAGTTTTTGGATTTATCTTACAGTGAAGATAAAACAAACAAGACAGGTAAACAGTGAGAGGATAGAAGTATGATAGAAATGAACAAACATGACATAGTTTGGGTTCTTGTTAATAGCAACAATAACAGTTATTTCAAACTGTTTGGTTTATTGAATAATTCATGTGTTCACATATGGATGCCTTCATTTGGAAATCTACAACTTGAAAGTGTTCATGAAATATTTTAAACCTCTCAATCCTGGTGTGTGAGTTGGAATATTCCCTCACTGTTAAGTGAGTCAGCAACTGATGGAACCACCTAATTTTAAAAGAGCCGTCTGCTTTCAGGTCAGGGTGACATATTCCTTTATCAACATTTCAGTATTAAAATCAATCTAACCTTGGATTTTAATGAAAATAATCCAACCTAAGAAACCTAAGAAATTAGATATATTTTTGTTTATTCTGAAACATCTTTTTACTTTAAGTACCCTTCATGCTAACTTTTATAGAATACCAAATGCTAAAAGAAAGACAGCAACAGTAAAAGGAGAGAACCAAAAAAGGTCCTTTGTGCCGACATTCAGCGGTAAAACCCATAAGTGGACTTGAGCCTGCGTTTTCCTGCTCTCTAAGGTTCAGACTTCTGCTCTTCGCACATCATTAAAAGGATTATTTATGGTGCTAATTGTTTAGTTTTACAAGGCATTAACAGAGCAGCTGGGACTTGAAAGACAGAGATAAACATGAGTCGTTTCTCTAAGATGGGCAACCTAAACATTATCATGCTCTGACAGAAAAAAAAGAGGCTTGTTGTGCCTCGATGGGATCGGGGATTGATGCTTTAGAAAGTGCCATGTTTTATGCAGCTGGAACAGATGCTGCTATTGTGAACAGAACAAGATCCATGAGTGTCTCTTCAAGACTGATTAGACTTCCTCTATGCTCCACAAATGAATTCATGGTGATTGAGGAGGAGGTGACAGCTCTCATATCCCTTTTCATTCCTTTTGCAGAAACTTCCATAATCCTGTTTAGCGTGAAAAGCCTCAACTGCATAATGCAAATGTTACCGTTAAGAAGAGGCTCTTTTTCTTATTTGTCAAGGACTCCGTCACTTTCAAGTGAACTGCATTGTTATTGTAATTAAATGTATTTTAAAGAATAACACTGTGCTGTGTACCAATTGATATTTACAGTAATGTGAGGTAATGTTTAACTGTTAGACATAATGTTTTAAAGCCTGTTTAGTTGCTCAACAACATCATTCTGCACATTAGCAAATACTGAATGTGGAAAATATTTTTTTCTTTGTTCCTTATAATGAACAACAATTCATCCAACCATCCATGTTCCATATCTCCAGCAGTCATTGGATGAGAAGCAGGATTTGCCTCACATGTCCCAAATAACAAACCATTTAACCCGAGTTTACCTGTAGGATGAAGCCAGACTACATGGACTCAACATGCATGTGCAGGGAATTCCTCTATATGAGTGCACAGCTCACAAGCTTGTCCCTCAATAGAATCACCAACTTAATGGGTTTGAGTGTTCCTATGATCCTGAGTGCTGTGTTGCATGAGGCTTCAGCTGATGGGCTGCAGTGGCAATCTGATCTCAGCAGAAGAATCAGAGTGCAGATCAGTGAAGGAGAACCATTTGTTGGTCAATGTTGCCTTATAGACACTGGAAATCTGTTTTAAAATGTTTTGAATTGCTTTTCAATTTCTTATTTGTAAAGAATGTTTTGAGTCATATGTTCTTTCTACTTCAAAATTGTATACCATTTTCACATCTTTCACATTAAATTCAAATTAAATATATGTATGTTTGTGGTTGTAATGTGACAAAATATGTAAACATTCAAAAATCATGAATACTTTTGCAAGTCACTGTACATCCAGCGTTTTAAAGATCATTCTGCTTATGAAGATATTGTGTAATTATCAATTTAGGTTTTATCAGAATACACTGTTTGTGTGTGACAGTGTTTGCAGGAAGAAATTCAGCTTTCTTAAAGAGTCGCAATCATGTTTTATCTCTGGCTTGTCTGCCAAACCTTGACAACTGGAGTTTTGCTTGTTTAGACAGCATGTTCCAGAGAGTCACACCTAAAAGTTATGCACTAATCCTGACACCATTTTAATTAGTCATGATGCAGAACTCTCCTTGATGAAAGTTTTAAAAAATGTGCAAATCAAAAGAGAGAGAGAAAAAAACTTAATTCATTATTACTTTTATCACTTCTGCGGTGAGACTTAATAAAATTCCAGACCTCGGTGGATTTCATCAGTCCAAGGCCTACAACTTGTACAACTATTACAATCAAATTACTTCAGCCTGGGCTCATTTGATGATTCCCCCAGTGATTCATTGTGGCTACACCATCATTTTGGCTGTCTACAGTATTGTCTGTGTCCCCAATGTCTCCCCTTGTTCTCTTGTGAAGTTCACTCTCCTCTCTCTGAATTAAATCGTTTCTAGTGAACAGCTGCCAGCTGCTATTTAATCTGTGTGCCTTCTCTTCCTTTTCAATATATCCTAACAAAACACAGAGGTGACCTCTAAAACTTGTGTATTCTGCTAATCAAAGAGAAGCCTGAAAAGAAACCGTCAAGGACTTCCACAGATGTTTCAAGAAACATTTGTTTTTTTAACCCCCCTCCAAAAAACCCAATGTTTCCTTTATCCATTTTCTGTTTAGCACTGCAGCATAACATCTGCTTATTCAAATAGACTTACATTTAAACTTTTCCAGTTTTCAAGTGCAACAGTCTAAAACATTGTTACAAAATGTTTAATACCAGTTTCTTTTATGACTTTTAGCCTAAATATTTCCTGCCTTAAACAGACAAAATAAAGATTGCAATTATTCCCTAAACTCCTTTTTTTGTGTGAGGTTTCTACAACAAAAGTAATGAAAATGGTTATCTAAATATGCAAAGCTATTTGCAAATATGCAAAGCTATTTGCATATTTCCATTTTTTTCTGCAAAAAATCTCTAGTATTTTATAAAACTACAATTTTCTGCAGAAAACTGTAGTTTTCATTTCAGTTTTCTGTAAATTTTTATTACTATTGAATAAATCCTGAATAATTAGATTAAACTCTTAATGTGTTCTTTTTTTTAATGAAGCCATCAGTTAAATTACAATGTTAAATCTTGAATGGATTGTGTTTACATAATTACTGGATTTCAGGGATACAAGGTAGATTGCAAAAGTATTCACAACTGTTGAACTCTTCCAAAAATTCTCACCTTACAACCATAAACAAAAATATATTTCATCTGAATTTTATGTGAAAGACCAACACAAAGTGGTAAACAATTGTGAAGTCAAAAGACAATTATACGGGATTCAAGACATTTTTTACAAATGAAAAATTGAAAAGTGCGGTGAGCAAAAGTATCCTTACCCGCTGAGTCAATACTTTGTGGAGCCACCTTTTGCTGTAGTTCCAGCTGCTAGTCTTTAGGGTTTAGTCTCTACCAGCTTTGCTGTAATTTTTGTTGCTGAAATTTTTGCTCATTTTTCTTTTCAAAACAAACTCAGTCAGATTAGATGCTGAGCGTTTATGAACAGCAGTTTTCATATCACAGATTCTGGTTTGGGATTAGTTCTAGACTTTGACTGGACCATTCTAACACATGAATATGTTTTGTTTTAAATCTCTTTATGTGTAGGGTGCATGTCCTGCTGGAAGCTGAACCCCTGCCCTGTCTCAAGTCTTTTCAGAATCAGAACCAGAATTCCTTTATTGTCAGTGTGCAAGAAAGCACAACGGAATTTAAAAAATAGCAACTATCGGAGTCAGTGCTAAAAAATAAAGAATAATAAATAAGTATATTTCAATAAATATAATAATATAGTGGAAACAAAATATGCCAGAAGCATGTGTTATAACAGCCATTTTTTTGTAAAAAACTGAAAAATGTTCATTCTTTCTGGCTTAATCTTCTTTTCAAATTTGACGTAAACAACAATTTTGACTCATGTGAATAACTTAAGCAGTTTGTGAATCTAATTATTTTAGTTGTTTCCCATCCAGTGTTTCATGAACAATTTTGATCAAATCTGAAGTCCTCAATGTTCAAACTATATCCTTGATCATATCTATATAATATATATATTTTAATAGGCCCTACTTAATCTTCCTTCATGACTTTGTGTTTTACTACACATGAACTGAATTGTCTGACATGATGAAGAAAGACAATTAATAATTGCATTTTTATTTCAGTGTAAGACAAATGCAATGCAATGCTGCATGTTCTGATGAATATGATATAAAATCAACTTCTCTTAAGAATTTATGTAGCATTTCCACTTTACATTGAAAATAATCTCAGATTACTGCTTTTTGGCAGCTTTTAGAACATTTGCTTTCACATCTGTTCAGATTAAGTTCTTTAGGCTGATTAATTGGGGTGCTGAATAAAAGTTGTTAAAGGGAATTGAGTTCTGAGGTGAGGAAAGATGTAAAGCAAGTCGTTTAATTGAATATTGAATAGTCTCAGATGGATGTCTTAAGTTGGTGACCATCCTGTAAGCAACACTAATTAAAAATGGTTTTTGTCTGGGGACCCGTTGCAGCTCCTCTTAAACCGAGCTCCTCTACTGATAGTGTCAGTTTCACTAAACATTTAAAAACTCATTAGAATGCAGTTGGTTCACTCTGTCCTGAGAACCCAAAACTTTTCAGCATTTTTCATAAGAGAACACAACTTTTCCCCATACAGTAAATAATTTCACTAGTTAATAATCATTGTAAATTATGAGTACTGTAGGTGTTTCAAATGAAACTCAATTTGATTTCAGTTTAATAATACACTGCACAAACAATTTCACTGACAAATTCATAATACTTTGCTGCTCTTAGTTGTAATTCATCACATTTCAGTTTTAAAGCATTTATAATCAGATTTAAGATATAATTTTAAAGTGATAATTCGGAAGATGTTGTACAGGATAGACAACCAACAGACTGCATCAAAAGATGAATTCCGTTGAGCCTCTAGAATATTGTCCCCAAATCACAAGATTTCTGTACAACAGCAGCAAAGAGACAGACCAGTAGATTCAAGTATAAGGTAGAATATAAAATATAAGAAAACAGAATAAGGAATAAAAATATTGTACAGTAAGGGCAAAATAAGCAATAATTTCAACAATAAGCAATAATCAGTTCTGCAAAGTTATTAAAAAAATAGCTGCTCTGATCCAAAGAAATGTGCTGAATATGAATATGCATGTGTATTTGAGCATTAAAGACAATTTACAATAAGTTATAATAACCTTTAGGAGACATTGCATTAGTTTTTCTAGCCATTCTGATGACCTTGTTCTATTTTGCTCTCTCTCCTAATTACTCCAAACCCATTGTTTTACTGTTTATCTGTACTTTAGACGTAGGCACAGACTTTCCTTTTGTTCAAACATTGAAGTTTTGCTAACTGGTGAAGGCAACCGGAGAGAGAAACATACTGTCTGGGAACTCTGAGCACTGGCAATGAATCCTTAAGATCAGGTCAAAAAAGTTGACCAAACCACATGAAAATATACAAAACATGCATTTTATCACCTGATAAACATTACCAGAGACTGGGCTTCTCTCCCAGTCCAGTTCAAAGAGCTAAGTTTATGTTTTCCTGTCTTGTAGAATAGCTTAAAGGCTTAGTAATTTTAATGAACGTTAACTTGTGTGTTTGAAGAGAGTAAAATAAAAATAAAAAATCTCAAAAAATCTTTCCCATTTGCTCTGGCAGTTAGAAAGCAAAAACAATTTAGGTCTTTTTTACAGACCTAAACTAGGAACGAATTTGTCTGTTTTTATTTAATACAGTGATGAAACACTGAATACTTCTATACCATTTATATATCTAGTTGCAACTGCTGACTCTTGGGTATACTGAGCAATGCAACTCTAATGTTCCTATTAGGTGAACAAATTAATCGAACAAGTTTCTTGTTTAAAGCATTTAACTATTTATTCTGTAGTTGTTTGGATCAACCCTGTTGTAATCAATGTGCATAAATAAATGTGTATGGATAACAAAGCCTGATCTTCATCTGAAATGTAGTTGACAATTTTGTGTTATGAATCTTGACATTTTAGACTCACAGTCTAAGTTTCTTTTATTTTCAACCCAGACAAAAGAACAAAGATATCTTTCTGCTGTCAAAAGCAGGAACACTGCCTGGGGCACAGCAACCCCTCCTGGCAAAGAAATAAAGATGTTCACTTGTGGGCCAAACTGGAGAATCTGGAGGAAAGAGCCTAGAATTTTATTTTTGACTGCACAGAGCCAAAGTGTCAACTTGTACCCTGACCGAAACAAAACTTTAATGAGCTTGGAGTGTTCACTCATCACCCCAGTAGCTGAATCTCTTTTCAGTCAGACAGGAGAGGAGTCTGGCCATAGCTATGCTTCCCTTTCCACACAACTGTTGTTTCTGAAGGACTCAGAAAGTTGCTCAAGGTTCACCTATAGGAGAGCAGTGGAGTATTTTCGCCTTATGTACGGTCGGATGAAGCAGTCACTTACTGCCTGAATGCATCTGCAAAAAGCCTGAGCAACATACAGCTGGATAAAAGGAATGACGAGATAGACTTTCTGTCATGGTTGGAAGTCAGTGGTTCTGACCTCTGTGTAATGATTTGTAGAAGTTTTTATCACTTTCCTGTGTGTAAATACAGAAGAGTTAAAAAAAAAGAAATGTAAAAAAGAAAACAATTCTCAAGATAGATTTACTTGTAATAGCTCTTTTTTGGATGAGAACACAGCACCTTTATGACAAGTAAACTGAATGATATGAGCTCTTCTTTTGCCCAAGGCACAATATTTTTATTGGACCTTAATAACAGACATGATTTGAAATCCTCCTCCCAAATAATGCTTAGAAAGCAAACCTTTCCAGCTGAAGCAAATTAAGATGGAGGTGAAAATGAGCTCTCTCTTTTCAGAAAAGATTATTCTAGATAGAAATGGAAAAATAACTTATTAAATTCGGTTTTGCAATAGCTAAATATCTCTCTTTGATTGCAGAAATGTTAATGTCTTAACAATAAAATAGTGAAGAAGGTTTTTTCAGCACGTTAATCTGCTCTGTGCCTCTGGTTAATGAGGTTTTATAGATCTGAGCTGGCAGCAGTCTCTTCAGTGTCATATCAGAACCTGCATGATGCTCAGATAACTGTAGAACAAAGGCAGGAGGAGTCCAGAAATAAAATTTGCTCTTTATACTGACAGTTGATAAATTTGCCAAAATGTACATGTGTGGTTTCTGTAGACAAATCATAATAATACAAACTAATTAGAACCCAAGTGACATCATAAACAAAATAAATAAGTTGGCATATTACTTCAGACCAGTTGTTTGAACTTAAAGTCAGATATTATGAATTAGCACACAGCATGCAGCTTTACAACGAAGACACATTCACACTCTGTCATCATTACACAGGATGATAGCTTTACAATGATGATCATCATTGCATAGAAGCAGCAACGCAATAACAGACGTATCTGCTAAACACTAGTCAGTAATAAAATCTTTTGTTCTAGCCAACTGACTCCTGTGCATAGCTTCATTTAAACAGAACCAGTGAGATAAACTCCTAATAACACTCATGGCTTTGTACAGCTTACAGTTGTACAAATGCATATCTTAGAATTGTCATGACCACTGAGTTTGTGGATGACATTGATAATGAGCAGGGAGGATGGGTCATGTTAGACGTTTTTTCAACATACAACTGAAAACGTACAAAAAACAGGAAAAATGCAGTAAGCCAGGAACAGAGAGCAGTGGGGAACTGGGAACCAGGAAAACCAGGGAGTTAACAGGAGGAATGAGCAAAGACTGAGAGCAGGTCTTTGCTGTCAGCTGGCCTGGGTGCAATCGACTTTATTTAGGAGAGTGTTTGCAAAGACTCGTTAAATAGGCATTATTGTACTAATTTCTCCAAATCCTGTGGCTTATGTTATCAGAGAGAAAGTGTTTAAAAACAAAGCTGTGGAACAATGTCACTGGCTGGAGACAGTGCACTCCTTCAAGGTTACCAACATACACTCAAATATTCTAAGCATCAAATGTCTACATTCAGTCCCTCACTAAATCCCTACTCAAAGATTTAACACACTATTAAACGGAAAACCTCTCATGAATTATTCAGGGATCATTTCTAAAGCTTACCCCAGACTAAACTAAAAGAGTAAGATCATTTACTTTAAGAAATACTTTGATGTGTTCACAATCATTCAAAATAAAGAATTTCTTATTACAGCATCTGGGTTAAAACACTGCATGTTCTGACAGTCTCAAAATAAATGGAACAATAGATTAGACCTCAATGTAATGTCAAGCACCAGAATCTTTCATCCTTCATGTCCTATAAGTGCTTTTTTGAGGGTTTTTTATTTAGTATATTTGGTGTATTTTTATTTTGCTATGTGTGTGTCAGGAGGCCTGCCTGTGCCCCTCAACAATAGTATTCAACTAACAATAACAATTTAGATAAATAAACTGATCTGCCTGCCTTCAAAGGATATAAATAGATTCTCACCTTAATGTGCCTGAAGCCCTGGCAAATTAATGCCATGGATATTATTTTGAACATAGACTTGTTTGTGAAGAATAATGTAAGCCTAATGTTGAAGTTACGCAAAAACAATTTTATTTACTCTCATAATTGTCCTTCCAGTAGTGCAAAAAGCCCTCCCTGCCGCCTACCAGGTCCAACTGCAGAAAAAAGTCTATCGACTTTTATCTGGCTTTCTAAATGCTGGTCCTCTGGTGTATCAGACTAAATGCCCGGTGCTCCACAGGCAGGGAGAAGAAAATCTGCAGGTGTGTCAGCGATCTGGACTGTCACCGAGACACACCTCAAAACTGTCATGAGTTGTGGTTTGTGGTGGTGAGGTAGATGCAGTCGGACGCAGGATGAGGTGCAAATGATGGTATTTAATGGAGGTCATCAGACAGAACACAAAGTCCAGGCAGCACAGATGAGCAGCGGCAAAAGCTCTGAATCTGGTAGCAACTGGTAACTCATACGACAACTGACATAAGACTACTGACAGTAGACAATAGACAAGGACCCGACAGAGAACAAGAGACACCGGTGGGTATAAACACACAGGAAAGGTAATCAGGGGAAACAAGGGACAGATGGGAACAATCAAGGGGCAGATGGGACGATACAGGCACTAACTAAACACACAGAAAACCAAATCTTCACAAAAACCCGGGTATCACCAGTCCAGTGTTGGGCCTTTAGTTGTCAGTTTACATAGCACTGTTTGCTGGTATATAAATCTTTTAGACCTCAGATGCCTTTCCTTTAAGTATTTTAATGTTTCTTTTCCTCTCAAAACTTTAATTCAACTTAGAGTTAAGTACTTAGAGCTGTAAATCAAGCATGAAACCTAATGTTTAAATTTCAGAGAGGGAGACATTGAGTAACTACCCTGAAACCTTCATTAGGGACAGAGGAAGCCGAGCAGACTTTCAATATTACCTTTCAATAATGTACCAAACATGCTTAAGGAACTGGTCTATTACATGGTACAGTGCGGTACTGCTGGACTCAGCTGAGTGTGTGCAGCAGACCATTTGATTTCCACTTCTGGCAGTTCTTGCTCCATATTTACTGATCACCATGCCATTCAAAACAATGAAGTGACGCAAACAGCAGAGGATAGGAGCTGTAGGAAAGTATACCACTCCCTTTGATAAAACAGTTTACCACAATAGAAAAGGTAAGCACAAACAGAAGCAAAGGATAGCAGCAAAGGAGAGACACTGAACAACACTTGAAGCCAACACATACACTGCAAGAAGTGAGAAATTAGTTATTTTACTTGAGGTGGAAAGAATAAGAAGAAATATCTTTCTGGCTAGGACATGTTGCTTCAGCAACCTTGTGTAAGTTTTAATAGTTCTCTCCTACTGCAGCATTTGTATGCAAGTTTCCAAAAGCCATATAAGAAAAAGATTCTGCCATTGTGGTGTTGCAAAAACTCCAAAAGAATCCTGCATAAACAGAATAATGCAGTTCTTTATGCAACCTTAGGACAAAACAAAACAAACAAAAAAAAGGTTTCTTTTAAAGACTGTCTATAAGCCTTTACATCTTATTGCAATCAAAAAACTTATCTTGTTTACACATATTTTTGCAATGATTCATATATAACAAAGTGGGAATATTGTCCTGTTAACTATAAAGTGATCGTTCTACCAGACCTGAGCTGTTCTCCTTATAGTGTTAGGAAAATGGTTTGGATGTTTTGGAGCAACCACAAAACAAGTGAGGCTCATCAACATTCAGTTGAGAACACGTCACTTCGTCATGTCTTTTTGTTTGAGTGATCAAATCTAGCTTTACTCCAGTTTCTGAGAATTGCTTTCCTATCTTTTGTATGTAACAGGAACTACTGAGTATAGTACGTAGTTCCCGTATAGAAATAAATTTTCTTTGTGCAATAGGCGTGAAGATTTTATTTAAAAACCCTTCAGGTAACTTCATCACAACTGCATAAATGTATATGCTCCTAAAATTTTCTCTTTGTGATTTTTTGTTGTGTCATTTTCATTTACCTTTGCTGTTTTATCACAGTTCTATTTCCATATAGAACATGGATTTGTTTACTTGGAGAGCCCATGATTCACTGGAGACCAAATACTTTGTGGAAAGGCAGTGGCAGCTGACAGGGAGAGGAAGATTTCAGAGTTTTTTTGGTGAAAACTCTTGGCTTCTATTAGGAGTCATCTCCAATAAAAGGAATGGTGTTTGCACAGATAGAGCAACAGCAGTGCCTTTCTCTGCAGAGGTTGACTTTACCTCTGTCAGCATTTCATCTAAGGACCAATGTGCAAAGAGCATATTGCACATTGGCGCAATTGCCCCTGAAATATCAGGGGCAACTTCTATTAACAGTCATGCTAAAGGGGGTTGCACACTGAGCCACATTAGCAGCAAGAGTTTTAGTTTTATAAGCATCTGCAACTGCAAACAGGCACTAAGCAAGAGAAATATGTTAGCATACATTTTTACAAGTGACTGGACAGCATGTTATTTAGGAGTGAGTGTCTAACAGGACTCACCTTTCATAAAATACCAGAGGCAATGCTTAAAAGGTCTACTTTTTTCCATCAAAATGGACAAATCATTTTATTTGGCCCAGGGTTCTGCGTTGTGGATAAGCATTCTTAGTGCTTGCAGGTAATATCTCTGTCACACTGAATACAATAAACTGGGTACATGCAACTGAGGTGACAGAAAATAGGTTCATGCCACAGGCCTCCATGCTTGACTGCTTCTAATGACAGTTAATAAGCTTAGCAGAAAATGTAAGGACACATGTTTGGACCATTATTTCTTTGTCCCAACAATGATTCCTGACAATAAGAAGTATCTTAAGGGCAACAGTGACTCATTAGGAATCATTCTCTTGATTATTTTAATTGTCCCAAATAAGATTATCGGGAGTTGCTAAGAACCAGACATTCTAAAGTCACTAAAATGTTGACTATTTTACATTTAAATGTTTAAGGTAATTATATCACTCTCTGAATTACTTTTCTCATTTATATTTTCAACAGAGGTGAGAAAGCAAACTCTATTAATGCCAACGTCTTGTCTTCCTTTTTTTACTATTGTTTTTTTCTGCATTATTTTGTCACATTTACATTACATATTTCATTCATCAACATATCAAACTGCTGCTATCAAACTGTACCCCAGCCAGTTTAACCATCTATTAACAAACCCATTTTGACACAAAGTGAAGCTAAGTTTAGTTTTGCTTAGCTTTCATTTAAAGGTAATTAGATATTCCAGGGCTGGTCCCCAGGTGGTGGGCGGAAATGTGTTTTCTCTTACTTTGTTACACTCATCAGTTCATTTCCCCCTGAGAGTCTTTAATGCAACATACTCCACCTGATTGATTACTACACACAAGCAACAATATCATACTAAAAGCATCTATGTATAATTTCCTACATGGAGTGTTTTAATTTGGTTTAGGTTGATAATCTTTGAATAATTTATTTCTAACACACACACACACACACACACACACGCACACACGCACGCGCGCGCACGCACGCACGCGCGCACACACACACACACACACACACACACACACACACACACACACACACACACACACACAAGTGTAGATCGGACTGCTGCCATGATTACAATCTTTCATATTTTATACTATTAAAAATATACACAAATAGATAACTGTCATGGTGGAAAATTGTTTTTTCTTTTGTATGTTGGTAAATCACTAAAGGTCTTTGTTCTTCCCTTAGCCTTGCAGTGTAGCACTGAAGGTGATGTGGCAGGTTTGCATCAGGTTTGATTCTTGCTGCAGGGACCAAACAGTAATCAATGAAAAAACCAAACTAGTGTTTATGCTGCCCATTTGTCCCAGGCAAATTGTACACTTCTGGAACAATGGTCAATTGATACAGATTAATTAACTCTGAAGTAACTGACATGTTAAAATCTAATTATATTTCTTTGTGATCCTTCCTTATTGCTGCTATCACTGTCAGGCATCAGATACTAAAGACTAATTACAGTGAATACACTGAGCGACAAACTCTAAAATGACACTGTAGTTAAAATGAGAGTCTTGACAGACTAGTCAAGTTGCAGTGAGGACACAGGAGAGGCAGAAAAGTTGGGTTGGGCTCGTGAGCCGTGTGTTAGCCCCTCCTGCCCTAGCCAATGTGCCCCCCCACATTACAAATACTTCTGTCACCCCTGGGTCAGACCTTGAGGTAGAAGACACTGAAGAAGAGCAAGTGAGCAAGCAATAGGACTGAACCTGGAGCTGGAGTGAGAGCTGACTGTCCTGCCTGATTCATGTCCTGCATTTCAATGTAATGTTTTTTTCAAAACCACATTACCTTTGTTTCAAAAACCAAAATGTTTAAACCTCACATTTAGAAATGTACTGTCTGCTAGACAGTGAATGTTTCAACAACTCTGAATCTGAGCTGGCATTGCTGTGTGGCAAGGGAGCTGCGCTGACATTCACAGGCTGAATGAGTAACAGAAGAGGAATCACTTTTGATACTGAAACATTTTTTTCAGATGAAACTTCTTGTGTTTCTTCTTCAAATGGTCATAGTGCATTAACTACTTGCTTAATTAGGGTCACATTTTGTTAAGGTATAATGTAGCCTGGTAAAAACCAATCCCTTGTTCACAGACACATCCCCCAAAAGTGACCCATCACATCTTACAGCAACTTTTCCAACACCCAGGAACCTCCCACTTAGTAACTGCAGAGATTTCCTTCTTGAGAAATCTGACACCATTTAGTCAGGCTATTTGTAGGCTCATTTGGATACTTGAATACTTGGCACTGGAGGAGCGGATTGATCTCTATACTGTGTGTACCAAAAACCTTTGAAGGCATTAAAAACTGTTGTATGAAAATCTTTATTTCTGTCCAAATTTCACAAGGACACCTTCAGTCACATGTTTTTTGTTTCTTTCTGCTTTTGTGTGATTTCTATGTGCATTTTTGTGTGATTTGGTTAAACAGTTCTATTTTCAACAAGGGAAGTTCAGCTGTTTGAGGTTAGCTGTGATATAACGCTGTGTGACCTCCTCGTACAACCCTGCCACTTTACAACATGAGGATTTTGAAAAACATTGTCCTGAATAGTCACGCTAGCATTGTAACTCCTGAAGACAGACCTTCTTTCTGATTAATGACCATAATAGTCTAATCAGATGAAAAGGGGTGCCTGGGGCAAGGAAATGGCTGTCCATTTTCACAGGTAATTTACCTAATGTTCTTTTATTAAGATCACTGTTGTGATGTCTCAGAGCAGTGGCCAACAGACATCCACATTAGGTTTGCTCATAAAATACAGCCTCATCCATTCTCCTCAAGGGCACAATTCTTAGATATTATATTCAACCCCACATCATTTGTAATTATCACAGACATAAGTGAACACCTTAACACAGTTTCAAATCACCACATGCATGTGGGCTATACATTTAAAAATGAAAAATAAGGCATATTGTTTTTCAAGTTGTAAATTTTTGAAAGCAAGACCAGTAAACCATAGTTCCAGATTTATGAGAAACAGTGTAATTTGATAGAATTAGAACATACAACAGTAATATCCATGTCCAAATCCTTCAGTGGCCTGAATAATGAACCCTATCACTGCATCATGTAGATGTTTCTCTGGTTTAAAACTCCTGACTAAAATGGATGAGTCATTAGCAAGCTCCTGCAGAACATGAGGGGGGGATGCACTTGTGTGTGTTCCCTACTGAGGAAGTCTACAACCGGGTGGTCATTGTTTACACACTATGACCAGCAGGGCATCAGCCAGGCCATGCATAATGGGACTTGCCAAATGCAACTCATATGACTGATGTAAAGATAAAGTTGTTTGGAGGCAAGGACATGAAAATGTCTGAAATAATTAATAACAGTAATAAAGCTTTTATTTTCTCATAGCACAATAACATTATTGGTTCTTAATGGCTTAAATTCAGCAGGTTCTCTCTAATCTGGTCACACCAGCTGGCACTATTCCCCTTCCACACTTCTGTCGCTTCTTGCCAGCTGATCCACACCAGGATCTGTTAAGGAATGAAACTAATTGTGCATTTTGATGTTTTGGAGCCTAAAACATGCAGCACACTACTCTTGAGGACATAGGTAATGACATTAATGGTATGTCATTACCTATGAAATGCCATTAATATTAACTACATTTAAACTAACACAATCCACCAATATGTGCTTCATTGCTTTAAGTCCCACTTCACTTTTCCACAAATATCCTATTAGATTTCAGGGGCTGTTGAGGCTTGTTGAGCACAGAACTGTGACTGTGGTTCATTTTTTACTCATATTGTGCTATAATCTGCAGACACCTTTGATTTGATCTAATAATACTGATAGACAATTGTAAAGTATAGTTGTTTAAACTCACTGTTAGAAAAATTTGTCAGAACTGACTCTGTGCAAACACAGCAGCAAAATGTCCTGATTTGTTTGAAGACTAACTTGTATTTGGAGAAGAGTTCATGACTGAGGTGGAAGGTAAAACATGTGGGTTTTGACAGCAATGCTGTGTCCACATAGAAGTTTGGATTGTTAGTCACACAGTCATGACACTGATGTCTGTGTAGCTGGCAAAGAGAAATCCAGGCTGAGGCCACAAAACAACTTCGTAGGACTTCTTCAGCTCCACGTTTGGGCTGGTAGGCAAACTACAAGGGTCCAAGTGTGGCTGGACCAGGGGGCGGAGATACTCCAGGATGAGTCTCTCCAGGGTCTTCATGATGTTGGAGGTCAGCACCACAGACCTGTAGTCCTTGGAGTGCTTTGGCACTGGAACAATGTAGGATGTTGAATATATGATGGAGAAGTCCATCAGGTACTCATGTATTCAGCTGCTATCCAGCTCAAAGCCTGAGCTGGATAGCACAGGCTTTGAGCACCCTTTGGCTCATGCCATCATCAGGGCTTTGCAGCCTTACCAAGGTGGAGTCTCACCAGATGCCTTCTAAGATCTTCAGCAATGATGTTTATGGTAGAGGTGGCCGGGGAAAAGCCCTCTGGCAGGTCATCCATTACTTCCTACCTCTGCTACCTATTCTCAGTTTATCCTCATCACTTACCTTCATGTGCAAACCCTGAGCAGAAACCAGATGCTAAGGAGAATCTGCTGATCGCCTTGCACTTTTTCTTGTTTGTCAATAATTCTCACTTACCCATTCTTGGGTGGATTCATACTTTAACAATTAAAAAAAATCTCTTTAATGGTTTTACTTATACTCTTTGTTTGGTTGGAGCACTGTATTTATTAAATTGAGTGAAAAGAATTATTAGTTTCTTTGACTAAAATGGTCTCCCTTCTAATTTCATGCACAATGACATATTGTGATGCCATACATGGCCTAACAAGCTCTTGGGTTTGCAGTTTACATAAATCTGTAGGTCTCTTGAGGAAATTTTCAGGCACAAGAACAAATTCACATCCACAGCTTGGGGTGGTCATGGAAACAGATTTCACCAGGAATTCACTCCACTGCTCCAAATCCTTCCCTTCCTGCTATGGAGCAAAACAATCTCAGTTTGATCATACTACTAAGTTATTCCATGTGGAAGATGTGTGATGAATAAAACAGAAACAAGAAGCAGTGCTACAAATATGCAGCTCTGTCCCACCAGGAGAGGGCCACCAAATCTGACAATCACGCAACCCAAAAGGGATTGGGCAAACTGAAAGAAGTGGATGGAAGAGAGATGAAAATAGAAGGGAGAAGAAAAACATGGGGCAGAAAGAGGTGAGAGAGAAACAACTGAGACAATAGGAATCCAGCGTTTAATGAATGCATTGCAGCATGGTTGGCCAACAAGCCTGAGAGTGGGGATAATTATGGAATGGCAGCAGCAATGAATCTCTGCAGAGTGAACAGATCTACTTCTCCATTCTATATTTGTCTTTGGCTCTGTAAAGCTCCCCAGTGTCTGGCTTGACCCAGAGATTACCTCTCAGCTTATGCCTTAGCTATAATTTTGTGAAAACACAATTTTTATTAAAAATGTATTATTTAAACCTAATAAATGTTTAAAGAAAATGGGCAACGATGAAGAGAAAACTGTACAGTAAAAAGAACGAGCCTAATTTTGGTTTTCTTGATGAATGGGTGAATTTGATTGAAATGGTAAACATTCCATATTTATATGCAAATGCTACATTGGGTGTATTACACAAAGTAATATGTCTCAGTAATAAATATTACTTTTTGAGACATCAAAAAGTAATATTTTGTGCTTTCAAAAGGTGTTTTCAGACATTTCACTACAATAATGAGAGAAAGAATGTCATATTTATTCATCTCCTTCAAAATCTTAAATTTACAGAATGATTACTATCTCTTTAAACAATGCTAGAAAAACCCAATGGTAAATGGTCAAAGCTAATTGACACTTTTGAGGCTTCTGGAGGCTCACCTGTTTAAGGCAACATCTGGAACACACTGATTTCTTGTTTAACATAATTGGAAAGTAAAAAAAAAGTATTGTGGAGCTGCACCAGTCTGGTTCACCCTTGGGAACAATTTACATATACCTAAAGATGCTGTGGCCATCTCTTTTAAAAAAAACTATACAGCCAAGAAAGGAAAAATGAAAAAAGGAAAGAAGCACTTACCCAGTCTAAGTCTCATGTAGATGTTTCTCTTCCCATTTCCTCCCTCTTGGTTTCATTATTCAGTTTATGTCCAAGGTTCAATATTCAATAAAAGTTAAGAAGTGCTGTCTCCCTCAAACACTGTGGCTGTATTTATGCGTCAGCATTATAAGCTAAGTTTGACCTACTTCTGCCACTGAAGTAGCAAACTTTATCAAATTGTTCTGCTGAAGCTGAGTTACACTTCAACAATGCTGTTAATGATCCCATCCCAGAATGTATCACTTAGACAAGAAAGTAATTCGTCATCATTCAGCAGCCTCCTTCTGCAAACTCAGACTCCCACAACAATAACTTATTGCTGTTGAAATGCTGCATTTATTCCCTATAAATTGGTGAGTACTAGAGCAGGGTTTACCATGAAACTGATTGTAATTGACATCACTGTTGCCCGAAAGTAACAAAACAGAATGGCAGCATCTGTAGAACGTGACGTTGGAAGATGATGACATCCTGGAAGCTTCATTTCAATATTCTTTGATACAATGTGGAGCAACTTAAGCAATGGTTAAAATGCAGAGGACTAAAAGTCAGCGGAAAGAAGACAGCATTGGTTGAAAGGTAGGGTTTTTTATGGTTAGAGACAGTGTGGTAGCTAACACTCACTAGAACTAAGTTATCTGGGCCTACTTTTCCAAGTACCTGCTCGGCAGTCAGTGTAGGTAACAATATCAATCCATCAATGCTTTGTGGTTCATTTTTCAAATTAAATATCAATTTGGAAAAGCCTGTAAATTGATTACATCTCCTGTCATGGTGAGCAACACTGTCATGAGCAGCTCCCACTATATCAGCTTGGTGTCATATAAAGCAGTTCTTCATCTTGAATTTATTTGCAATCACAAACATAATCAACTGTTTAGATGCACAAACGTTTTCCCCAACACACAGCTTATTGTTCTTGTTTGTCAGAAATTGAAATGCCCTAGTAAAAAAAAAGTATACTTTAGTATTTTTCAAACATACTTACATTTGTGAAAGTACATTTTAAGTATAGTACGTATTAAGTGTACTACCTATAAAGATATATGAAGTATACTAAAAGTATGCTTGTACCAGTTTCGACATTATAACTTTAAACACACTTCAATGTAATTGTACTAAAAACACTTTTAAGAAATAAATTAAATAAAAGTATACTTTAAGTCAGGGGTGTCAAACTCCAGTCCTCAAGGGCCGCTGTCCTGAAACTTTTAGATGTGCCTCTGCTGCACCACACCTGAGTAGAATAATTAGGTCATTAAGGTTTTGGAGAACTGATCTACACAAGGAGGAGGAAATTAAACCATTTCATTCCAACGTTTTGTACCTGTGGCACATCTAAAAACTGCAGGACAGCGGCCCTTGAGGACTGGAGTTTGACACTTGTGCTTTAAGTGAACAAAATATGTATTTGCCCAAGTGAAAATATACACTTGCTCAAGTGTATATTTTAAAGATATTTAAAATATCTGTCAAAGATATTTTGTGTATATTTTAAAATATATGCTCAAAATATAATTTTTTAAAATTCGTTTAACACTTACTTCAAATTATTAATTACAGTATGTTTCAAATTACATACTAGGTTTAGTTTCTTCATAAACTTAACCTGGTTTTATTTAAGCTCAGTATCCCAAAGAGACTTTGATATTGTGAGGCTGTTGTTATAACTCGTTCATCATTGTTTGTATCTTCATATTTTTGTATTTTTGTAGTCTAAACAAATGAAGATGAAAGAGGAAGCCAGGGATCAGGTGTTAGAAAACCTAAAGACCTTCCTGTCTCAGAAGAGGCTCTGGCTCCACCAGATCACCAACCAGTTCTGAGGATGAAGCTCCACATTGTCTTCATGGTGGAAGTTTTTTATTAATTCATTACACAGACAGGCTTCCCGATGGGCTCAGCTCACCACCAGAAATGAATTATCTGCTATTGATTCCTGCTTATTCATCACAACTCACTTTCAGTATCTGTTTTTCTCTCCAACTGTCTCCATAAAAACCTTTTTGAATGATCTTCAAATTGTGTGAGGTTCAAGTCTTTTGCTGCTTTTTGGTGTCCTGGCAGCAGCATGATTTGTTCCTATATTATTTACACGGCGTAGAAGTCAGCAACTTTGGTTATTTTGTACACCATTGTCATGTTGTGCATTGTATGAATTTTCAAGACATAACTTTGCCAAGAGGTACAAATTTATATTTTTTACAAAAACAAATGTGTCAAAAACCAACCTACCATCAAAAGTTGATAAAAAATTAGAATAAAAAAATTATCTGTCACTTAATATTGCTTTTGTGGCAGAAATGGCCCTCAGCATTAAATATGACAACAAATACATTTCAAGGAGCAGAGAACAGACATCCGTCTTTTATCACCTGAGTGCATAACCTGTGAACATTGATATCTGGTCTGAAGAGCTGAAAGAACCAAATTACAAAGATTTTTTTTCCTCTTCTCAGCACATAACATGAAGTTATTTGGACTCCTAAATTCTGTTCAGACAGACAAGATATTTAAATTGAACAAAGACTGCTGATTAAAATGGACACCAAGGTAGAGATGGTTGAAACGAGGGAGAGAGGTTGGATAGCAATAGCACCACATGGAGAGAAACTCTATAATACATGAAGAATTCCCAAACGTAAAGTGCAACATAAGGAAATATATGTGATAACTAGGGCTGTCGATGTTTTAATGTGTTAATATTACATAATGCAGACTAATTGAACTACCTATTTTAAAAGCTTCTCTCCCAGGACATTTACATAGTTCACAGCAGCATGTTGTGGACCCGACACATGGGGAGAGAAGAACAACAGCCAAAGGTTTGTACGACAGCAAACCGCAACAAAAGCTGAACATTTTCAACTTTCTTTGTTGCTACCCCGCATGTGCACATCAGCTTGTATGCACAAGTTCCACAGAAAATGAAAGAATAGGGACAGTTAACACGTGAGCAATTGGCCAGGACGGTACCACCCAAAAACTAGGAAAAAATATATTATTTGTCAGTTGTCCCTTGAACAAGTTTGCTACATCATTGTCAATGCATATGTAGTGGAGTAAGTTTCCTTTAGCTGCTGTTGCGTACTGGGAGACATTACCTGCATTCTGCTAACAAATTATAATTGCCTTCATTTTAATTGGTTAGAGTAGGGCACAAGTGTGTGCATATTTATATTTCAAGTTTACAAAGTTAGGCATAGTGATTAATTGTATTCAATCATAGCACCAGAGTGTGATTTATCTGATAACAAGGCTGTTATGACAACCTGACATTAACCAGTAATCATCATCTGTCATAAATGTGTGATAAGTATTAATTACCAAACTTAAGTCATTCATCTGTGTGTATTATTACAGTCCCCTGTCATTTGTTACTAGTCTTAACTCTGACTGTCGTGAGATCTTAATGATTGTGTTATTAAAGCTGTTGACAGTGTAATAAGGGAAAGTATTAATGACACAATTATAAACATTTCTCCATACCTAAAGTAAAGTGAAACAAGTAAGAACAAGACATTTTGTCTTAGTCAAAACGTTGACATTTTAAACAATGTCAATGTCAACTTTATACTAAGAGTGTCATTATTTACTGAATGACAATTACTGATATCAGGCTGTCATATTTATGACACTACTATGACAGTCTTATGCACACCCCTTCAAATAAAGGGTTACCCTTTATCCTTGTCCTAAATCAAAATATGGTTGATGATCTGAAATATGTAAGCAAAACAAAAAAGGACTAAATCTTTTTTAATGCACTATATATGACAACTTACTTGGAGAACCTTTTGTGATTTATTTGAGTTCTTTTGTGTGCCTGACATGGTACAGGATCTAGTTTAAATGCACTTTAGCACATTGCCAGGGATTTGGACCCAGACTCTTAATGAGTGCAACAAAACCTGAAAAGAAGAATTTTTTAAAAAGTTCTTTGGGATCATTTTTACATATCATACAACCAATAGCATGAGAAATTCATCACTCAAATGAATGTAATTTATTCATTATTGGTGTATTATCAGAAAGATATTTGAAATGAAATAGAAAATGTTAATGAAAGGATTCTTAACGTGACAGCTCTGTGTTCATGAAGACTGGATACGTAGCTGAAACCTGAGAGTTTAAATGAGACTAGAACAACTCAGCTGCTGGTTGACCTTTGTTTGACCTCGTGTTTTTTTCCAGTCAGAGTTAATTAGAGAAACTTGCACATCTGAAAGTCTATTTATTCCCCTTCTTGTTTCATCTCCATCTCAAGTTTCCTGACATGCCGAAGGGGATGAGAATCAACGTGAGATTTGGGAAGAGCATTACTGTGATTAATTTATTCCAAAGACATGAAACAGAATGCCATAATAAGCCAGCTGCCCTAAAGTATCTTAGACTACAAGAGTGTGAGAATTTTAATCACACAGCTGTCTTCTCTTGTAGACTCAAAGATTGCCAAAAGATGACATATTTTGTGTGACAAATGAGATGTTCATGGTCTATCCATGTTTCAGTGGGAGTGCATTTTGAAGGAGAAACAATGATTATTTACCCTCAGCTTGTGTTGCACATAAACATAGTTTCACCCAGACCAGGATTTCAGTAAGATTATTGGTAGCATTGTTTCAGTACCTGCACTCAAAACAAATCAGATATTCAAGAACATAAGGGAAGAACAAATGTGGGGCATTGAGACTTTTTATATAATAAAAATGTTTTTACATATTTGTTAAAACTATCACTATGTTGTGACACTATAAGACAGATAATCTGTGAAGACATGGAGCTAAGCTGCCTTCACCTATGCACCTGTTCCATCAGAAACAACCAATCAGAGCCAGGAGGAGGGTCCTAGTGCTGTCAATCACCTTTGTGTATCAGTCTTATATTGTACTTTCATTACATAATGACATTTTTAACAAATGTGTAGAAAAGATTTTTATAAAAGTTACCATCTGTACATACAATATTGATACAGTTGCACTTAAATAAGTTATAGAAAAATGTCTGAGTAACTTGAATAACAGAAAAATAAATATCTGAATAACCTCTGACGTAGTCAAATGCTATCCTGCAAACACAGAAGTGTTTGGGTTAACAATCTTGAGCAAAACAGAAACAGATAATCACTCCCTCTGGGGTTTAGGTCTTTGCTTACAACTAGCAGACACAGTGGTGATTGGTAGATATTCCCACTGCATCATGTTTTAGTCTTTTTGATGTTTTGTCCCTCATGCTGGAGGCATGAGGGATTTGTTGATGGCTTCAAAATACAGTCTGGAGTTCAAATCAAAAATTTATATTTATCAATAAATATAAACTACAATTCTCCACAACTGCTTGAAAATGACCCTTCATAATCAGCCAGTTCTGATAGAGAGCTGCTGCATCTATCAAAATAAAATTTTGATTAAACTTTATAGATAGATGGAAGTGTTAGAAATTTTTGGTCTTAATTTTGTACTGTGTCTTGGATCTTCTTTTAGCTAATTTTTTGTTTAGCTTAACGTAATTAATCTAAAGATAAGTGGAGCTTTTAAGTGGAACTTAAAGCTCCACTTATGGACCAGGAGACCAGGGGTCTGCCTTCATCTAGGCAGTTGGTGCTTGCAGACTTGAAGAAAACTTGTACATAAAACTTACATAAAATCCCATAAAACTTGTACAACCAAAACAGTTTTTGTGGCACTTATTAAAAACTCAATAGGCATGAAATGGAAGAACTACTAAAGCCACATAAATTAAATCTCCCTGTTTGTCCCTAGAGAGATGAGCAGTGTAGAGCAACGCATGGAAGGAGCAGAGAGCAGAAACGGTAGAAAGGTACTCAACTTTTTCTATTACTTTTACACGACTTCACAGGTCCTCGCATACAGGTGCTGGTGCGAGGGCTTTCACAGGCCAGGGCCTTCACAGGCCATCGCATCCACGTGGCGGTGCGAGGGCCTTCACAGGCCAGGTCCTTCAAGGATCCCTGGCCTTCACAGGCCATCGCATCCACGTGGCGGTGTGAGGGCCTTCACAGGCCAGGTCCTTGAAGGATCCCTGGCCTTCACAGGCCCTCGCGTCCACGTGGCAGTGCAAGGGCCTTCACAGGCCAGGTCCATGAAGGATCCTGTGAAGGCCCTCGCACCGCCACGTGGACGCGAGGGGACTGTGAAGGCCAGGTCCATGAAGGATCCCTGGCCTTCACAGGCCCTCGCGTCCACGTTCGGTGCGAGGGCCTTCACAGGTCAGGTCATTCAAGGATCCCTGGCCTTCACAGGCCCTCGCGTCCACGTTCGGTGCGAGGGCCTTCACAGGCCTTCACATTACCACGTGGTCGTCTTATTCAAGCACTTCTGAAGGAACAGCCTGCGATGTCATCGATGACATCACGTTCGTTTTGTCGGTCTGATGTCATCAGTGACAGTCAGGGACGGACGTGATGTCATCGATGACATCGCAGGCTGTTACCTCAGAAAAAATGTTTTTTATACCTATGTTACATGTCTCAGCTGTATTGAAACAGTTGTAACAATTGATGTTTGTTTTGTTTTGTCTCTTCTTCTCCTTTCTTCCGAGTGGGAAGCCTGTAAACAAGAACAGCTTTAGCGAACGAAGAACGACCGCCGTTTTCTTCCCCAAACTCTGTCTGTTTTATTACAAATTGTCAAAATCATGAAAATCATTGAACATTCCTTTGTGCATTCATGTCCATGTGTCCTTCCGTTGCTCCATAACAACCATATTCCATCTACTTCAATAAACAACATCAGCCCCTACCAGCTGTGACAGCATCCATGGGCCAAATCAAAACAATTCGACAATCAATTTAAATCTTACAGATTTACATAAAAAGAAAACTATTCCTCAAGTTCAGTGAAATTGTAAGGCTACTAATTTCTTTGAATTGTAATAACTCTGAAAAATGTAATCATATTATTAGTTCTATAATTTAATATGGGCATATTTAGAGGACTAGATCTAGCTTAAGCTAGTACAGTAGAATCAATTACAGGGTAGTAGGGGAAAAGTGGTAACGTCTATAATAAATGTTTGAAACTGATGAGAACTGATTTCCGGTACATATAACAGAGTAACTTTAACACTTCCTATCAAAAGATAACACAACCCGTCAGGATACCACCGAAATCTTAATAAGGTTGGGTCGGAGAGTGGATCAAAGTTTAGATACATGTAGCAAACTCTCTATAACGGCTGTTTTACGACCGTTATAGCTACAAACCGTAATTATGAAACAAAATCACTCTTTTTCCCTCGGACGTCTAAACACGTCTAGCAAGTAATTACGAAATCAGCACCGAATGAACTTGTAAATTTACATTTTAGCGGGGACAGTTTCCACCAGCTTCACACTGCTACCCTGTAAACAAGAACAGCTTTAGCGAACGAAGAACGACCGCCATCTTTTTCCCCAAACTCTGTCTGAGGCGCAAGGGGGAAAGGGGCTGGGCTCCTCACTCTAGGTCTCCTGGTGAAACGCTGTCTATAATTTGGCTCTAACAAAACTGGAAACATCAGTATGAGACCTGAAAGAGCGTAGGGACACCCTAGAGCAGTGGTTCTCAAATGGGGGTACGTGGAGGTACTGCAGGGGGTACGTGAAGCTTTTCAAAATATCTTTAAAAAATCAGTAGGCTCCTCATAAGTCTTGGGAAAAATTATTTTGTGAAAAGTTCGATAAAATATAAATGTGTGTTCATGCACTGAATTTTATATTCAGTATTTAGTTTCAGTATCCTTTAAAATAAAATGGTTTGACTGGTTTTATACCTTCCTGGTGGTCACCGTCTTCTGTTTTTCTTTTTTGTTTAACCATGCAATGTTTGCAATATGGATGTATTTGTCAGGTTCACTGATATAAGTTGTTTGGCTTTAATAAATCAGACATTGATTTTACAGCACTGTACCCCTTTTTAATTCCAAAAATGTTTTGCCCGTGTCAGGGGGTACTTGACTAAAAATATATTTTTAAGGGGGTACATCACTGAAAAAAGTTTGAGAACCTCTGGTGTAGCGGATTTAGCTCATTATCCAGGGTCGGTCCACAAATGTATGAGTCCTTTAGGAGAATTTGAGTTAGGGGTCCCTCCTGCTGCTAAGAACATCAGCACCACTAACTGCATTTCAACATGGACTTAGTGAAATCTGAAAAAGAGGGCAGTTAAAAGCAATTGGTGACAATTATTTACTGAGATGTATTAATGAACAGAGCTCAGGCTCATAAATTAAACTTACAGCATCAAATAGTAGCTATGATACAAAATAATCTAGCTGTGAAAATTGTTCTTTGAACTTTTACAAAGGAAACTTTCCAGCTCCTTAAAATCTTAAATTTAAATGTTAAACAATTTAAAATCTTTTAATTTATCTGTGCTGAAACCATTAAATCAGATTTAACAGCAATGACACTCTTGGGAAACTAATGTTCAAATTCTACATCTGTGGTCTGTGCAAGCATGTATTGGGCCCCCAGAGGCCTGGGGGCCTTAAGCAGCTTCTTAGTTCATTTATGCCATGGGCTGGTTCTAAATGTAACCAGCATTACATAATGTTTTGACATCCACTGACTGATGAAATAATTAATATTTATCTTAATTGTATTTTTTAAATTTGTTGTTTTTAAGACTCTATAGTTGTGGGTTTAAGAATTGTCGGTGATGTTTTCTGGTAACATATATAATTACAAAGTACTATTTTACATTTTCTGTCAGCTTAACATATTTTAATAGAAAAACCTGGTGGCCCTCCAGTGCCATTATATAGCCATGAATTCTGCTACATAATGTATATAACATGATTTGGTGCACAGAATGCAAACTTTTTAGAATGAATAATTTCTAAGTCTTCCTGTGTGGACATACCAGTAAAGTGGAAGAATCCTCCTAGTATTTTCTCATTGACCTGTTACAGCCCTCAAGAACATTTCAACCAGAAGATCAACAGGAGAGATATCAGACATACCGATCTGTCAGTTGTGCCTTCAAATACAAATAACCACAGCAACATAATCTGAGATTGTGGCACAACAAAAGTTGCAGACAAAATATATCTGTAGCAGCAAGTTGCTATTGAATGATCTGAATGAAGAATATGTCTTACTGTAACTTTAATGCCTGGCAATACAAGCATGTCAGTGGCACTTCTAATCATAATGATAAGGCTGCAAAGACCCACCCAGTGTATAAATCTGTCAGTTTAAGTGAAGAGAACCCTGCAAGGAGGGAACTGCCTCGCCTGGCCCATTACTTTGTTTATGCTACTCATTTATCTGAGAGAATAAGTAGGCTCCAGCTGGGTCAGTTGAATAAATGGATTCCTCCATTTTATGCTGTGTTTCTTTTTCAATCATTCCAATGCTTTTACCTTTACAGTGCATATTTTCGGTTCTATTAAAAGGTGGAAAAATATTTTCTGAGGTCAAATAGTAAATCTGATTGCTGTATTTGGACTCTCATTAGCTAGCAAATGTTTAAAAATGTTAAATTGACCAAAAAGTTCTTCTTCTTGAAAGAACGTGCAGTTTGTGTGATATAACTGGAGGAGAACGGAGCCCAGTGGCTGCGATCTGATTGCTGAGCTCAAGGAGGTTTTGTTCGCTCAGGTGTGATTAAAACTTGTTTATGTCTGGCTGTTCAGGTTGCAGTTGCACATGGAAAAAGGAAAAAAAGAACAACAGAAAAAAAACTTTATTTTAACCTTGGGTGAGATTCACCCAGCTGGGAAGGCAAGATTTCGCCACCAACAGTATATCAGCTAACACGGCGGTTTGCAGTGCGCACTTCTGTGAGGAGGCTTACAGCGAAAGTGACCAGAATGAATACTAGATGGGATCCAGAAAAAATGACCAAATCAGGCTGAAATCCACTGCAGTTCCACCATGATACAGCAGAGGCAGCGAGGAGAAGAAGGACGGAGAGCAGAGACAAAACAGAGCCAGAGTCTCAGCATTGACCTGGAAGAGGGTCAGTGGAGAGTTATTAAATTTTCCAGAGGCATGAATATTTTTGAGCCTAATTGCATGTATGCTTATTATTTGTCTTTAAATGCAAATATACATTTCCAAAATTCTTTTAGCAGTTAGCACTGAAGATAGCGATTCCAGGCCTGTGTTGTTTTCCATTCCAGTGCCTGCTCTTCTACCATTTAAATGATCTCTGTTTACTATGCTGTCAATAATTCTAGCTTCTGGCTGACTTGTGAGCCTTCAATCTTAAACATGTAGCCAATTTAAGGCTCAATATTGGTCACGTCCTCCAGGTCTTATTCAGTGTTTTTAGCTGAATGGTCTGGAACATTCTCTCATCTACATCATTAACAGTTCTTGCTAGGGGCGCTGTTTTTAGGCAGCGCAGTAAGCAGGTTAGGTAGAGGAGGCACTCATATGTTTGTTTTGAAATATGGGCCATTTTTTGCACCATGAATGTGCAAAAAACCTGTTATGATACAAAAGCTTCAGTATATGTTTAAGGTGGAAGATGCACTTTTAAGTTTCTAAGCATGCATTCTGCACCGGAAAACATTCACTGACAGTGTCACTTCTGTTGAGCTTAACAGAAACTCTATAGAGATAGACAGACTTTATTGCCATTCAGCTGCACATAAGGTACATATTGAGCGAAATTTTGTTGCAACCCTCCAATAAAAATGAAGAAAACAGAAAAAAAGGAAAACAGTACAATTATATAGAGTACAAAGGTTAATGGGAGTTTGAGAGTATAAATGAACTCGTTTACAGATGTTATTTAACTGTAAAAGACTGATGGAGCATAAAAATAAACTGGCAGAGTCTCTAAACTGTATGATATGGAGTACAATGTACCATGGAAAGGAGAGTTTATTTATAACCAAACAGTGAATTTATCTTTTAGTTTATCTTTGACACTTGTATCATTGAGTACTATAGCTTTGAATGCTCACTTACAAAGATACAATCTTAGAAATAGTAACTCTCACTTTAAATATAATCACACATGAATGGGCAAACAGAAAGTCCAATTAGACTTTATTTTAAAACAACACAACTGTTAAAACAGCATTATATAATCAAAAAGTTCCAAATACACCTCGAACATCCGATTTTAAATGCCAGAATGGTCTAAACATTTAGCACTGGACTGCATCTTAGTCCTTATCCATTTTGAACAAAGACAACCCTACTTAACAAAATGTGAAAGTGCAAAAACGTCATGCACCAACATGGAAGACTTCAGCAGTATTATGCAAATTTTTCTACAATATATACATCCAAGTTTGTATCATACAAGTTTATGTAAAAAGAGCTATTCTAAAACCTACAAGAACAAATCATGTCACAATGTCTTCTGTAACAGCACATTGACAAGAACCACATTCAGATCTTTCCTCTCAAAACCATTATGTTATCTGTAGGTCAAAATGTAAAGGTTGGAAAAATGCAACTGGTCAACCTGCAGAGAAGCATTAGACTCATTTCCCTTCACCACATGGTAGGACTGAAAATGCTAATCAAATCCAAGAATCTCAGTGTTCGACAGCAAAATAATTCCCAGAAAAACAATAATGTCCCTTATTTGACAAAATCTTCAAACTTGGAACACACAGTAAGACCAGGATGACACTCTGTGGCATCACATGCAACCCACATCAACCTCACAGTTCATGTCAGCATGCACGTTATCTACCATCATGTCCCCATTTGTTAACTCACTCATTCACTGTCTTTACAGGTCCATAATACATTTAAAGACAATGACTCCCAGTGGTATGCTATTGCAAACTGATGTTTTGGGGCTATTAGTATGCACTAATACCCTTCATGGCACAAATACCATGCCACGAAGAGTTCATCAGAGGCTGAAATTGAAGACTTAGCCTTGCAGGGAACAAGCTGATGATCCACAACGATGTAGAAGTCATTGATGATGTGACACAATGTTCCAACTGCTGAAACATAGGGCTGACTCCCCTGGACTGAGGCTGTGATCTGTCGAAGGCTGCAGCATGACTGCAAGAAAATTTTCAGCAGAACAAAAATGAATCAGATAACAGATTCCCTACTTCACAACAACAGACACTTTACTAAAGGTTGTGTCCACTGACTTTGTGAAACTGGACAATATGGCTCAGAGCTTCTTGAATAACAGTCTTCACAGCCCTCTTCTTCCCACTGGATGGTGGAGGCCAGAGGTACACCAACAGCAACAGAGCTGTCATGTAACTGACTAAAGATTTAATTGAAACGCCGTCAGGAATACAATTTGTAATTGTAGTATTACATCAAATACAGTTGATGGTGTGCAACAATTCCATCACTTAACTTAGTCCTGATATTTTGTCAGTGTAATGAAAAACATTACTTCAACATTCTGCATATTTTTTAAAAGTAGGCCAAAGCTAGGATTGGCCTGATGACTCATTGTCCTCTGGGTTCTCCTCAGCAGGCTGAAGAAGAGACTTGAATCTTTTCTTGAGGATGTCATCTAGGTATCATCAATGCATCACCATTTAGGGGACAGGAACAACAGCTCATTGTCTGATGAATGTGATGAGAGCATATCTGCACACCAAGACTGCACTGCAGATTCTAAGGAGAAACCAACAATACAAAAAGACAGTGGGCCACTGTTACATAATTTGTGCCTACAATTAGAGAATAATTTTGGCTGTGATTTAATTGAAGCAGGAAAAAGGAACAAAAAAACCTTCTAAACTTTGCCTAATGTTATAGTTTTATATTTATAGTTTTACCATGACCCTCAACAGAAGAGGTCCAGGTCCAGTGAGGGTCCAGACAAGGTTGTTTTTCTTCTACTGGGACGTCACTAGCATCTTCATCCTCATCCACAAGACAGACATTTGTGTCAATTTTCTCTTTGATTGTAAATGTATATAAATGGCTCAAATACACAATTCTGTCAGTTCCTTATATATGTATAAACATATATAAAATTTGCTTATACACATAAAAGCAAATTTTGTTTGCAGGAATAACATTTCCTGCAAATGTACTTCTATGACAAAAGGTGAATAAATTTATGAAAACGAACACAAAAAAGTTACGCAACTTGAATAAACCAGAAAACATTACATTATCTCAGAAATGTTGAGTTTGATGCAACATGTCTTTTCTGAGCATTTTGACAAATATCTGGGGGTGGAGGGAGCAGCTATGCTATGTTTGCCCATCCCTAATGAAAGAAATCAACTGGTATATCTTCCATGAGTCAACATTTAGCATCTCTAGTGGTACATTTACTTCACTGTCAGCTGATGTCAGTAACGTTATTTGGTCAAAATTACACATACATACATAACCGCCAATGTACTTATCTGTGTTTTTGGTTGTCTGAAAAGACATCATGTTCATCATTCTGACCACAAACTGTGTTGGTACACTGTGCTAAATTGGGAAGTGTATCAAATTACTAATGAACTCTACAGTGTAATAAAAACAACTCTGCACATTCAAACCCTGAAAAAATAACACTTTTGCATTTGCATTTGGGACCTGGACAAAGTGTCAGTGATCTGTCTCCCAATGAATTTAATGCTCCTGACCTGCTCAACTGTGGCATCATTGATGAGGTGGATCTTTCTTGAAAGCGACAATTTATTTTATTTGTTGGCCTTCAGGATTAGATTGTTTCTGACATAACTCTGCCTTTGCAGAATTCGGCATCCTTAATATGCAAGATGCACATAGTTTTAAGAAAGACTTCAGATCGAACCATTCTGTTGCTCTGGGGAATTGCTGCTCCCTAGAGTAATCCCCCAGAAATTGCTCTGTGGGAGGGGTGAGGGTAATTAGAGCAGTAGACAGATAAGCAGTTGAAGTCGGAAGACATCAAAATTATTGTTAGAGCGACAACGTAAATCGAGTCCTGTTGTCATTCTTAAAGTGTAAAGCTTCTAAAAAAATAGCTTAGCAATATAAATGTTAGAATTGCAATATTGTACCCCTTTTTTCAGCAACTGGGAATTATATGGAGAAAAAGTGGTACATAGAACAGGAGACTTGAAAGAAGAGTCTACATTTTTTCTTTAGTGAGAGTGAACCGTTTTATTAAAGTGCAGGTTGTGCAAATCCTACAGGCTTCAGAAAACCCCATACAAACCCTTGTTTTACATTCCTGCATTAGAACTTTAATATTATTTGGGTACCTTTCAGATCAGTTAACAGTGGCCTGAAGAAATCTCACAAATAAATCTTTGCTTCCCTAGAATTGCTCTCTACTAACAAACATTCCATGTAAACAACCTCAATTTTTCTTGAAAATTGGAAAACGTCTTTAATCTAGAATTTCCTATATTCATCATATTCACCCAGAAACTTAAACTGTAAAACCAAACTAGCTTGCATGAGTTGCACTGCAGTGAAATATGCCCCATACTGTAGAGTAAACAGCAATTTATTGTATGACATTAAGCTACAAGTCAGTCTGTGAGCTTTGATGATCAGAGCTGATATGATAAAATGACATTATGCTAAGGAGAGTGATAGATTTTCCACCCTAGATTCATTTTTTGGAGTTGTTAATTAACATGTCTGTACTAATATATGTATCCCTTTGGATGCTTTCCAAAATAAGTTTGACCACAATCAGTCAGGGGGATGCCTTATTGTGGCACAGGTTGGCAGTCGTTCATTTGTCACTAATCACTATGAATGATATCACTGTCACAGTTCTCCATTATTGAAGCATTAATCTCCACTAATATCACAGCTTTGGGAAGTAGTTTACTGGTTGATTGCAAGGTCAGATTGGAGTCTAACTGGTGTCAAATATCTGTACTAATAACAAAGAGTATCTTTGGAAAATACAGCAGTCTCAACTTGGTTAAGAAAGGAATTTCTTCCTATTATATTATTACCTTGCAGCTCTTTTCTGCTTTTGATTTTTTGTCATTGAAATATTTCAGATTAGCACAGAAATTGTAACAGTAAACACAACCCGAGTAAATATAAAAAAATGAATCCAGTACGTTTCTTGTGCATCCATTATGGATAATAGCGTACTGCAGGACTGTTGGGCTTGGCAGGTGTAGTCTAATGACAAGGGGTTAGATCTGGTACTCTCCTCTCCATCCAATCAGAGCTGGTGTTATCAGCCAGCACTTCTGGAGTGTGTGTCGACTTTAGTCTAGACTCAGTGGCTCTCTTGGTTGCTGTGACTGCAGGATATGTGAACGTTCCTCCAACGTCTCCTATCTGCATTTAAAACTCACTCTTGCCCTGCTGTGGCATTCCAGTTTGCCATGAGTACTCTCTCACACCATCATTGATGCTACTGGTCCAAGCCATTTCACAATGATTACCCTTAATAAGCTCTCCTTTCCCTCCCGGAAATTTCTGACGCGCACCCAGTCTCCTGGCAGCAGGTGCTGTAATTTTGTAGCTGTCTTCTCATGGCAAGTCTTTTACGTATTTTGTTTGTCTTCCACAGTTCTCTCCAACTTGGCTTCAGCAGGGTAAATCAAGTTTTCAAGTAATGCTTCAAAAGCAGCTCTGCTGGTGCAACTCCAGTCACTGGATGCTTTGTACTTCTGAACATCAACAGGAAGTTTGTCAGCTTATGTTGCGCTGACATGGTTAATTGCTCAGCCTCATCTGCCAGAAGTTTCTGCACTGATCATTTTATTGCACCATTTGATGCCAATCTGGATGACATCAGAGTCTGTTTTATGCCATTGCTTTTCAGGAACTGCTTGAATTCACTGGAGGTGCTGTCTTGTTATCTGATACATCTGAACATCCTTCCAGAGATGTTTCTGAGCACATTAACAGTCTTCATTTTTGTTGTGGTTTTCATGTGAACCACTTCAAGCCATTTAGAGTGACTGTCAACCAACACCAACATATGTTCTTTGTCTGCTTCACAAAAATCTACGTGTATTCTCTGCCACACTGGCTGACCACTTCCAACAGTGCAGTGGGGCTGCAGCAGGTAGCGCCCTCACAGACTGAAAGGCATCATAGTTTTGCACTGTGTTTTTCATGTCTACATCCAAATGTGGCCACCACACCTCTGACCTGGCCATCACTTTCATTCTGTGTATTCCTGGATGTCCAGCATGCATCCAGTGGTCTTGTGTGCTGCAGGCACAATAACTCTCATGCCCCACAGAACACACCCATAGTCTACACTTCGCTTCTTTGCAGGAAGTATGGTCTGAGAGCATCTTCACTGATGTGATCAGGCCATGCATTTAAATTGAGATCTCTCACCTTGCTCAGTATTGCATCTTTCCATGTGCTTTGTGCAATGTCGCTTGCATGCACTGGAGGATCATCTAACACTGAGAGGTAGAATATTTGCTTTTATTCTGCTGCCATGTCCTTATCACTCCTTGGCAGCCTGGGTAGCGCATCAGTGTTGGCATGATCTGCTGACTTACAACACTCTATGTCATAGTCAGTGTAGCAAGCCAATCTTCATTGGTAATGGGTATGCTTCCTCCTCCACACTCTGGTAGATTGTGACTTAATAGTCTCAGCAGGTCCCAATGGACTCGCCTGCTTTTTGAACAGTGATGAAGGACAAAGCTCATTCTCTCTGGTCTGTTTGGATATTATTCTTATTGCGTCTAGCCTTTCCCTCTCTTTTCTGTTTCCCTGAGGGCATAGGGTATTGGTCCAGCCTTCTTAAAATTGAGCTGACTGGTTTCATCCTAATGATGGCTTTCAACTGTCTTTTTCCAGCATGGCCTCCAGCTGGAAAAAGGGTTGCATGAGTTGGATTTTGAGTCCGCCCCAATGAGAATATCTCAGTCCAATTTTGTCTGGATGTATTTAGCCAGTCACATCCAAGGGTAAGAGTTCATGTTAGGGTCTGCTACATTAAAGCTCCTTCCCCACAGTCAAGCTGTAATATGCAGGCTAGTTAGCAGGGTCACTGATGAGAGTGGATAAATAGTTTTCCTGTAATGTAAGTTGTTTTTCCACCATTGGCACAGCTGCAGTCTGTGCATGAATGGGACTGACAGCGCTAAGACACTGTTGGAGACTCTGATTGGTTGGTTGAAGCAACCAATCAGAGCCAATCAGACATGTTATTAGCACCTACAGAAACTGGGAGTTTCTCCAGGTGACAGCAGGACCACAGAGAGGAGGTGGAAGAGATCAATTTTTTCAAAGAGTAGCTATCTCATGTTATATGTTCATAATATAGTGACAGTTTTAACATGTAAAAACATATTTTTATAAAAGTTATATACTACAACTTTAACTGCATAATTTTACTGCTGTTGTTTTGTGTTTGAGAACATATTAATGTATGTATGCTAATGTGTAATAGATGAGTGAACCTTAAATTAAATATGCATACGGAAATGACTGGGGACAAAACATGATTTTTATGTGGCTTTGAAGACATATGAAGCTTATAAATTCCAATATTCAAATTTCTGTGTTTTACTTACATATATTCTTTCCACCAAGCAAACTTTAATTATATCATTGTACTTTTCAGAATAAGCCAGGTTACTTGTACATTTTCCTGAATAGCATTCCAGTCAGTGGACATTTCAGGTAAATTTTGCTCCATTGACAGTGAGATTGTGATGACGGGAAATCCAAATTTCATTGCTGATTGGTGGCTGGTTGTTAGCTGTTAGTCACTTCTCATCACTCCCTGTATATCACATGACACACAATTAGGCTGAGACTTGCTGTGATTTCAAAAGTTGAAGCACTAGTGAAAAATGAACCAAAAATGTGCCCAGAAAATGCAATATGGATCACCAGTTTAGGAAATGGTTAAAAATTACATCAGGTCTGGAGTTGTGGAGTTATGAAGCCATTCTGGAGAATCACTTACCCATCGTGTACAAAGTTATGCCACATTTCTGGGGACATACAGTTCAGACCAAAAGTTTGGACACACAGTTGTGTCTAAACGTTTGGTCTGTACTGTATATGTTATTAGTATCTGAAGGATTTTTGTTCATCAATTTACTTTAAATGTTTCATAGATTACGTAACTTCTAATCTAATTTGAAAGCTGCAAACAGCCAAACAAAATCTTTTGTGAAAAACATTTTAGATTCCAAGGTGAGTACTGTTTTTTATGTACATGCCGACACACAAAAGAATATATACAATTTATGTAAGTGTGTAAGATGTTAATTATTATACAATTCAGTTAGTTAAGCAATCCTCTGTACAAAATATTTTAATCTTATTGGACAGATCCAAAGCAGCTGACATAGATATCCTACATTTGAAAGCTTCTTTTTAAATACACTGACAGATGCCAACATTTAATAATGAACTCATTCATTAACGACTGTAATTTTATAATCTCTGCCTGTCATGTTTGTAATCCTCCACAGTTCAGTGCAGAGCACACAGTAGCCACCATTAGCTCAAGAGCAAGTAATCTACTTACAGTCATATGCAAGGCAACAGGAGCTGTTATTTCTGTTGTAAAGTGAGCATCAGCCAGAGGAACGAAGTGAAACAGTGGGAGTTGATTTAAGTTAATGAATCATGCAGATTTGTGTGAATAGATTTCATAATAGATGTAATTTGGTAACAAAAAGGAGGTTAATTTGACCACTGATTAATTTAGTTTGGGTCTTCTCACAGCCCTGCAGGTGAAACTGCACACAGTGTCAGTGTATAATTATCGGTTTGCCTACATCAGACTGTGTTACATGGTATTTCTGCTTCTTCCCAATAATTTCTCTAGCCCTATCACTGAGCTCTGGAGGCTGTTTTGGTTTGGAGTACATTAAGCTTCAATTAGGGATAATTTCTGCTTTCACCTTTTTCTCATTTAGACTTCCGGAAATAATGTTCTGTTTCTATCTAGAAGAGCTTCAGTGATGACCTTTTTTATTTCTGATGTGCTCAATTACAGCTCGCTGCCGTCAATTTAAAGTAGCTTTGTTAAACTAAATGGCAAATTGGGTCAAGAAAGTAACTACTTTATTGAATATGATTTGATCTGATGATTTGACCTATGGCATGATCTGGTATGTTCCAACGAGGATGTTTTAGATTTAAAATACCTTTTAAAATAAATCTTTCATTTATTAAAACATACTTCTCATTAAGTCTCACCCATTAAGTTTGAGTTTCTCAGTTATGCTGTCAGTGGCTTCATGTCCCTGGTAGGGTCACTGAAAGCAAACAGGAGGAACCAGAGAAACCTGGGATTGGCTGTACTGGGGTCAAATGGCAGAGCCGGGACTAGAGGCGGCTCTGGAGTCTGGAACTGCATCTACCCAGTACTTTGCCAAGCTCCACGCAGATAGTGTGTAATTTCAATTTCTGAAGTCGGCAGCTTGATTCCAAAAGCTTCGAATCCTCGATGAGTAACACTGCATGACCAGGCTGGTGAAGGTGCTTCCTGACCTTCGTGGAGATGGTGCGAGGCGTCTGGAGCATGCTGCGCTCTAGAGTATCATCTTATTCCATAGACGCATGTCTCTTCTACACATGAAGCCTAGGCGCAAGTTCAAGCTGGAAGACTTCCGCTCCACCCATTCCATCTAATTACTGCGTCATCTTCATCACTGGACCTCGACCCGCCTTCTCCAATCTTCAATCAAGCTCTGTTAAAAGGCTCCACACCCACGCCGCCAGTTGCTTTCCAGCTTTGCTCAAGTTGGTACGCGTTCGTCATGTCTGACTTCGAGTCCGATGTCCCTCCTGGTTCTCCGGTCGCCTCTCGTGAGGGTCCGGCTCCCCCCTCCTCCTCTCCCATCCGCCGCAGCTCTCGTTTGGCCATGTGCCCGGACCACCTCTCCCCAGCTTCTTTCCTTAAATCCAAAGGCGTCTCCCTCGCCGCTGGCCTTCAATCTCCGCAGGTTGCCTCTCTCGCTGCCCTCATGCCGTTCATCGACACCTCTCCGCCCTATATTCCTCCGTCTCCCCCTGCTCCCCCTTCATCGGTCAGCGGGAAAAGATCCTGCAAGTCCGTCGCTCCTCCAGCCAAGCGACGCAAGGGCCGCCCCCCCTCCTCTCAGTTGTCCTCTTGTTTACCTGGGCCTCCTTCAGCTCCACCGCCAAATCCTAATCCTCCTCCTGACGCTCCCGTCGTACCTCCAGAAGCCCCCGGTCCCTCCTCCGGTCCCCACTCTCTGCCTCCCCTCCCCCCCTCTTCTGACCAGGTCCTTGCGTCCTCTCTCGTCGCATCCATGGATTCTCTTCAGCTTTCCTTATCAGCGCTGTCCTACCAGCTTCAACACGGTGCTTCTAACATTGCGGTGGCGTCCTCAATCCCTTTCTCTGCCGTTCCAGCTGCCCCTCCTCCCTCTCTTCAGCCACCTCCAACGGTGTTCACCCTCGCTAACGCCCGGCCTGCGCCGCCTTCAGGTAAGTCCGTTTTTCTAAATTTTACTCTTGTTTTCTCAATCGCTCTGATTTTTCCTCGGCCATATCCTTCCCTTAACAGGTGCGGCTTATACGCCTTTGCACGCCAACATCTCTCCCAGACTGCGCTCAAAGATACTGCAAGGACAGTACATCAATTTAGCTTCCATTCTCCTTCCCTCTCCCGTAGTCGACCAAAGTATTGCTTCATCCGATCAATTTTCAGCCATCATTAAATCTTCGGATCCCCGCCTAGTGAAAGATTTGTCTATCGGGCAGTTCCTAGCCGCATTCAGTGTCTTTAGGGATGTCATCTGTTCAGTTTACCCTGAGCGCAGAATAGATTTGGATGCATATTTGGCATTGATCGCTGATCTTCATTTGCAATATGGTCGATCTCTATTTTATCAATATCACAAAGCTTTCGCTACCAAAGCTGCCGCCGTCCTCTCCCGCTCTGGTCTGAATCTCAACTGGTCTACTCTGGATACGGAGATTCTCATCATGCTTACCCAAGCTGTTTCATGCCACCTGTGCGGCATTTCGGGCCATCTTAGCGCCTTCTGCCCATCTCTCCCATTTAAGCCAGGTCCTCCCGCCGCGGCTTCTCCGCCATCTCTTCTCAAAATCCCGTCGCAAGATCGTCACGGCAGACAGGTGCAGGTTCATAATAACATGCCTATCTGCAATAACTTTAATGAAGGTGTCTGTTCATTTCCCAAATGTGCTTTCCTTCACATCTGTAGTTTCTGCAGGGACGCTCATCCCAAGTCCGTCTGCCCCCGCCGCACCTTTCCCAGCAGAAACCGTCGAGGTTTCAGGAATTAGTTTTCCAATTTCTTTCGACTCCCATTCTAGTTCCCGAATTGGCTTTCCTTTTACAGTATCATCCCGATCAATCATTCGTTAATTTCCTAATCACTGGTCTCTCCCAGGGTTTTTTTCATAGGTATACCTCATCCCCCCGCTTCTTCTATAGTCATTCCAAATCTCCAATCAGCGCTGTTAGATCCGAGCGCCGTCTCCCACTTATTACAGAAAGAGGTGTCTAAAGGTTACGTCATCGGCCCCTGCGTTTCCCCTCCCTTCTCCCTCTTTCGCGTCAATCCCCTCGGAGTCGTGATCCGCAAATATTCAGGGAAAAAACGTTTGATTCTTGATCTGTCTGCGCCTCATTCTGGTTCCCACCCTAGCATTAATAGCCTTATCCCGAAGCCACCCTTTTCACTCTTTTATTCCACAGTAGATCATGCCATAGCGTTAATAAAGAAAGCCGGTCCAGGAGCGTGGCTGGCCAAAGCCGACATTATTGACGCTTTTAAGATCTTGCCCGTGCATCCCTCGCAGTGGCACCTGCTGGGTGCTAAATGGGACGAAAAGTTTTATTTCTTTGTCCGTCTGACTTTTGGTGCAGGAGCAGCCCCAGTCTCTTTAATTCATTTTCTGAAGCTCTCTGTTGGATTTTGCTAAATGTTGTCAAACTTCCCTCCGTGCTCCACCTCCTTGATGACTTTCTGCTTATAGATCCGCCCCACCCTTTTCCCCGTTCGCTCAGCAAATTGAAAGACCTTTTCCTCCGCGTCGGCGTTCCCCTCTCCGAGGAGAAAACTGTTGGTCCGCAAAAAAAATTAGAATTTCTCGGCATCTCTCTGGACTCGGTAAAAATGGTTGCTTCGCTGCCAGCCGATAAATTAGCTCGCATTCGTGAAATCTCCCAAGCTTATCTTTCATCCTCGACTCTTTCCAAGCGCCAGCTTCTCTCGCTGCTCGGGCATCTTAACTTCGCCATGCACATAATCCCTCAAGGTCGCTCTTTTATCTCCAGGTTGCTCGACCTCGCTAATTCAGTTCCCTCTCTATTCGATCGAATCGTTTTGGATGACGGCTGCCGCTCTGATCTCGTTTTTTGGTCCTCTCTGCTTAACTCCTGGAACGGCATTTCTTTTTTCTATGATGACGTTATCCTCTCCGCTGATTCTGCCCAGTTTTACACCGATGCTGCTCCTTCCGCAGGATACGGGGGCTTTTTTCAGGGCAGCTGGTTCGCTGAGAAATGGCCTCTTTCGGTTCCTCGGTCAGAATCTTCGGCTTTTTATGAAATAGTCCCCATTGCTACAGCATGCTGCCTCTGGGGAAGCCAGTGGAAACGCAAGCACATTGTAGCATTTTGCGATAATGCCGCAGTTGTAGAAACTATTAGTAAAGGCCGCTCTTCTTCCAAGTCTATTATGCCTTTTCTTCGTCGTATTACATGGCAATCCGTGATCAACAATTTCATCCTCTCTGCGCGTCACATTCCAGGTCATTCTAACGCCATTGCCGATGCTCTGTCTCGTCTTCGATTTCAGACCTTTCGTCGCCTCTGCCCTTCAGTCGACCTCCTCCCGACGCCTGTTCCCTCCTTCGACAACCTCATCCTGAATTAATCTCCCCTTCTCTTTTACCCTTGCTCCAGTTGGCTAACTTTTACATTAAAAATGGCCTCGCTCATTCTACGTTCAAATCTTACACCTTCGCCTGGCACAAGTTTGCAAACTTCTGCTCTGTTCACAAGACCCCACTTTATCCCGTTCAAGTTAGCTCAGTCATCGCTTTCATTACCCATTGCTTCGTTCATCTTAATCTGAAGCCCTCTTATATCCGCAGTCTCGTCGCAGGTATAAATTTTTTCTCCCAACTTTCCCAGTCTTCCTCTTCTGTTAGCCTTTTTCGTGACAATGTTATAAAGCTTCTGTTAAAGAGTATTTCTAACGTTCGTCCTTCCCTCCCAGATAGTAGAAAACCTATCACCCTTCCCATTCTCATTAAGTTACTCAATACCCTTCGACTCAGTTCCTACTCTCCTTATCTCCAGAGCCTCCTCTCGAGTTCGTTTCTTTTAGCTTTTTATGGGCTCCTTCGTCTAAGCGAGTTCACGTCCCCAAATACCACATTCATCCCTTCTAGAGACTTAGCGGTTTCTGACCTCAGTTTCCACGTTAATTATTACAGCTTATCCCTCAAGCATACTAAATCTAAAGGCGCATGCACCATCGTCATAGCTCGTACCGATGGTCCGTTTTGCCCTTTTTTAGCCATGTTCAAATTCGCGCTCTTAAGACACAAATTGAGTTTTTCCCCCGAACCCCTGTTCCTAACCCCCGAAGGTTTCCCCATGTCCTCGGCCTGGTTCCTAAAGCACCTGAAGCTACTTCTAGCTGCATCCAACCTCCCTCCTAGCCAATTCTCAGGCCACTCCTTTAGAATAGGAGCGGCTACATCCGCAGCCGCGCAGGGTATTCCCACGTCAACCCTCCAGCAACTCGGCCGATGGTCGCATCCTACATTCGTCCAGACCTCTTAGCCGTTCTCGCAGCTCAACGGTCTCTCAGTGCCTAGGTAAGCACTTCGCAACTCGCTGGTGGTGGATGGTTCACCCCATTTAAGAGCTCAAGCCCTGAACTCATAAAAGCCCCGCTCATCCTCCCGTGCTGCCACTTTCAGGTTCCATTTCAAGCAATCCCGCCTCTTGTCCCTGCCAGCTACCAACTTTATCCGGTGAGTTTATTCCCAGCTTCGCTTAGATCTTCAGCTCCCGGTTTCCTGGTGTCTTTCTTCCTGTCTCTAGTCTATTACTACCACCGGCTTTCTTTCACCGACTTCACTCAGTTCATTTTCTCTTTTCTTTTGGGGCGGCCTCGCTAAAATTCTATGTCTATCAGCTTACTCTTAGCTTTTTCACAAGTCTTTGCTAACTCGTATCCATCGGCGTCTCTTTCTCTCTCTTTCCTTTATGAGAATTGTAGCTATTCTTTTACCCAACTCTAAGCATATTCATAACCCCAGCACGGCTCCACATCATCCCAGCCTAACGCCGCATCATGACAGTAACCCCTCAGCTGGCCTACATCTACCAGCCCAACTTCGCGTCACGCCAATAACACCCCGGCTGGCCTTCATCTACCAGCCCGACTCCACACCAGGTAAGTAACCCCTCAGTCGGCCTTCTTCTATTAGATGGTGCGGCGTCATCCCACAAGGTTTTCACTGCTATCCGTCACCCCGATTTCTCCCATTTGCATTTCACCTCTCGTAGCAAAGTCTTGGCCTCGGCCCCGGCATCTGCCCAGACGTTTTGGGGGGGAGTATCCCTATTCAGCGTTGATGGGCTCGTCTGAATTCGCCGGAATTCACTGCTCAAATCTCCAGCCGGGGCCCGAGCGCCAAAGAATTGTTATTCATTTTTTGTCAATAAATTTCCTAATCGTTTATTCTTTTCTGTCTGAATCTCTCCAGATTGAAATGAAGCCTAGGCGCAAGTTCAAGCTGGAAGACTTCCGCTCCACCCATTCCATCTAATTACTGCGTCATCTTCATCACTGGACCTCGACCCGCCTTCTCCAATCTTCAATCAAGCTCTGTTAAAAGGCTCCACACCCACGCCGCCAGTTGCTTTCCAGCTTTGCTCAACCCACCTCCTCCCCTTCTCCACCAGCATTTCAAGTTGTCATCTTTCCCAACCTCCACCACCAGTGTTGGGCCCCGGGGGAGTATCCCTATTCAGCGTTGATGGGCTCATCTGAATTCGCCGGAATTCACTGCTCAAATCTCCAGCCGGGGCCCGAGCGCCAAAGAATTGTTATTCATTTTTTGTCAATAAATTTCCTAATCGTTTATTCTTTTCTGTCTGAGTCTCTCCAGATTGAAATCCAGCTGGATCCTATTGTCTCAGTTCGGTTACATGTAAGAAGAGTAGCATGACTGAAGTCCAGGGTGAGGTGTATTTCCTTTAATGCTGTCAAAGCTGTGACAAGACCAGACACAAGGGTGGAAACAGGTGGCACAGGTAAGTGATGCTCAGACACAAAACTCACTAACAAATGACTAGGATTCAGTGAGGAACAGATGACAGCTGAGGATAAATACACAGAACAAGAGATAGTTGGAATCAATAGAAGGGGAAACATGACACAAGAGGACCAAAATAACCAAAATACATACACAAAAAAACATAATCCTCACAGATGCAAGACACAGTTTAGCTAAATGTGAAAAATAATAAAGGACACTGGCTCACATTGGATGAAACACTATATTTCTTTTCAGGACTGTCCTACATTTGAAAGCTTTCGGGACAAAAACGGGTCTTAAAAAGTCCTGAATCAGTTAATCCACGCAGAGCGCAGGCGATGCTGAGGCCAATGGGAGGTACATGAGGGAAGTTTGCCCAGGGGGAGTGTGTGTGGAGGGGCAGTGCAAGGAGGTTCAGGGGGACCTGCTGGGTCAGACAAAGAATCAGTTTTAAATGCTTCCAGTTCTAGTTGTTATTTTTATTTTTTGTAGAGTACCTTGAGACGACATTTGTTGACAATTAGAGCTAAAAAAATAAACTGAATTGAATTAATCATATGTTAAACAAACTGTGGCAAGAAAGGCCTGTGCTATAAAAATACAGATGCTTAAACATTGTGGCAACCTTGCATCTTACCTGTTGAAGTAATGTTCAGATACTATTTGATGAAAAATTCTTCCACAGGCTGACCAAAAGCCATGAGAGAAGATGTGTCTCCTGTGGGACAGTGCACACAGAAAACACTTGTCCTCTCTGACAGTCTAGTGTTTCTGTAGCCCAGGGAGAGAGCTTTTCATGTCCTTCGACAATAGAAGTGCCACTGTAACTCCATACCACTGTGAACTGGGGCCTGTACTCTGAAAGAGACAGTACTGCCTACTTACTATGTGATGCATTTGAACTGGTTCAAAAGGCAGCCTGAGTACTGCCTGCATACACAGAGACAGTGTCACACCAAAAAAATAACTGTTGGTTTTATCAATATAGCCTACATATTGCAACAATTAATTATCCTTCCATCAAAGCAGGACATATTGGACACAGTGGACATATTGTCCATCAAGGTTTTTTTTTAAATCCCCTTAACTGTCTAAGAGAACACAGGTGGTCTCATGGACCTTGACTAATAGGTAGCATTTTGAGGGTGACAGTTAAAGGGTTACAATGAAATTTGCCGCTGTACACACTACTTTGTCGCTCCTCACCATCTAGTCACTCACATTTTCACCCGTATTTTTGACCACAGTACAAGAACATGCAGCACTCTGCTTTGAAGTATCCCTCCGCAGGACTGAGGCTTTTAATTCAAAATAGGTAATGTGATTAATTTGCATTATGTAATATGTTGCAAACAATTTAGATTAATCACATGCTTTAACACATTAATGTTTACAGCCCTATAAACATAAATCTTGTTAAATAAACTTGTTAATTAGGTTAGGTTCTTAGGTTATTTGCAGCAAACAGGATGGTGTATCGATCAGGATACAGGAAGGAGGACATGAGATCAAACTTGACTTAGATGCGAACTGGTTTATTCGTCGTGATGCTCAGTGTTGCCAGTAGTCTGTAATAACAAATAAATTGCCATTAGGCTAATGTATTACAGGAATAGAGGTTCCACTAATACAAACTCAAACAAAATATCTAATAAGAATTAAACTCAACCATCCACATTTGCATGTAAATCCACAACATACACAAATAACTCAATTCACGTAGAGGTTACATCATTAGGCGCAACTTCAGTGGAAAAAGACACGAGCGCAGACAGCCCTTTGGCTCGATTTAACATAAGAGGCACTTTGGCGCCATCATGTGGTCAGATAAAATCCCTACACAACGGCGGCAACTGGCAGCGCATGCCTTTAATTACTATATCTGCCGCAATAACTCAATTGAAAGCAATAACAGTTGCTGGCCGAAATGCAATTACAAATAATAAGATTTAAGGTAAACCTATGAATGCTGAGCAGGCTCAACTGAGTTCCCAGCGCTCAGAACGCCCCACAACATCGCATACCTGTTCTCCCGTAGTTTAAACATATATATTTAAACATATAACAAACTGAATCTAGCGTAAATAAACAGCACGCTAAATGCGGTAACTTACTTTCCGTCATCAACTTAACACTCGGAGCATCACTTCTCAAGACTACAACATGAATGCGGTCTCACATGCTGAGAACGCAGCAAACTGACCCGGAAGCAGTGACGTGCGGTGAGGTTCATAGCTGGTGAGGCACTGACGTCATCAGAATCAGATTTGCAAATAGATGCATAGATTGACAGCAGTTTACAGGTTATGTTTCACTTCTGCATCCTTACACATACAAACTGTAGCTCACAAAATCTATCGCTGCACTTGACTTGCTTCCCGAATCGTTTAGCCTAGCTCGCTGTCACTTACTCGGCAGTTGAGGAGTGAACAAGACGAACGTCTGGGATCTTGAGCGCCCCCTGCCATGAGGCAAGAGAACTGCCTGCCTCACCTCGAACCTGTTCTCTGCCGTTTATAATCGCTCATTACACGAAACACGTTACACAAACACAGTTGGTGACAAAAAGCACTGTACATTATATACATAAGCTAAATTATTGGAAATAAGTTCACATATTAAATTTGTTTAAACCATTTTATTGACGCCGTACAGCAACATGCTCTCTCCGCTTAGCAGCCAGCGCAGAGCCAGGGGTTGCGCAATCCAAGGTGAGGCAGAGCTCGCTGCTGCCTCACCGGCATCGCTTCCAAGCATTTGAATGGGAAAATAAGAAAATTCAGCGATTTTGAACAAATAAAAATCGAAATTGGTGAAGCTACTTCAAAAATAAATATTTTTTAGTACAAACCACCAGATGAATATAACAATTTAAATTACTTTATGATTATATATTTTCTTTCTTTCCATGATGGCTGGTGAGGCACTACAAAATAAAATACAGAAATGTCAGCGTCTTTTATACAAAACTAATTGTTCCACATGTTCTCCAACTAACGGTGAAGTCTGGCAGATGATATACATTTTGGTCTGACTTCTACACAAAAACATTTAGTATCCCTAAGAACATTTATTTACAAAAACTCCAAGCAAGGTAGATATTTGAGAAAACTCCAAGCACAAATATGTTTGTTCTCACTGCATTGACTTTTGATTCTTCTGGCTCAGGCAGGGAGTGAGAGAAGGTTCCTTCCCTTAGAGTTTACATGTCCACAAATAAAGAACATGCATGGTTGAACAAAATACAAACCATGCATTTGATGGAAATTAAATATTGTAAGCAGAAATGCAAAAACCTGCATCTGGAAACAGAGCTGCCTAGGTCATTAAAATTATTTCACATCCTGGTAAAGGAGGGGGCGACTACATTTGCTGATTCCCCCAGAGAGAGGGGCATCTGATCTGCACTGGGTGGGAAGGGGCTCAGTGATCAGAGCAGGAGGGGGAGAGCAGGAGGCAGGCGATTGAAGACAGAAGTGTAAGCGGTGGTGAGGTGGGAGGAAGCACTGCAAAGACTGCATGATAGAGAAATGCATCCAGCGAAGATGCAGTGGAGCTTTGAGTGACCTGAGGCCTCGGTAGCAAAGAGGACAGGGTATTGCTAAAACCCATGTCCCGGAATCGAATCGCTGTGTTGAGCAATATTAAATGATAGTCACTGAGCCCGAACTGGCGGTCAGGGAACACGGAGCGGATGGTGTCCCTGAAAAGAGAGAAAATCTGAGTGAACTCTGACAGAATAAAATCACTGGAATGGGAACCAACACTGCTGCATCAACCCCAAGCTGCTCTGAAGTTCCCTTTTTATTTACAGTTTGAGTGAAAGAAATCATATAAACTTAAATAATACATTGACATTAGTATTTGTTTCTTCTTTTGGGGTTGTTAAAAGGGTCTTACCAGCTTCTGGACCAACTAAAGAACATTTCCTGACACACTGGTAAATAAATGGGAGATAAATGAAGATAACTGCTTGATCTTTTGAGTGGAATCCAGTTGTGAAAAACTGCATGGATACATCTGTCCTTTTCAAGTGGGGAAGATCTCCTCTGATCTTCTGTGTATTTATTGTGATTACTCTTTGTTCCTTCTATGTTTGCTCACCTTGTCTTTTTCTGTTCTATTTTATTTAAGCCAGTCTGGTGTGATCAATGATTCTTTAAAATTTTTGTAAGGTTTTAACTTCTAAGTTCCACTTCTTCCCATGGGAACACAGGCTGTATTGTCATGCAACCTAGATATTAACACCAGGCTTATTTGCATGTGTAATTGTGGAGGCATATTTAGGGAGGATTCCATTAATCCCACATGTAAGATCAATACCATGGTGATTTTCATATACAAAGAAAAAGCACTTGTATGAAGCTGTATGCACAGTTTCATACATCTGGATGTTTTCTGTGCCTGGCAGCTTTATTAACTTCCATGCAGCAGATTTAGTCCACAAACCTGCCGCAAATCCACATGGTGTAAAGTTCACTGTTGTGAGGAATTTGTAACTTATTGAATAATTATGTAATTTGACTCTTGTGCCTTCCACCTGGGACCATCGCTAGATGGTTAGACTATTGCTAGAATATTATTTTTAGTAAAACCTTAGTCAAATAAGATTCTTAAGAAAAAAACACCAATGTGAAATGTGCAAACTGTGGGAAACAAAACACAGATGGGGGATATTTTAGTTGGTGTACTTGGGAGTTAAGTTACCTTTTATGCCCTTGAACGCTTTAAGTACATTACTGAGAACTTTTTTTTTTCTCCTAGGTTCTTGCTGTTCTATTTATATCTCCCTCCGGCTCATCAACTTTTATTGCCATTGGACATTTAGAGGATCTAAAGACCATTCTTTTTTAATTGTTGGGTAATATTTTTAAGGACTTCTTTAATAAATCATTTCAGGACTGTGTTTGCCTCTTTCTCCACTGCTCACTAGCGCCAGTACAACCCAGGAGATTCAGTCCTGATCCAGTCTCTTTCAAGACCAAACACTGCTGCTTTTTTCTGTCTGGTATTACTGTTAGAGCTGCAGGTATCTCTGTTACTGCCACAGTAGGACGACTGGCTATGTTTAGCTCTGGAGGTTTCTCCTGTGCTGAAGAGAGACAATAGCTTGTACACTGATAAAGTCACATAACAGTTTTTGACCAACTACATGTGTGTAATTAGTACAAAACTCTTGGTGTTCTCTGTTTACAGTTTGCTGTTCTGAGCTGAAACACTTGGGAGTTGATGTCACAGTTACTGAACATTTGACAGAAACTTAGAAAACTTCCAGAAAGGAAAGTTTCTCAAACTACTACAAAGAAGCAACAGAGAGTCTTGCTACTGGAAACATCCTAAACCAACATAGGATGAATGATTGGAACAAGACTGGAGGATTCATTGAACATCGTCGCATCTGTGAGGGAAGGGTCTCCATGGAGGAGGAAGAAAACAAAGGAACGTTTTGGTTCAGTTTAAGAGCAGTTCTATTACTGTGAAGCTGCAAGTTCATCTAGTTCCATATTTTCTGAGGTCTTTGTGAAATAATCACAACATTCTGCAGTAGAAAAATATAATCAGAATCACTTTTTCTCAATTCTGTGCACATAGCTTATTAAGGAATGGTGAGTGTACAGTAGAGCACACAGCAAACATAGATCAGTGTCACCAAGCTGATGCAAAAATATTTTAATCTCATTTCCATCTAACTTTATTCTCAAGTAGACCAAGTGGAATATTCTCCATCCACATTTTTTAAAACATCTTATGAATGTCATACTTTTAGTTTTAAGAAAACTACCACACAGTATTTCTGCACTCTACAAGAAGTTAAAAAGGCTCCAGTTTGTGTGGTTAAATGGTTTTATGAGTCAAGTTTATTTGTACAGTACATTTCAGCAGCAAAGCAGTTCAAAGTGATTTACATGATAAAAACATAATAAAGTGACCAAGCATGAAACAGAAATAAACATTGCTTTGTCAAATACAATCAAGAATAATCATTGCATATACATCTCATATTGATCAGATTTGATTGATCGGTGTCTCCATTATCATTAATCAAAGACAGCTCTAAACAGGAAGATTTATAGCATTGATTTAAATCATTTAAACACATTTTCTTGAGGGACATTGAAGAAAACAATAGCAACATAAAAATATAGATTTGTGTTTGCAAATGCAGTTAGTATCAAACACTTTAATGCAAAAAGGAGGAAGCTTGCAAATTTGTGAACTCCATTCCAACTGTGAAATATTAAGATGGCAGAACATTATGTGGAAAAATTGAAGCAAAATCAAAACACCAGTCAGGAAGTTAACGGCAGGGTGACAAATGGTTCTTTCAAATTGACAATGGCCTGTACTTGTATAGGAGGTGTTCAAACTGGTAACCCAGCGGTTACAATCCGTAACCTCCAATGTCTGTCCGACATCGGTTTTGTAGATAGAGCAGCTACAAAACTCATTTTAACCAGTCCATCACAGCTGACCTTTAGGGCTAAACTGTATATTGTGTGTGTAACGGTGACAAACAATCAAAAGAGATATTGAGATTGAGTCCGCAACATTTTAATTTAATAATTGTTACAAAGTAACTCCGTTAGCGGTCTCGTTCCTAACAGCCGTTAGAAAAAAAAAAGCACATTCCCCACCGTTCCACAACCATCGTTACCTAGCAACGGCGGAGTGATATTGACCCCCTCCGCAACCACGTCAACCTGCGACACCACTAGTAAATAACACACAACGAAACACAAAACAGTATTAATAAACACAAAACAGTATTAATAAACACAAAACAGTATTAATAAACACAAAACAGTATTAATTTACCCCGACTATTCCATCAAAATGGCCTGTATGCCACATGTGCAAGCGATCTGATTGACAGCAGACTGCATTCGCTAATTGACCCATGATTCTTAATGTATTTTCATTGAGTTTTATTATCTGAAGTTTTGATTTGTAATTGCAGGTATGCTGCTGCCAGTCTTGGCCAGGTCTCTCTTGAAAAAGACATTTTTAAGTTCAATGAGCACCACCTGGTTAAATAAAGGATATATCATCTGCCTTTTTTTTCCCACTGCAAACTTCAATCAACATATCAACTGTTGCAGTGGACCAGCAGACAGAGCTGTATGAAGGAGGGAAACTGTGAGTTTACTCATGAACAGCGCCAAGAACACAGGTCAACCTTTGGAGTGGAATGACTGTAATAGAGCAACCCTGCAAACAGAACATCTCTGATGCTATGAAGAAGAGGAACTGCAGCTTGAGTCAACATCCTGTTGGACCTGTACTTTTTGTGCTGTCTGGTGAGAAACTCCAGAACTGTATCAGACTTTTTTTGATGGGATGGTGGGATTTATTCTTTGTTTCAAATTTTCTTTTAAAAAATGTTCCCGTGTAGATGTTAGTTTACATCTTTTGACTGCATTACCTAAATCCAAAAAGCTGTTTAAAACATGAGAAAGTAAAATATACCTTACCTTAAATACACCAAAATAGATACCTTATCTGTATAACAACATAATTACCTAATCGGAGCAGTGAATTTGTATGCAACAAAGTGAAATATCTGGTTTTAGTTGAATACATCAAAACTACAACCTGGATGTTCTCCATTGCTGAGTGTAACTGCAAAAATCATCGTATTAGTAGATAACACTGTGATTGATAATCAATTGTATATGTTTGTGTGCCAGCTGGTCCAAAAGAGAACATTTTAGGTAATTCCTCATAAAAGTTGCTTCATCAGTAAATGTAAAGTAGTTGCAAGTTTTACATCCAGATAATGCATGCAGTGTATGGTATCCATGTCCTCTAGCATTTACTGAGGAGCACAAAGAGGTGGTTTTCATCAGATCGTCTTTGCTTCCCTAAGGACCCACATTCCACCAGATTCACATCAGTTATTGCCTACATGAGACTCAACAGAACAAAGCTGAAACTGTAATGTGAGCAAATCATCCTGGGTACATTATGATGGCTTATAATTGTTTGTGGTGTGAGCTCTAATGCTTTTTTAAAAGGGTGTTTTATTCTCACTGCAGCACAACTACATTATGAGAAACATAATTGATTTTTTTCCCCCCTTTACTTGATGTCATTAGTAGTTGTGATGTGCGATAATCAACCTGTGCCCCCACAGTGCTTGTTAGTGTGAAGTTAGTGAGTGAAACAAAAGCGAAGTGTTGATTTTGATTCATCAGTGTGTCCAGAGAGTTAAACATAAATTATATTATTGCTGTGTCACAATAGAGCAACAATCATTTAGGGAGAGTAAAAGACTTGACTTTTTTACCAGTGTAGATAAAATTGGAGTCAAGTGACAAAATTTATATTTTAGCTTTTTTTTTCTTCTTTTTTTTTTTTTTTTTTTTTACAAAGGATTCTTTAATTTGTATCAGGTCATTTGTGTGACCTGACAAATATGCATCTATTGTTTCACATGAAAATAAATATTAAGCAAATCTCATCTTGAAATTGTCTTTTTCTTTAATTTTGCAACCAGCTGTTCAGTTCATCCCTTCATTTAAGAAGAATGGTTCTGCCCAGTACTCCAGTCATCACTAGTCTATGCTGATCTCTGCCAGGGTATCATCATACTCATTAGTAACTCTAAAACATTGATTTTAAAAGACAAATAAAAAATCGTATGTCTTATGTTTTGTTTGTTTTTTTGCCAACTGCTTTCATGTTGTACATGTTGTAAGCTACGTTTGCTTAATGATCTGCAGTCTGGCACTGGTGGTGACCAGCATGAACTCCTGGGTTCACCTCCTGCATTAAGTTTATTTGTTTTTCACTGAACTTGTGAAAAGCACAGTTGACCAGTCACATCATAAAGTGCATAAAAATACTCTTTTTTTTCTTCATGACATTATGTTAGACCAATTCAGATCAGTTAAGGTTCCCACACCTTTTTTTTAACCTGACAAATATTCTGAGATCTTTTATGTCTTTTTTTTTAAATCAAAAGTTTACATCCATAATTATTATGTCTTCAAAGAGTTAGTGCAGATGCTGACATTATGCCTTTTCAAAAACCCAACATGATCGTGTGTTTAAAAAAATCTATCATACCCCTTGCTACATTACAAATAATCTCTGATAAACCAGATATTAATAAAATGTTCAGTGTTTTTCTTACCAGGTTGAATCTCGTCACAACATTAAGTTGGCTAAAGGAAATTAAAAAACAAAACTTCATGCTAAAATCTAAAGAAATCTTAAAAGATGAGAAACAAAGTCATTGACATTCAATAGTCTAAAAAGTATTCCAAAGTATTCTATTACTTTGGGACTTTAGAAAACAACAGGGCCATTATCCACTAATGGATTCTCAGTAAGTAGCTGGTGGTATGACGATACTAATAAAACAGGACACTTGACATTAAGAAATATATAATGTGTTGTAGTATCAGATATGTGTTTCACTTTTAGAAACAATAAAGTTAGTAAAGTATTCCATCACAGAGCTGACGGCCTCCTAATCTTCCTCAAGAAATGCAAACATTTCTTTTGGAAAGCTGCAGCTGACTGTGTAGATTGCATGCAAATAACACAAGGAAAACTGGTTCCTTGATGCCTTCCTCCCGCTCTGGTGCATAATGAAGCCACTTCTTGACAGTTTTGCTGCAGTCCTTGTCAGTCATCTTTGGGTCAAACTGCACAGCAGCAGCTGAAAAACACAAAAACAAGAGTGAGGAAGGCGCCAGTTTGGGCCGGTCAGAAAGACAATAAAAAACATTAGAAATATTTTGAAGCACATTGAAATATTAAATAATGTTACAGGTCTGAGAACAAACACACAAACTGTATGGTTCCTTGTACACTCACAGTTAAATTAATAAAGACACACTAATTAATATTTAGGAATATTTATCTTAATGTTAGATGACATAAATAATCACGCGTTTACCTAAAGCTGCAGCATCAGCACAAGCCAATGCAGTTATTTTTCAATAAACACAGTTAAGATGAAAGCAATATCACCAAACTAACTGCAAAAGAGCTCAGAGTAGAATTCAATGGGCTCTTTGCACGTCATCTTCCGCATTCATCGAAAAGCGGCTCGGTCTTTTCCGGTCTATTGAAAATGTCATTTTACACTAGTTGCTTGCAGGGCTTGTCCAAGGTAACAATTAATGATGAACATCAATCTGAAGTCCCAACAAATAAGCTGAAGAAAGGTTTTAAGATGTATGCCTCATTATACATTCACAGATGCGAAGGTGAGTTTTACTTTATGACTAACATTAACTTTACCTTATGCTAGTAGGCAATATTCTGTGACATTTTCTTGTAACAATTTGCTATTTAAGTATCTAAACATTTTAATCCATTTTAACGGTCAAAGTTCTAAAGGCCAGTTCAGTCCTGATGTGTTTCAACTGAGTCTTCCACCATAGTTACTCCTAACCAGCAGCCAATAGCCTCCTGAGTTCCGTTGCTATGGTAAATAATTGTCTCAGCCAACTGTGAGCTGTGAGTGAGACATGCTGGGGGAGACAATTGTCTGTTTGAGCCAGCCAGTTTCACCCAAAAAAAGCATTGGGAACAACTCCTTTCCATTCGGGAACCGTAATACAAATTCGAAAACCGTTTGAAGCGTATCAGAGGGCTATTTGTCGTCTGCAATAGTCCCGAGATTCATGTCTCTACCTTCCTCACAGCATTAACAGCGATGAGAGAAAGAAATGGTTTGCACAGATCTGAAGTTTTAGAGAAATACATGGAAATACATGGGAGAGAGGCTGAGAGAGCCTCAGAAAATCCTGTCGCATGACTTTGCTCTGAAGCACCGTAACAGAAAACCGTAAGGCCTAGATGAATTTCGAAAACATTTTACCGGAACAGGCATGCGTGGTCCAATGTCAGGACCGATTTTGATACCAATCGTGAGATATTTGTGGGCCTGAGGGCGAGTTAAAAAATGATTTGGGGTCAAAAATTCTCTTCATTTCTCACTCTAGCAGAGGGGCAGTTGATCTGAGATACACTCTAATTTTTGGAAAAATCAAAAACTTTGGGTCACTTAGAGACTAATTGTGGACAAACCGTAATGGGTATCGACGAGCCGTCTTCACTTTTGAAGAGATCACGGACGTGTCTACAACATGAAATTTGAATGGCATTTCTACGTGAATTCATGATGACAGAAAATCCTCAAAAATAGGTGAATTTTAGGATTTTTCTGTCCTCGCTCCATTGACTTATAATGGGGTTTTTTGCGTCGTTTTTTGCTAATTATGTCGCCATGGTAACCCCAAATCCCACCAAAAGTAATAGCTTCAATGGCGTGAATTTTCCGCATGTGTCGCTTTTTGCGAATTATGTGGCCATGGTAACCCCGAATCCCACCAAAAATAATAGCTCCAATGGCGTGAATTTTCCGCATGTGTCGCTTTTTGCGAATTATGTCGCCATGGTAACCCCGAATCCCACCAAAAGTAATAGCTCCAATGGCATGAATTTTCTGCACGTTTTGATACCACATTTGTAGGTGTGCACGCAGCGGTATGAGCCGCATTAACGGTTACGGAAGAAAAATAAAGAATAAAGAAACCCTTGTTGGGTGTAGAATAATAGGTGTAGAATAATAGGTTCCTGCCATTGCTTTGCATGGCAGGCCCCAACAACCACAATAAAAGAGTGGGAGAAGTCACAAACCAGCCGCTCCCCTTCCCCTGCCTCAGAATCTCACCCTGTAACCAAAAACCGGAAAACCCAACTTAGCCTACGATTCCCAGGCCAAACAGTTTAACAGATACGTGACTTAAGAAAGAAAATGGCATCTGTTAAAACAGGAGCGGCTCAGAGTGACGCGAACAAGCAGGCTGCTCATCTGAACTCCCTCGCTCCTCTGGTGGGTGGGGCTTGTTCCTTTTAAACCCCTTCCAGCCAATCAGCTGCAAGGAGAAAGCAGCACAATTAATCAGGTACTTGTTCACAGAAGTGACACAGGGAAACTTTTCTGCAAAGTTCTTCACTTTGCAGAAAACGAAAACAAATGCCGCCTTGAAAGAACTACATTTTGCATCTATGTTCAGGAAACATTTTCTTTTAAGACCGTTCTGTTCTTTCTTTGATGTTACAGCAGTAAACCCATTAGCATGTGATAATGGCTATTTCTGCTGAACCTTGATTTTTTCTTCTCTGGGAATTTATAAAGCTGCTTGGCACATCTTGAAAGTACATAAATAGATGCTTGAGCAATTAAAAACCACAAGATAAAATCATCCCTCCTCAAATGTTCTGCTCTATTCCCCTGTCAAGGAGACATGGCCTCTCCACAGTAATCCTGCGTTAATAGGATGGGTTCAACTAGAGTGTCAAGAACAGCCAAAAGCGAAGGATTTTCAGAGCTGTTTGACAACTAACCCACTTCCAAAAAGCACTCAGTAAGCACCAGGATAATGGAGCTTATGTCCCTGCCAGGAAGCATGGAGCTGCAGAACATCCAGCACAACAACTACAATTCAGTCAATGTCATAATTTATGCTCAGGGTTCATGAAAAGTGTTGCTTTTTAAGCATGGATTCAGAAAATGGAGAGAACTATAAATTTATCATCTTCACTATTTTATAGAAATAAAGCAATTTGGCAGCCAATAATGTCAACTACTAGTTGAAATATTTTCACACAGCTTATTGTCATCATACACATAGCACTCTAATTGGGTTTGTGTACAGCGAGAGGAAAAAAACATGTCCAAATTTTGCTGGGGTAATGTGAAGAACTTATAAAAAATATTTTTTACATATTTGTTGAAGGTGCAGTACCATGTAAAAGCAAGATTTTTGAGCTTTACCTTATGCTATTCCCTAATCAAAAACAAACGTTGAGTGTTGCCTTCATTTATTCATGCATGTTGTCGTGTTTGATAAATCATTTAATCTTCTGTATGAATCATTCAGCTGTGCAAAACGCCTGCTGGAGCCGAGTGCTGCATCCGAGACGCAGCTCCTCCTCAAAGCTGTGGCTCCCAAGCTTACACCTCACAAAGCAGTCCTCCTCCAGGACTGCCCGCTTCAGCTCCTTCAGACTAGCCAGTAATAGAGGAGCACTGTTATGACTTCCTGAAGGGGGAGATTCAGAAAAAGCAGGAGTTTTTAAACAGTTGGAAATCTACATGGGATTGATTTCCGACATGAACAGAATCCCAAACCTTGATCATTGTTTTGTCTATTTTGAAGCAGCAAAAGCCGCTCGAGATCATTAGACTACCATAACCAAGTTCAACTGGTGGTATGAGATTATTTTTCTCTAAATATTGTATTTTTATGCCAGACGTAATGGGCTATATGCTTTTCAGAAAGTTTTAATGTGTGTTTTGTGTCTGAACCTTTTTGAAAGCTTAATAGAATAGAATAGAATAGAATAGAATAGAATAGAATAGAATAGAATAGAATAGAATTACTTTATTCATCCCAGCAGGGAAATTATTTTGCAGTTACAGCAGCGAAATTTACATAAATAAAAACAATGCTTTTAGTGTTTTTGAATAAAAAATCGAGTAAGAGTCCACTGGTAAAACCAGATTATTTATCTTGGTAAGATAGTACAAAATAAAAACATTTTAAATCTAGGGCTGTTACTTTATACCAAACTCACAATTTAGGTTTAGAGGGTAACTTCATATAGGATCAGATTCTTGTGGAAGGCTTTTTCCCTGATTTTATGAAATCAATGAAATCTTTATTTCATAAAGTCTTTGTCTGAGATCAAACTTTGCACTTTGGTCCAACCCCAACTCCAACTCACATGGCAACTTGATTGGTTAGTTAGTGACACCATTGCATCAAATGTCGGTATCCATTTCTGATTTAATGTTGCAAACCTCATGTTTTTATGTAGGATTAAAAACAATGCTTATCTTGAATCCTACCTTCCCATCTGTGTTTATTTCTCCACAGGACAGATGATCTGTCACCTCACCTGCATATGACTGAACTGAACTGCATTTTCATCTAGAAAGAAGCTACGCCTCTCAACTGTCTCAACAGGATTTGGACGACATTTCTGCATAATTGCTGTATTTGTCTTTGTAATTCTCTGAATATGTCTCATATTTTGTAAGAGAGCAGTGCACTTGGGGCACATCATTTTTCAGTTCTGATCTGTGAGCATAAGCACTATTTGTTCTCTGAGCTGTCTGATAACAATTTGTTTCTCCTTTAAACCTGCTTCTCTTTGTTTATCATTGGGTGTTTTTCACTGCCAGGCTGGACCATCTCACTTGTTTATCCTGTATGAACTATGCTATATTATATAACCAAAGGTTTGCTGCTTTTTCCTGTCTAATTACAGTTTTGAAAGACAAACTTATCAAATGGATACGTTTGTTTACTGTAACCATAATAATTCAGGTATATTACTGAAAGTGAATGACATCCTTTTTTGACATCAAGCAAATAGTGTATATTTATGTGTTAAACAAGTTTACATTACATTGAGCCACTGCCTTTGTGTTATTCAGCAGTAGCTGTCTCTGAGAAGAGAAGCTGCTGTCAGCTTGAGAAGTGAATTAAGCAGCAACACGACCCAAATCCAAACAAGTAGCACTTTGCCATTTTTAAGGGTTAGCTAGACCTCAAGAAAAACCCTTTGTAAAGGAAGTGTAGTCAGCGCTGTAAGGATTTCTAACAGCGCTGTCTAACAGTGAAAATGTTGAACTGTCTTTGATTTTGTAATATATCACTAAGTTGACAGTTTCAAGACAACAACAGCTTATTTAGCTGTAGATTGGCAGTAAGCAATGTGAAATCCAAATTGGGCTAAAATGTTGGCAGTTATGTGTTCAGTATCACTTCTATTCTGAATATAGACTTCCCCATTGTAAAGCTGTCTTTTTAGGGTGTAAAGAGTTGGCTCTTTAGGAAATGAATGCAGCTATATACCTGCTCTGGTGTTTGAGTTACTTAAATTCAAGACAGATCTCAGTATTAAGTCATCCAGAGATTTATATGGATGTAAGAGTATCACCATTCATTTGACCCGTTCAACAGATGTTGTAAGAACTCAAATATTTCTCAAGCATTGAGATATTTTTGCTCATGTATTGTGTTTCTGTACAGAAATTTTTGCTAATGGTTTAGAAACGTTTGTGTATTTTATCTCTTTTATGGGAATCCTTTTTAGTTGCTCAGCAACTAAAGGAAAAAACTTGAATTGCTTCTTATCTTTTTAGAAGGTGATCCAACCACAACCCCTAAATACCTTTTGCCTTTAGTGACATATATTATAGCATGTTCATACTCTGGATGGCTTGTGGAATTCTAATAAGCTGAATGACCTTTTGATTCCATTTGAAACCTAATCCTCTTTTGGAACATTTTCACAATAACTGCCATTATGTGAGCCAGTTCCTAATTACTGGGTAAAAATAGAACCGGCCTCATCCATTTTCCGTGGTGAAATGACTCAGAAACATTTAATTCCTATATTCTTTGTCAGCTTTTTTAACAAAACCTACCCTGCATTGAAAGATTTTTTTGGGGCTGTAAGAAGAACTACATATTAATGTAAGGCTTGCTGCTGTATTTCATAAAGGAAAAAAAATTGTAACACTTTTTTGCAAGGTCTAGACATTCCTCATAATTTATTTTTTTCCTCCTACAAGGCCCTTGCCTTGTTTAAACACAGTTCAGAGAGCCTTGACGGCAGGGATACCCATAAGAGATGGCATGCCAGGGTGAGGAATAGCCTAACTAATGAGGACTCTCATAATCCTTTAGCTCAGGCCTAATGGGGCATTTAAAGGAAGACAATGCATCTTCTGGCACATAACCTCTCTCTTCCTTACACCCTCATTTGTAGGAAATCATGTTTCAGGAGGAACACAATTAGCTCACGCAGTGATAAAGAACCACAGCTTTATTTAATAAAATAATATTGGACTTCACAGCAACCCTGCATTTATCAGTAGTGCCACTACATTAGAATACAAACATAGTTTTGCAGTTTGAAGCCATTATTAGAACTCAGTATCATGATGGAATGTGTTTCATCTCAGGTGCAGTGAAGGCTCATGTTTCTATCGATAATCTATCTATTTGTGAATTTTGTTAATCATCAAGGAGTTTTATTTATGCAGCTAAAATCCAGTAATCAGCAGTGATATGACTGATGATGAGTTACTTTTGTTGCTTTGAAGAATTAGAATGGATTAATTTATTTATCGATTGAAGTAGAACAGAGATGGGATGGAAACATAGTGCTAAATGTCTCTGCTCCAGTCCTGTTACTTGTAAAATATCTTTACAGTTCTTTGCTGCAGTCATGTCCGACTATCGTTAGAACATCATTAAGTTTGTGTTTGAAGGTTCTACACTTGTAAAGTTACAGGGCCAAATGAAAACCAGTTAATGTTAGTCAGGCAGCATTCTAAAAGTCAGTTTTATTATGACCTTGAAGTATTATACTCAGATGAAATGCTGTTGTGTTATAGCAAGTGATATGAAAGATCTTATTTCTTAATTTATTCAGAAACACTTTTGAAATAATACATGCATACTTTAAACAGTGATAAGATAATCAGTGATTATTAATTAAAACTGATTATTTATGTACCTTAATATAGCTGAAAGCAGCACATCTCTCTACTACACCATCATCAAAGTACATCTTTTAAAAACTCATAGCTACTGGCATTAAAAGAAATTTGGATGAAAAAATAATGATAAAAATGAAGATAATAATAAAATACATAAATAAATAAAAACAAGCAAAGAACTTTAAACTGCCCTGTGATTAAATGATAAAAATCACCTCCAAAATGAAAACTTGAATCATGGTCTGTAAAATCTGAAAAATGAAGGTAAAATAACTGTTTACTATCTGCTGTTTTGTTGGAACAGCTAGCTGTGAGTCACCCAGGGACAGCTACAGCTGTTTTATGACCACAATGCAGCATGATTAAAAAAACAAACAAAAAAAACCCTGATAGTAGCCCTGGCCTTCATGTGGCGCCTCTGGAGAGGCTGATTAAGGCCGCCTCCAAACTGGCTCTGTTTTGGACAGATGGAACAGGCTTGATGAGAAAAGGGGCCAGCAGGTCCAGAGCCGTGTGGATATTGTGTCTTCATTATAATCCAAAGAGGCCTTGCAAGGCAGCATTGTTTAAGGAGCCAGTGAACATCTCTTAATGCTAATCTGCTGAAGCACCAGCAGGAGCCTGTCTAGGAAGTTCACTGTTCTATTTCCTGTTACATACCCGCCTCCTGCAGAGGGTGAGGAAGTGAAGATGTTGATATTTAAACTTAAAAGAAGAACAATTTAAGTAGAAGGGTTGGCAAATATTATTTCATAAACACAGAGGGACAGCTGGAGACAATTAGTAACATGTTATTAGATAAGTGCAGAAAACATCAGAGTTCACTGCAACATGGCACTTAGCATACTCGCTACTAATTAAAGCTTCAATAGTAAAATCATTTAGCCTGTTATGAAAGGTGTGTTCTTCTTGGTGATTGTGTATCGTTCAGCAGCAGTGTTGCTAAAAATGTATGAGGATTTTATGAGGGCTGCACAGTGGTAGCATTGGTGCCTTGCAGCAAGAAGGTTCTGGGTTCGATTCCCAGCCTGGGGTCTTTCTGCACGGAGTTTGCATGTTCTCCCTGTGCATGCGTGGGTTCTCTCCGGGTTCTCCAAAAACATGACTGTTAGGTTAATTGGTCTCTCTAAATTCTCCCTGAGTGTGTGTGTGCATGAAGTGTGTTCTTTCTGTCACTGTTCTGCCCTGCGACAGACTGGCTACCTGTCCAGGGTGTACCCCGCCTCTCGCCCAGAGATAGGGACCAGTACCTCTCCCAACCCCACTAGGGACAAGGGTGTTAGAAAATGTATGGATGGATAGGGGATTTTATGAATGAGGCATACTGTCATACAGTATGGTGCACATTTCGTTTTCTATTCATGGAGAATGCAGTGCTTCCGAGCACTTCTGATAAGGTTGGAGAAGGGAAGAAAAAGCTTTGGCTCACAGATGCTGCAAAAGATCCAATTAACTCTCTTAATTCTCATATATCTTATGTCTCAAAAGACCAAGAAGGTCAATTATTGCCAATGGCCAATGAAGAACTTGAGTGCGTTCATACATTTAAAATCCTAAGTTATAATTTTTTTTTTTGCCATGGTCATCTTCAGAGACTTATATTTCATATTTTCCTAATTAAACAGATTAGATTGTAGTCATCTTAAAGTTTCCAGCCTCTGTTTGAGACACTCTGGAGTAATGCAGAAGAGGACATGAGAAAATGCAGACATGTTCTCGTGTTTTAGTTTACACCAGAGGTATTGGAATTGAAGTAAGACTGAGGTTCTATGCTACCTGTTTGACATTTATTCACCACAGTAGGGGCTCACTTTTTGCCTGAACAGTTTGACATATTTATAAAAGAAATGGACCAATTGTTGTTCATGATTTTCACTAGCGGGCTGCATAGTGACACAGTTTGTAGTGTCATAAATTGAGTATGCAGATGGTAAAGATGGACGCGGTAGACTCAGGTTGTAGAGAGAAAATGATGGTTTAATGGTGATGCACAAAAAGGGAACAGAAATCCAGGCAGCACAGGTGAGCAAGAGGCAACGTACTCAGATACTTGTAGCTCTGGCAACACACTAGACTGGAACACGACAAAATACAAAACCACGACAGGATCCGACAGGGAGCAGGGGGCACAGGTGAGGTTAAACACACAAAGTAATGGACCTTACCAGAAGGGCCGCTTTTCATTGGCCGATGCCCATTCTACGTGGTCACGTCTCACAAACACACATAGCTTCCCGTTAGCTAAGTACAGCATAATGGCAGAACTAATACAACTTCTACACAGTCTTACGTTAGCTAAACAGATCAATATGCAATGTGTCTGTATCTGACATACACTAAAGATTTTATTTTAGCAGAAAAGGCTTTGGACTAAACTGTTACTCGTGTTAGCCACGTTAGCATCAAGTACAGCTAGTCAATCAACCATCGCTGTGTTCAGGGAAACGCTGATTAATAATTGAGAAATAAATATCAAGCCTGGAAACTTGATATCGTAACGGACTGAATGTTATGTTTTTAACGTAATCTTTGCTCGTCTTGCGGGCGCAGGCGGTTGCCACGGTAACAGGTGTGCTTAAACTACAAAGAGAGAGAGAGTAAAAAGGTAGGAGTGGTTTTGAGTTGATCACCTGTTCGGGTTATTTTACCTTTGTTTCCCTTTGCTGTGGCTCATTACAGCCGCTGTAGTTTCTAAACGTTGGACTAATTACCTCGTTCGTTATACGTCATTCACAACAAACATCAAATAGAACAAATATATCTCATTACATTTTAACAAACAAATGGCTTCTACCGTGATAATTATGTGAAATTAAATTAATTATATCCCAACTTCAGAAGATTTGCCTTTACCTTTACAGAGCTCTTTGGTTCCTCCTATCAGTCTGTAGCTTCTTATATTGAGGTCATCAACCAAATTTCAGATCTACCATAACTGACTGACACCTGCTGGCCTCAGGTTTGCAACCAGCTTGTGACTGAGAAACCAGTAACCTCCTCCCAGATGATGACATGAACTCTATCCATGTAGAAGCTGATATATTGTGAAAATCCGGTAGAAATGATGCACCAATCGAGTCATGTTTACATAGAAACAAAAACATAGAAACAAACTTGTGGTCACGTGGGTCGGTTGTGGGCGGAGCTTGGTAAGGTCCATAATCAGGATAATGAGGGACAGCTGGAGACAATTAAAGGCAAACTCAACAACACAGAGACTCAATAGATTAGGAACATACAGTACACAAAAATAAATAAAAAATCCTTACTGGTAGCACAATTACCTTGCAGCAAATGGTCCTGGGTTCGAATCCCAGCCTGTGGTCTATCTCTCTGCGCATTCATAGGTTCTCTCCAGCTGGAAATCTTATTGTCATCTACATTTTTATTTATTTTTTATCACCCCGCAAGGGGTCGTTTTGTAGGCTCTAGTGTCCCCTTTTCAAAGTAGGCTGACAGGAAAGGGGGAAAGAGAGGGGGGAAGACATGCGGTAAACGTCGTCGGGTCCGGGAGTCGAACCTGCAACAGCCGCGTTGAGGCTACGTTTTGCCTGAATGTGGGTCACGCTAACCCCTCCGCCTCCACGGCACACCCCAGTCATCTACTTTTTTACTCAAAGTACCAATCTAATCTGCAATCTAAGGTATTCAGCAGAAAATAATATGCAACCCTGTATTACCCTATAGGGCCCAGTGGCCTCAGGTGGGAACATTATGGAACATTATGGTTTGAAATGTGTTGAGTGAGAGAACAGCTTGAGACAAATGTTATGCAAAAACTATATTGTTATTTAGAACCAAATAAAAGTACCGGTATATAAAAGTTCAGAACCTAACAAGTGAGCAACTCTAAGGTTTAAATTTAGTTCAGTACCCCAAATCCCTTAGTTCAGTCTGAGTTCAGTCGTAAGTAGTCTTAGTCTGTCTTTCAGTTTGTTCAGTCAATTAGACCAGTGGTTCTCAAATGGGGGTACGTGTACCCCTGGGGGTACGTGGAGGTACTGCAGGGGGTACGTGAAGCTTTTCAAAATATCTTTAAAAAATCAGTAGGCTCCTCATAATAAGTCTTGGGAAAAATTATTTTGTAAAAAGTTCGATAAAATATAAATGTGTGTTCATACACTGAATTTTATATTCAGTATTTACAGGGTATTTACAGCACTGTACCTCTTTTTTATTCCAAAAATGTTTTGCCCGTGTCAGGGGGTACTTGACTAAAATTATATTTTTAAGGGGGTACATCACTGAAAAAAGTTTGAGAACCACTGGATTAGACTTCCAGTCGCAGTGGTAACTTAGTGGTTACCATGTTGTGGGTTTGACAGTGTTGAAAGAATGCTGTCTTTTGATCAAGGTTATGAGGTCTGGCTTGACATCTCCTTCAGGAGAGAGTTCTTCAGTCCATTAGGAAGTTACCAGCAAAAAAACCCTATTCTGTTCAAGTCTATCTCAGTAGGAAATCATCACACCAACGTTCTGCTCCATTGTCAGGGTAGCCTTTGTTCCTGAAACATCAACATCATACATTGTAGGACTGGAAATATGCAGGAGGTTCTGACTACAGAAGGGAGGTGTTGGTTAAAGTGGAACTAATAGGCAGCAGAATGTATCCCCATGGATGTTGTGTAGTGAAGGAGGATCTGTATGATGCATTAAATCTTCTACTGAGCTGCTGGTGACATGTGCACGTAAACACATTAATAGTTAAGCAGAGTGTGAGCCAAAAATACCACATAGCAGCTGATCAAGTTCCATACAAAAATATAAAAACGAAGAGCAAAAATAAAACAATGAGATATCTTCTTTTTTATTTGACATCAGACTAGATTGGGAAGGTATTTTTAAATGTGCCATATTAAAATTAGATATGCATTAAAACTTCAGTGAATCATTTCATATTATTGTGTACTGTGAGAATAATGACAGATAATGACAGAGAGCACTATGTTGAAACTTCACTCAGAAAACCTGTAGTAACATGCTGAGGTCCTTTATTCTGTGTTACATTACTATAAAATATTAAGCCTATAAAGTAATAGGTTTAATATTTTATTTTTAGATTTTTACATTTGAGTGATATTGAATAGATAATTACCTGACTATTAAAGATCGAGTTAAAATTTTCCCATAAGGGATTGCCATATTAAAGAAGGTGATAAAAGGAGAATGTCTGGATATGAATCTAATATTTCTTTCTCTCAGCTCCTGAAATGGACTTTTTCTTATAATCTCAAAAAACTGTGAAGTTACCATAAAAACTACAACTTTGAACATATCTACAACTTTATCAATGCAATTGAGTCACCAAGGATCTTATTTGAGGCAGAGCCTGTGACTGATTAACTTTTCAGAGATCCACAACTATGCAAGCACATTGGGGAAATGCTAAAAATTTAAAGTCCAATTCTGGAGTTGCTGCCTCTATTAATGTGGAAAAGCATAAAGATTTTCAAAACATTATCCATATGAATAGCCAAAAGAGCAACTTTACCCTTTGTAGCCCTATATGAGACAGTATATAAGACTGTAAAGACTTTATTCCAACTTTGCACACACATCAGTTATGAAGGTTTCAGACAAACCAATAAATATGCATTATGAGATTAGATTGTGAGGAATCAGAAAAAGTAGATCCTGAAGACCCCTTATGTTAATTGTCACCAATGGAAACAGTGTCCCCTCCCCCTGATGCAGGTCTCACTGTGGCCCCAATCTGGAGCCAGGACTGAAGGTGGCTCCCCTTCCTATGTGCTCACCACTTGTGGGAGGGGCAAAGGGGTCAGGTGTAATGTGGGATGGGTGGTTGCTGAAGGTGCGGACCTTGGTGGTCTGACCCTTGGCTACAGAAGCCGACTCTCAGAAAGTGCAATGTCAGGTCTCTGGTGGGGAAGAAGCCAGAGCTTGTGGTGAGGTTGAAAGGTTCACCTTGACACATAGCTCTGGCTCTGTAACCAATCTGCTTGAGAGGGATTGGACACATTTTCACTCTGGTGTTGCCCTGCTGAGAGGTGCATGCTTGTTGCATCTATGGATAGCCTCTGGTAGCATGTGGGCTCCCTCTGGCAACATGTGGACACTAGGTGTGACACAAGTTTTCGCCATGTGGTGTATTGGCTCTCCCTGAGAGAAAGGATGAGAAACTCAGTCATCTGGGAGGGACTCAGAGTTGCTGCTTCTCCACTGTGAGAGGAGCCAGTTGGGGTGGCTCTGGAAGCCTCCCTGGTGATTTTTTCCAGGCATGTTCCAGGGAAGACCGAGGACACGCTGGAGGTATTATGTTTCTTGGCAGGCCTGAGAATGCCTTGGATTCCCCTGAAGGAACCATCCCAAGTGGTTCCTTCTGGGATTCAGCTGGGATTGAGCTGCTGCCCCTTCGACTCAATCCAGGGATAAGCTCTGTAAGTACTTTCCAGATGGACTGTATGTGGGACTGATATCAAAAAGAATATATCATTTAGTGCTATATATATACACTGCTCAAAAAAATAAAGGGAACACTTAAACAACACAATATAACTCCAAGTAAATCAAACTTCTGTGAAATCAAACTGTCCACTTAGGAAGCAACACTGATTGACAATCAATTTCACCTGCTGTTGTGCAAATGGAATAGACAACAGGTGGAAATTATTGGCAATTAGCAAGACACACTCAATAAAGGAGTGGTTCTGCAGTTGGGACTACAGGCCACTTCTCAGTACCTATGCTGTCTTGCTGATGTTTTGGTCAGTTTTGAATGTTGGTGGTGCTTTCACACTCGTGGTAGCATGAGACGGACTCCACAACCCACACAAGTGGCTCAGGTAGTGCAGCTCATCCAGGATGGCACATCAATGCGAGCTGTGGCAAGAAGGTTTGCTGTGTCTGTCAGCGTAGTGTCCAGAGGCTGGAGGCGCTACCAGGAGACAGGCCAGTACACCAGGAGATGTGGAGGAGGCCGTAGGAGGGCAACAACCCAGCAGCAGGACCGCTACCTCCGCCTTTGTGCAAGAAGGAACAGGAGGAGCACTGCCAGAGCCCTGCAAAATGACCTCCAGCAGGCCACAAATGTGCATGTGTCTGCACAAACAGTTAGAAACCGACTCCATGAGGATGGTATGAGGGCCCGACGTCCACAGGTTGTGCTCACAGCCCAACACCGTGCAGGACGCTTGGCATTTGCAAGAGAACACCAGGATTGGCAAATTCGCCACTGTCGCCTTGTGCTCTTCACAGATGAAAGCAGGTTCACACTGAGCACATGTGACAGACGTGACAGAGTCTGGAGACGCTGTGGATAGCGGTCTGCTGCCTGCAACATCCTTCAGCATGACCGGTTTGGCAGTGGGTCAGTAATGGTGTGGGGTGGCATTTCTTTGGAGGGCCGCACAGCCCTCCATGTGCTCACCAGAGGTAGCCTGACTGCCATTAGGTACCGAGATGAGATCCTCAGAGCCCTTGTGAGACCATATGCTGGTGCGGTTGGCCCTGGGTTCCTCCTAATGCAGGACAATGCTAGACCTCATGTGGCTGGAGTGTGTCAGCAGTTCCTGCAAGATGAAGGCATTGAAGCTATGGACTGGCCAGCCTGTTCCCCAGACCTGAATCCAATTGAGCACATCTGGGACATCATGTCTCCATCCACCAACGTCACGTTGCACCACAGACTGTCCAGGAGTTGGCGGATGCTTTAGTCCAGGTCTGGGAGGAGATCCCTCAGGAGACCATCCGCCACCTCATCAGGAGCATGCCCAGGCGTTGTAGGGAGGTCATACAGGCACGTGGAGGCCACACACAATACTGAGCCTCATTTTGACTTGTTTTAAGGACATTACATTAAAGTTGGATCAGCGTGTAGTGTTATTTCACTTTAATTTTGTGTGTGGCTCCAAATCCAGGCCTCCATTGGTTAATAAATTTGATTTCAAATGATGATTTTTGTGTGATTTTGTTGTCAGCACATTCAGCTTTGTACAGAACAAAGTATTCAATGAGAATATTTCTTTCATTCAGATCTAGGATGTGTTATTTGAGTGTTCCCTTTATTTTTTTGAGCAGTGTATATATATATATTTAAATACGACCAGTTAGAATTTCTCAATTGAAATCTTAACTTGAGCAGTTCTGACTCTGAGGTTCACAAGGACTGATTAGGTGTGTGTACACTAGTGTGAGAGGACACTGGTGTCCTTCATTAGAGATACATTTTAAAAGAGCAGCAGATATATTAAGGTCTTGTGACCTTCACTTTGACTCGAGGGCCTCATTGATGTTATTAACCCCTACAGAAACAAAGCTAGCACAGATCCGATATGCTGGGGCACAGAGCTCAATGCAGAGGAAATGTGATTTTCAGAAGATTACCCTAAAATACTCAAACTGTGATCATATTCGACTTTTAAAACCAAAACTCCTTTCTTTCATCACTGACTTCATCTATACATACTTTGGTGTGCTGACAGAGAAATGGGATCATAAGCTATAAATAACATGAAGATATGAGCCTGCAGGCTATAGAGGAAATAGTAAACACCTGTTAGATCTCAATGAAAAGACAGTTTACTAAAATCTCAAATCCCTAAATCCCATGGACGTACAACTGTAGAAAGCTTTGAGTGTAGACATTGCCTGAGTTACCCAGGAAATGATTGCTCAGAGCGTGGCTGTGGAAACGTGGATCTAAAACTACATCAAAGAGCAATAAGGGGTTCCTGGAAAATCTCTCTCAGAGCCAGAGAAAATTAGCCTGCAAGAGTTCAGTCTCTATTACTGCTTCACTGACAGTGGGTCACCATCTGGCAGAGATCTATTGCACAATTACCTAAGGTGCTACAGTGACAGTTTGGAGACTAAAGGTCCTCAAATGGAATCTAAGCTGCAGCTGATTTTTTTGACCAGGAGTCAATTTTAAAAAAACATACAGAGACAGACCCTTTTAAAAGCAAGCTTTACTTTTAGTTTGGAGGATTAAACCAGTAAAACCACTTACAGGCTCACTCACTCACTCACTCACTCACTCACTCACTCACTCACTCACTCACTCACTCACTCACTCACTCACTCACTCACTCACTCATTGAAATTTGTTGAATTGCTTCATGGTTTCTTTTTAGATCTTTGCAATTACAAAAAAATAATTACAGAAGATTAACAAAGTTCTGAAGAATAAATGGTCACAAGATTAATTAAACCTGCAGCATGCATGACAGAAATATAGTATTAGTTCAACAATGTTGAGGACAGGGAAGAGGAAATAGCATTTTCAACAATTGCTTACAGTGACAAAATTAGGAAAACGCTGAGATTGAAATGCTGTCAAAAGGGCTAGAAGACAAAAGTTTCCTCTGGAGAAACATGACAGTTTTTTATGCCTCACTGATAAGCCAGATTTTGCTTGGTACCTCAAGCTATAAATTTGTGCTCTGAAACCTTATCCTCTGCAATCTGTGTCAGTCAAATTCACAGTACAAGTGGTACTAGAGACATAGGGGATTATGCCTTTATTTTGCACAATAGCATAACAGATTTGTCTGGTTCTGGGAGTGAGACTGAAAACTGCTGCTTTAGCCATTATGTAGCTGAGGTTGAGCAAAACGGTTTTTGTTGCTAAAGTAATGTGAAACTACTCTTTTCACAGCTCCTTAACTGGATGTATCAGAGACAAAGTAAAACAATCAGCACTGAAATTCATAGTGACAATGTCATTGACAGGCATGCTTAGTTCAGCATCACTATTCAGTTATTTAGTTAAACCTGGCCTTAGCAGTGAAGGTTTTGTATCTGTGTTGTCCTGGTTATTGGCTGTTGTCAGTGTACCTCATCTTTCACACTATGTTTTAACATCTATGAGACCTTCAGTATGTATTCTGATCAAACGCTTTAAGAAATGTTTATTCAACAATTCATATATGAAAAAAAAAATAAATATATGATGGACATACTGTTTAGATGGCCTTTCCTGAAAACACAATCACTGTTTCCAAATACAAGATAAATGTAGCTTCGAAAGGCAAATTTAGAAATTGGATATAATTTTAAAAAGTACAAGTTCTATCTTATGAAGGACAATGGTTCTCAGGAAAAAGGTTCCAAACCTCTGCTCCCGCTGTGCATACTTCACAGCAGGCTGACCAGGCTGCAGCCCACTGGCACCGTTTTGGAGGTCTGTTTTTCACATGCACTGAACTGAGTTATATTTCCTAATCCAAGTCAAACAAACTAAAGCAGCAGGCATTGTTAGGGGAGAAACTGCAATTTAACACAAGTGAACACCTCCTCATTTAACATCAAATATCTGGTTTCAAGCTGAGACAGATCATGCTGTTGTAAGAGGAAATTATATTTTACGAGCAAACTGGTAGTTCTGTCAGAAGTGTAATTTTTGTTTCACTTTCTTCTCTAAAATCACTGAATATATGTACATAAATTACAGTAATTATTACCCAGAGCATCAAGTGAAAACATCCCCAAGACCGAAAATATATTTCTTTATTTTTGATTAAGGTAAAGACAAAAATGATCAGAAGTCGAACCGCTACACAATACTCAGTTCTTCTACTTCAGTAATTATTACTTAATAGTTCAGTTTCAATATTTCTTTGGAAGCTCCCTTGTCAGTCAGAACATCAGGACGGCTCTTCTTACCTTAGAAAAAGTCACCATGGCAGCGTTCACATCAATTCTCCATGTTTTGATTTTGGTTCATAACGTTTTGGTCTTAGACTTACTTTATTGTCAGTGCACAAAAACACACAAATGAATTTGGCTGTGTAATATTGTTATTTGGCTAACAGAGTACACAAAAAATATTGAAAACTATGAATGTGCCTATAAATGTGTAAAAGTGTTACAGGTGCAGGTCAGAAAATAAATAAATAAATAATAAAAAAAAGATAATCATCATCAGATAAATTCCTGAACATCATGTTTTATTTTTTTAAAATAATATAATAACCCTTCTGTGTATCTTCCTGATTAGATACAAACCTGTTCACAGGAAAGCATCAGAAGCCCTTCTGAGGAATAAAAAGCAGACCTGTTACTGATAGCTCCACTAAACATACAGGTTAAGCAAGATTTTGTCACTAATGTCTTGTTAGTGAGCAGCAGTGTTTGGGTTTCGGGGATATTGTACAAAGTAAATATAATATTTAACAGTGTGAAGATCCGCAGCTGGGTTTTCATTTTCACCTCAGTTGGTAATGTAAGATATTAACTTCAGCCTACATTTGTTTTAAACAAGTGCAGATGAAAGACATTTTACAGAGACTGCATTTCATTTTAAAGCATTTGTAGATTTCTGCAAGAGCTTCCTATTATGCCTCACCACTACAGTGATGGCCCCATTAACGCCATGGGGCCCATTTAGCCAAGTTAGCAGTGAAACAGTAAATGAATGTTTCACTTCAGTGTTCATGAAGGACCTGACTTCACATCTCAGGGCTCGGTGAGATTAATCACTCTGTGGTAACGTAGACTGGTAGTTCCTAGTGGCGTACATGGAGAGGCTGATCTACTGTTCTTTGCGTCGTGAGCAACATTTCTTTGTTCTCCAGCTGGTTCCTTTTAAAAGTAGGTTGAAGCAGTTCAGCTGCTCACATTGGACCCTGAATGTGGAATATTACAGCAGAGGGGCTAAGCTGGCTCTAGTTACAGACATGACAGCATGAACATTTAAAATAATTACTGTAACTGTTCAGCCTTAGTAAGGACTCAGACCCCCAAGACTCATTCAGTAACATAAATGTTTCATTTCTAACCAATATGTGACTTGGTTTGTTTGTACTTCTTTTCAACACCATCTGATTTACTCAACTAAACAATTGTATTGCATTTAATTCTCAAATAACAACAGCTTCTGCCACCCTGTGCACCAGAACTGCAGATTCTCATGACTTCAGCAACTGAAGGAAGTTCCCTTCAGTATCAAGCTTTGGTGAGTATGGTCTGTTCTAACTCTTCTAAGAAAAATACATCTAGAAGTTTCAAATAGCTGTTTTTTCTAGATGATTTCTTTCTCTTTTCATTTTAATTTTCAGCCCTAGAACCCCCCTGCAGGTAGGTTCTTTAATATCAACTATCATTATATGGTCTATTTATTTATTTGAAGAAGATTATCACTAAGTGAAACATATTATATCGATTAGCTACATGCAGATGGATATTTGGAAACTGTTATTGCTGTTGATAATTTCCCACTTACAAGTAAGGTAAACATAACATTTACCTATGATTTTGATATTCAGCTTTTTGATAACTTGAACATATCAGACCAATAAAATAAACTATTTAAGAACAAACAGAAATGTGTGCTGAATAAAAAGTATGTTCGAAACCTGGTAAAAGGTTGTTATTTTTAAAAGATCATTTTAATCTGACCAATAAGACGTATCAGAACCTATGTATGTTCTGATTTATTGAATATGATTGTTTACTTGAGTCTAGGGATGAGTTGTCAACAGGTCTGCACAGGTCTTTATTGATCATAGTTTTATTATTTTTTGTTCCTTTGTCTCATTATTTCATTAGATCAGATATGTTTCTGTTTAACTTTAATTCAGTCCTTTTTAATGATTCTAGTTTACTTTGCTTATTTCTTGTGCTTTTACTTACTCTAGTACTTTAGTTTTACTATGTTTCTTCATGAAAGCCATACATTGACACTCTTTTATATTCTCTTGTCTTTGGTTGTAGTTTTCCTGACCCCTGTGTCTTGTGTCTAGAGTCTAGACAGTCTTTCAAGCAAAGATCCATAGTTGCTTCAGTCTCATGTATTCCCATCAGGTATTTACAGCTTATTAGTGTTATTACTAATTAGTGAAAATAGTTCCCTCCAGGTTCTCTTTCCAGTAATCAGTCCTCCCAAAATTAATATTTCCTGTTTTCATCATTTGCTCCCTGGATTCTGTAGTACTTGCATCTTGTCCCTGTTCTACTCCAAGTTCTTGATTTGCTGTCTTTGTTTTTGTAAGAACAGTCTGTTCAGTTTTCATTAAAAATTGTGAAAACCGTGACTTGGACTGCCTCCTGCCTGTGTTTGGATCGTCCAGCGATACACATCATGGCATAAAAATACTATTTTTGTGCCTTGAAGATCTATAAGCCCTCTGCCTTGCGAGACAGGTCACACTCACTCCCTATATACTTTTACCAACTCATCAAGTGATAGGAGCATTTGAGAGTCTCTTTTTTGTATATGTCTATCAGAAAATCATTCTTTTGTTCCTCTGTCAGATCCTCGGACCCAATCTTACACAACCTCTATACCTTATTATTTTTCCAGAAGCCTTTTATTTACCTGGTCACTTCAAAAGCAATGCATAGTCAACTCCCCTCCAGAGATGAGGTCAAACACATACTGAGCATTGCCCACTGTTTTTTCTATTACCATAAATGTCAGTAGCTCTCTTCATCCTTTGCACTTTTATTACACTGGTGGAAATGTCACATGCATTTGCAACAGTGACAGCACTGTACTGACCTGACCCTAAAGGCTCACAGAAAAGTGCAGAAAAGCAGATCTTGGTCTGCAAAAAGGCCAAATTACTCAAGTTCCTTAAGCATGCATGCTGTACTATATAAAAAATAAATACATAGCATAGCATTCTAAAGTTATGTTTGTGTAATCCGCTAAATATTTTTACTTTGATTCTTTTTGAAGTCTCCTTATGAGGTCATCAATTATGTATACCACCCCAAAAGTGTCATTGCAGCAGAGCCTCAGTGTGACATGTAAAATACAGGAATATGGCTGAGGGGAACATAGTTGTCATGCAGCAGCTGTTCTCTGCCGTTTCTGCTCTTCTCTTGGATCACTCTGAGCTGTATAAGCTCTGAGTGCATCCATGTTCATGCACAATGATAGCTCAGAAACCACAAATTGAATTTTTTTTCTTTTTCTATTTTTATTTATTTTTTTGGCAAGTTTGTTACAGATGGTCACATAAATGGCAAGATCACAATGCATGCTTATTAAGGGTGTCAATGTTACAGGTGATCACATAAAAACAATGATATTAAACAGTTGCACTTAAATTGTGAACGATTCACCTGCTGTGGTTTGAACCCACAGTCTCACAACTTCCTTCTGGTTTGAAGGACTTGAATTGCACACCGGCTTGTGCATAATCAAAAGTCAAAGGATTTTGATGTTCTGGAGCTGATTCTGCATTCTGCTACCCCACCAGACACGTGAATTACTATTTTCATTTCAGACAAGGTTTGAAATCCGGGAGCATTTCTCCAATTAAAGTGATTGAACACAGCAAGACTTTCTGACCATGGAGTTTTGTGATCCCACAAGCATTTACTTCAGCGGGAGGAAATCCTGCAGTGGTGGTTCAGCTGCATCAGACATGGGCCCAGATCACAGATGATCCTCATATGAGAGTTTTAGTTTAAAGTTCAGGTAGATTTTTTTTCCTCAGCTTCCTTGGTGAGGAGAGGGTACAGAAGGAGCTGGACGGGACAACAAGGTCCTATGAGGAGATGGCAATGGCCAGCAGGAATTTTTTTAATGTGACGATCCCTACCCACTATCAGGAATGGGTTCATTAACTTCTGCCTACTGCCATTGCCAAACTACAGGCAGGCTACAACTTTAACACAGTGTCTTTGTTCACAGCTCCTCCTCCTGTTCCCTCATTGGGCTGGTTATAATCCTCCTGGAGAAATCAAGATGAGAATCGTGCGCAATTGCATAGAAAAATAAAAAACAATCTACTTTGATTTATGCCATCAAGCAATACTCTTCCAGCTAACATTAGGAGATAAACAACTTAACATTACGTTTAGAATGTTATGATTGTGGGTTGTTTGAATTTGTCTTGGTTTTGGTATTTGGATTCCTTGGTTGTGTCTCATTTCCATTTTCACTTCAGTTCCTTTGTAATGATTCTAGTTAGGTTTATTTCTTGTATCTAGTAATTCTAGTTTGAGTATTCTGTGCTCTTTGGTCTTTATCTTCTGTTCAGTTCTTCGTGTTTCTACTCATGTTTATTTTCTTATTTCTAGTGGAGGAGATACACACGTCTCAACTCTGATCAACCTAATTTTAATAAAAGTACAAAAATATCTTTGGAGATCAACACTTATACAGCAAAATGCACACAACATCCTGTCATGTTTCCTCGTTCTCCTCGTCTCTCCTGTCTGGTTTCATCACTTTGCTTTTTGATTTTGTGTTTTTGCTCAGCTCCAGTGGTTTTTGTAAGTTTTGTTTTTTCATTCTTTCTTAAATATTTTCTAATATGAACCTACACTCCTTACAGAACCCCGAAGTCAACTGGCCAGCTTCTATTGTTTGTCCCTAAAGCTATGCTAAAGATAAGAGGTAATAGAGCCTTCCCTCTGGCAGCACCCAGACTGTGAAACAATCTCACTCCGTCTGTTAAACTTTCTCAGTCTGTTTAAGTACAAATTCTGAAAACGCAGATATTTTCCCAGACCTTCAACACCAGTTAAATAATAAATAAATAAATCAGGTATTAGAGTTCTGTTTTGGGACGGAGAAATTGCTGTAGCTGAAATTAAGTCTTGATTTTTATTCAGAATATATTTTGGTATTTTCTGACAATTTGATAATTGTTTTATTTTCTACCAAACTTAATTTTAGTTTTGTTTTCTTGTTTATCTACCCATGACTGTTGTGAAGCACATTGGTCAGCAAAGGTTATTGTAAATGTGCTATATAAATAAACTTTGACTAGACTTAACTAGTCGCTGTGATGTCATAGAAACACAAGAGAAAATGCTTAACAGCAACTTACAGACAATCAGCTATATTGACAAAAGGCTGTTGTTATGCAGAATGAAAAGAACAAAAAGCAGAACATTATCCCACACTTCTTCAGCAGTAGAGGAGCAGAGCGATGATATTCTATCACTGTATATCGAAAAGCTGCACGATCAATCAAAGCAGTTGAAAGTGCTTTACATCATAAAAACACAAAAACAAAAAGTCATAAAAACATCACACACCAATGCTAGAACAACTCGAGTGCCATCATCAAAAACATCAAAATACATCATATATGTTGGCCAATGTTCCATCAATTATGGTTTGAAGGCAATTCCAGACAGGTGGCTGTTTAGTGTTGTCTTAAAGGCACTCAGTGTTTTGGCTGTTTTCTGGAAGTTTGTCCCAGATTTGTTGAGCATAGAAGCTGAATGACAAGGTTGACCTTTTTCTTTCTCCCCAGAACACCAGCTGGTTCTGATGATTGGATATGCTCATCTTGGGTAACTGCACGTATAGGAGTCAAATTAACACTTTGACCACAATAGTGCATGTTGGAGCATCATAAACTAAAATTATCATGAATGGATCATCTTTGATTACACTTAATTTTAGCACAGGTAAGTCTCTGGTGATACTCTGATAATAAGAGTCAGAGTATCTGACTCTTATACTCTGACTCCTATTAGAGTGGTGCTCAGCCCAGCAGGATGCTCCACTGACTCCCAGTGGCGGCTCTCTGACTTTATGTGATGAACCACCATACTGATGGCAGGCGGAGACTCTGTAATGTTAGAAGCTTCAACATGCAGGGTGATGAAGCAGTTTGATGAATGAAAATAGACCTAAACATGTAACATACTGCACATTATTCCGGTAGTCTTTGCTGGAGTTTGCTGTACACCTTTGGAAAATTACTGTTTTTATACAATTCAAACTATTTGATAAACTAACCTAGTTCCTCAGTTTTGTCATGTGATTATGACATAACTTGTAAAAAATAATTTCAGAGCAAATAATCAACTAGTCGACTAGTTGGTGCAACCCCTACATACGCAGGGCAATGATGAAGTTCTATCAAGCTGTACAGCTGTGACAGAAAGGAACATCCAACTGTTGAAGCACAATTCGGCCAAAGCAGAACTTAGAGACTTAGACTTAGACTGACTTTATTGTAATTTTGCATGCACAGGGTGTATACAGAACAAAATTTCGTTGCATACGGCTCAGGACAATGTTTTGAGCTTTCAATGTTGCGAGGTTACTCCAGAATAAAATAAAATACAGTATAAAATATGAATATAAATATAAAATATAAAGTCCAGGACTGACAGTAAAATGGAAGTTACTTAGCTATGTATATGTGCAAGGTATAAAGTGGAGACCAGATTTTAAGTGCAGTCCAGTTAAGAGTTCAACAGTCTGATGGCAAGTGGGAAAAAGCTGTTTCGGAACCTGGTGGACCTGCACCGGATGCTGCGGAACCTCTTTCCAGAGGGCAGCAGGGAGAACAGTCCATGGTGGGGGTGTGAGGGGTCACTGACGATGTTTCGGCCTCGGGACACGCAGCGCTGGGATGAAATGTCCTGAATGGAGGGAAGGGGGGCCCCGATGATCCTTTCTGCTGTCCGCACCACTCTCCTCACGTTCTTCCAGTAGGAGGCGCTGCAGCCTCCACACCACACAGAGAGGCAGCTGGTCAGAATGCTCTCTATGGTGCTTCTGTAGAACGTCTTGAGGATGGGCGGGGGCAGGTGTGCTCTTCTCATCCTCCGCAGGAAACTAACTAAACAGATTAATGGAAAATGTCAAATTACACAAGTACATAAAGATATTTGTGTATTTTGTATTTTTAGCATCATGAATAAGCCTCTTCCATTGTCCTGTGGCGACATTTCTGGAGGGACCTTCTTGTTAAACTGTTGACGTAATTGAAAACCTTTGAAGCCATCCTGATAATTTGCTTTTATATTGTTTACTTCACCATTCAGTAATCCATGTTCTTTTGTAAAGTCCAAAGGAGAAAGTTTGTGGCATGAGAGGAGATAAAAAAGGCCTTCTCTTACTGCTGCCTTAAGGTTATTTGGTAGCATTTGATGGGCTGCAGTCTTCAGCTCCTATAAGGACCTTCATTCATATTGAGGAATTCAATGTGTCTTCATTCCATAAGTCACAGCCTGCAGCTCAGCACAGGTGACATTTTTATGGTTCCAACCTTTTTTTGTCCCCAAGCCTTGAATGTTTTCAAAAAGTTAAAATGATTATCTTACTGTTTCCATTTTCATCTTGGTGCTGACCAAGCCTCGCATGGTAAATAGTAAATGGTCTGTACTTCCAGATGACCCTAAGGCTATTCACACTACATTCAGTCATTCATCCATTCATATAAACATTCACACACTGATGATGGCAAGCTACTGCTATTAGCTGAGGCTGCAATGCACCGGCGCCACTGGGTGCTCTGACCACCACCACCAGCTGAGGTGGGTGAAGTGTCTTGATTCAACAACAGAGGTGAAAAGAGCTGGTATTGAATCGGCAACCCATCGAACTACCACCATCATCTCCACCACTGTCCCAGGACCATCCCAACAATCTATGCTGGGAAAAAGACCACAGCAAACATGACTGTGGGATATTATGTAAAATGGGTTCAGTTAGAAACATACATAATCATTTTATAATAACAACTGAAAGGAACATAATTACTTAATAACTCACATACAGAAGTTTCTAAATATGTCTCTTAGTGGTTCCCCCCCCTTTTTTTTTTTTTTTTACCATTTTTGTTACTATGGCTATCTCCTTGGCCATTTTCTTTCATTTTAGATGTGGAAATTTGTTTTTTTTTTAAGACTGAGACAGTATGGATATGTGGAAATAAACAAGAAAAAAATATATTTATCTGTTTATCCACAATGTTCCAACATGTTTGTGCATGCATGACTTTTTTTTTGGAAATGTCCATTTTACCTCCAAGACAACTGTGCCTGTATTTTGCATAAGTATGAATGCAGCACTGTGGGCTTCATGCTGGGAGTGTGATTGCTGATAGGCAATTCTCAAGCACTTACAGGACTCTGGGAAACGGTTTGGCTCAATCCAGCTCTATGTCAGCTGTATCACTACCATGTCATATCAGTGTCAATATTACCATTTACCAGCCCATATTTTACCTTAATTTCAACCCCTTCCTGTCTACATTTATTTATAACTACATAGATCTGAAATGATTAATCTGATTAATTGTGATGAGTCGATTTTTGAAATAATCAAATAATTTAGCAGTCAATTAATCATTAACTGCAGTAAAAAGGCCATTTACTGAAGAACACCAGTAATTAAGCCAAAATAAAAAATATATACAGTACAGACCAAAGGTTTGGACACACCTTCTCATTGAATTCAATGAGAAAGTGTGTCCAAACTTTTGGTCTGTACTGTACATCTCACAGTTAAGATTTAAAAAAAAAAATCACGTTGCCTGTAAATATGTTCTGCCCAGAGTTCCTAAATTGGGAGTTTTAACTTTACCTGGTTCAAATTCTGCTGGAAAAAAATATCACAGAAAACACCTTTTGCTCGCCAGTTATTGATCAGTTAATCCAAAAATGAATCACCAGATCATCCACACACTGTGTTGACGTTAAGCAGAAAAGTCTGATAAGGTTTCATGTTAGAAGGATGTTTGAGCTGCAGATACATCCTTTTCTACAAATGACTAGCTGTTATTATATTTTGCTCAATTAAATACAAATGTTTCTGTTTAAAAGGAAATAGATTTTTTCACCTCTTTTAATCTTTTTCATTGTATTAAAAAAGCCTTAAGTAGTTCAAGGAAAAATTAGCTGACTGTGCCAATTTAGGAAACCAATTAGTCATCAGAATAATCAATTATTAAAATAATTGTTAGTTGTAGCCTTACTACTGCAATAATCACATTTTACATTTTTGGTACCAAGTAGATATTGGGTAAGTAGACTTTGTTCATTTGAGTTAAGCACATAACATCAGGACTCTGGGTCTCTGTGTGAGGGCTGTGTCTTCTTCATGTGAGCCAGGCAGACTGGAACACCTGCTGCTGGTTCTGACAGCTCCATGGTGAACCATGCGTTGTTGTGTCTGTGGAAGGACAGGTGACTAACATCTCACAATCCATTCGCGCAAAAATCTTATTCCGGTTGCCCCTCATGAGATATTGCACTTTTGAAACAGAGCCATGGGACAAATTTCCTTGAACCTTTCACAGTAAGCATGCAGCAATACATTCACTCTTTTCCCAGGGAGTGACTCCTCACTCCTGTTTTATATATAGTTCTGGATTAAAGAGTCTGACCTGTTGTGTACACATGTACAGTGTGAGCAGTCAGATTGCATCCAACAGTGAGAGAGTATGATTCATGAGCTGTGAATCATTGAACCCTGCAATGTACATACAGTTTAAGTTGGAGCTGAATACAGCTATTAAATATCATCCAGTGTATACCCAGCTTTAATGGGTGACATACTGTACATCACATTATCTGCATTATTACTGATTCTCAAAGTTATATTAGAAACAAAATCTTACAAATATATTTTTTGTCCTAATGCGCATCTAAACAGTTTTTCCATGTCAAACTTTGTAAAAGGAAAACATGTTTTTCTGAGGTCAACTGGTTATTAAAAATCTGAAACCAGTGAATTTAATTTGGGCTGTTTCTGTTTTTACCTCCTTGTGTTTAAGTTTATGTCTGCTAAGTGAGTTGTTAATGGAGTATAAAAAGTAGATCAATTCAAAAATGTAATCATGTCCCATGGTTTCTCGGTTTATCACTTTTTCAGAGTTACTAGTTGCTGCATGTCCACTTCACAGTCTCAAAGTAACTTATCCTCCTGCCAGGTCTGTTCATCCAACCTATGGCAAGTGTTTCATCAGTCGGGTCAATTCAGAGTCTCTAATCCTGACGGTGAGTGAAAGACGCTAACAGAGCTAACGCTGTGATCCAGGATTAGAAAAACCTACGGGTGCTCCTGCCTCCCTCTGAGTCCTTATCCCTTTGCCACCCCAGCACAAAGCTGCAACTGCTGGCTGGCCGGCACAGGTAAACACCAATGTACTGCAAAAGTGATGACCCTAAGCTCTGCCAAAGCACAGTCAAGTTTGACATAGACAGATTCATATAACCTCAGAAGTAATAACTATGTAATTTCCTCAAAACATTAAAGAGATTTCCAATGTTTAAAGAAGCTCTAAGATCTGTCCCTAAAATTTGGGGGTTATTAGTAAACCTACAAATGGGTTTATTAATAACCCATTTATCACAAGTCATGTGATCAACTGGATGTTGTTACTGGCAGAAAAGACAGGAAGTGGTAGGAGGATGATGGTGGAACATGTTTAATGACTAACCACGTCAACAAACTTATTCACATGTGATTTTATTTGCATTTTTGTTTAAAGGAAACTTCGCAATTGCAAAATTTGTTTTGTTGTTTTTTTTACAGTAGCGGAATATCAACAATAATTTGTTAGTGTAAATTATACTCGTGAAATGAGTGAACTTAGTTAGAGTTAGTCAAACTGAAACAAACATACAAACCTAAAGATAACAGAAATTTAAAGAAATATTAAAATGACTAAACTGCTTAATATTGAAAAAGCTTACTGTGAAATTCATTTCCATAATTCTAAGTTCATTCAAAAAAAATTTTTTTGACTGCACCTGAAAAATGAGTGACAATAGGTATTCCCATTCTATAATATTCTATTTCATTATTGCTGTAATGAAGTATGGTGCAGGACTTGATTAAAGCTACTCTTTACTTAATATTTACACAAGAACAAAATTACAATTCTGGATAGTTTCAACACAAACAAATGAGGATCTGACAAAGACGACTGAAAACCAGGGGCTTAAACACACTGCAAGCTGTCAAAAGGAATTTGAGTTTAGATTTGGAAATATGAAATTTGAGCACACATCCTGGTTTTAGAGGACACCACCTGTCCAAATGGATGTCAGAATGAACCACACCACTGAGCTCACTGTTGGTGCTTCATCCTTGTGATGAAGTGTCTGAGAGTCTTGTTGAGTTTGAAATGGACCAGAATATCATGCTTGGAAAACATAATTCATAGTTTCTCAGATACAGAAGACTGGTTCTGTTCTGGGGATGACTGTGGACTATTTTTATATAATGATGGATAGAAGAATTATTCATAAAATCGAGAACAACCCTGGCCATCCTCTTTATGAGACTGTGTTGGGAAAACAGAGTGGCTTCAGTCAGAGGTTTCTTCAAATTAACTGTAATAAAAAAAAATAAAGATCTTTCCTGCCAAGAGTCATCCCAAGGATTCTCTGAAGAATTTGAATTAATATGAGTTATAACAACATTTATTTTCCCTTTGGGATCAATAAAGTATTCCTGAATTGAATTTAAATTTTGAGTATCATTCAATGGACGGAGCTGAGTGTTTTCTAGAAGTCTTGATGGTGTATTCACAAATCTGAAGTGGTTTCATAATGTCTTTGTGTTCCTTATCCTGTGCCTCTGTCATTGTGTGGCCCTGATGCTGAAAAGTTCTGATGAGTTCTGATGTTAATGGAGAGGATCAAAAAGCTGGTACTGGTCCAAGTGTGTGTTTGCGATAGAATTAAGGGGTGAGTATTCCATCAATATTAGGCAGGTTGTTATCTTTGAAATCCTCAATTATGAACTTACACTATGTGTTCAGTAAAAGCTTTCACTTCTTTGGCTTGGATTTCTACCCAGGCAGGTGTCATCCACAGATCTAAATCAGTGGCTATAGATGTAGTGTTCTGTGGTCCACTTCCTCAACAGGAAGTTTGAGTTTGTCCACTTCCTCTGGAGGAACAAACTGGACAGTTTCCCCCAGAGGAAGCTGGAGTAGATGAAAGTGGGGGTCCCATGACATTATTCTTCTGTCTGCAGAAGTTGTTGTATTCAAAGTGAAGTGAGAGAAACATTTGTGGGGATCTGCAGGTGACATGGGGGCGTTACCTACCACTGGCGCTAAATGACAGGCAGGTGTTCAGCAATGTTGTAACTGAGTGCAAATGAAAAATCAGCGTACATAGAAATTATATATATGAACACACTCAGTTTAGAAAAACTTGCTGCTGAAGGAATAAGATTTCAGACCATACATGGTGTAGGAACAGTAAAACATGTGGACATTATTCAACTTGGTTTGCAGCAAACAATGATTATTTGTAAAAGACTTCATAAATTTGCTCTCTTGGCTTTTAATGCAAAACCAGAAAACTAGTCTTTCTTATACAGTTTTTCTCTATAATACGCATATAGAGACTTATGATATTTTTGGAAAGTCTTAATTAAAAATGAGACCGTCTTAGAAAAAACTCACAGGATGAAGCTGTGATGTAACAGGTCAGAATCAGAGTAGCTAGTGAAGCTCCACTTTTGCCAGTTAAAATGTGCTGTCTCCTGATATAAATCACAGTGTGTGCTTTGGGGATAAATGAAGGAGAAATGGAACAAAATGGGTATAATGTTGCATGTTGTGTTTCCCGTCTGGACTTTAACCGTGCCACACACTGAAAGGAAAAGAGAAACAGTCTAATAGCAGTGAGTTCCTTCTTTTATGTGTATGTTTAAAAACATGCACTTACTTGTATTCATTATGGATAATGTTAATGCATTTGTTCTGTTTCATTCAGAACCAGAAGAGTACTATGTTAAGCTCTCAGCAGCAGAGCGTAGTGAGGTATTTAAATTGAAACGGCAGGACAGGCACCTCAGTTACAGTATTCCCATGGGCCATGCAAAACATTTTCCTCAGTCTAGAAATGGAAACATCCCCATGGACCCCAGGGAAGCACATCTGAAATTCATCCATCAGTTTCCACTGGTACACATAAATACCCATGTGGAATACTTGGACAAAAGTTTGTCCTATAATGTGGGGCTTACAGATGGGAAAGGACAGGTACTGTTTAAGTAGGTGGTGAAGTGCTGCAAACTAAGAGCAAACTGATCTATTTCCAGGCCTACATTCAGATAGAAAAACAAGCACAAAAACATTAAGCTCACTGCCAACTCATTTTGGGACAGTGAGAGATGTGCCCCCAAATGCTATGCAGTGCTTTGCTAAAGTATTCACCCTCTGTGGTATTTTTTGTGTTTTGCTACCTCATAACCTGGAATAAAAATGGATTATTTTAGGGTTAGCATCATTTAATTAACACAACACCCCTACAACTTTGAACATTTCATTTTCTTTTAAAGCTGAAGCAAACATCAAATTTGACAAAATTACAAAAAACTTAAGTGCATAACTTTTCACTCCCTTAAGTTCAGTACTTTGTAGAGTTGGCGTTTGCAGAAATTCCAGCTGCAAGTCACTTTGGATCAGCCTCTCTGAGCTTACCTCATCTCGCCTCTGGGATCTTTCCCATTCCTCAAGGCAAACTGCTCCAGCTCCTTCAGGTTAGATAGTTTTTGCTGATGAACAGCAGCCTTCAAGTCTTATCACATATTTTAAGTTGGATTTAGGTATCAAAACGACCCTTCCTGTTTTTGTCTGGGAATAAAGCTTTCTTCTGACCACTCTTCCATAAAGCCCAGCTCTGTTTGTAAATCAGCCTCACTAGTGTTACCTTCAGAAGAATTTTAAGCCAGTTCCAGAAAACTTGCAGAAATGCAAGAAATTGGCAAAATGCATTTTAAAAAAGTTGTTTAAGAGTGAAATCGCTGCAGAACACTGCTTTAAAACCTATGCTGTTAGGTCACAGCAACTTTTAAGGTAAAATGAGCTAAAAAGCTAAAGCTAGCTGAAATACAAATGATAGCATATAAGGTATCTGACCTCTGCATCCAGTGAAGTGAGTGTGGACGGTAACAAAAAGCTGATTATTTCATAAACTCTAGAAGATATCAGTACCAAAAGACATATAATGTCCTGAATGAGCAGAATAGGGTAAAAGTTGAACTATGCAGAAGTAGTTACTTAGTGAAAAGTGTATTGGGAAAAAAAGTGGATGAACTCAAATATAATCAGTGTGAATGTTTACAGCTGGCAGCATCAAAGCGTCTGTATCAGGTAGATGACTCTACTGGGATGTTTTTACACAATCATCAAAACCCAAGAATATTTATCATTCCTATTGGTAAGAGCCTATTAATGCAGCTTTCTACGCTAGACTGGATGATAAACCAGCTTTGGCATTATAATAGAACTGAGTTCCAAAAGCACCAAAGTAAAGTGCATAATGATGCATGGCATTACTCCAGTGTAAATAGGTTATTTAATTAAAAGGTTCACACTGCTACTGTAGAATAAAATATTTTATGGTCTGGCTGTAAAATCAGCATAAAACTGCTAAGTTTTAACTTCCAGCCTAAATGAGTCAAGACATTCTTGAGAAAATCAATGGTGAAAAAGCTACATCTTAAAAACAATGACAGTTTTCCTAAAGGTTTGCTTGCTGTAAGGTTGTTAGGAAAATTCTTGGTCATGAAGCTGTTAGAATCCTGGGTTGTTTTGCTCATTTCATTCTAGTTTCATTATTATATTTGATTACATCAACCTTATTTCTATTTTACTTCAGTTCAGTGCTTTCTCAGTAATTCCACTTTGTTTATTTATTCCTTGTGCCCAGGTTCTTAGGTTCTTATTAATTTTCCTCGTTCCCCTGTTGTGTGCTCTCCCTCACCCCCTGAGTCATTTTCTCTCTTGCTCTCTACCTTCACACCTGCAAACCGTTAGCTAATCATCTCAGATCTTTTGTTCAGTATTCACTGTCACAGTATTTACACCCTGTTCCTACTCACACTCCCTACTGGTTCCCTCTGTCACATTCACACTTATCCCTAGTGGGGTCATGAGGGATGCTGGTGCCTATCTCCAGCTGTCAGCGGGCGAGAGGTGGGGTCACCCTGGACAGGTCACCAGTCCATCGCTGGGCAACACAGAGACAGACAGGACAAACAACCATACACACGTGCACACACACCCACACACACACCCCCACACCTAAGGAGACCTTAGAGAACCCATTAAACCTGACAGTTATATTTTTTGACTGAGGGAGGAAGCCAGAGTACCTGGAGAAAACCCACGCAGGGAGAACACGTAAACTCCATGCAGAAAGACCCCGGGTTGGGAAGTGAACCCAGGACCTTCTTACTGCAAGGCAACAGTGCTACTGCGCCCTGTCATTAGCAATGGGAGCTCAAATTAACCTGTACTTGTTGAGCAGGTTAAGACCAGAACACCAACATGATGTTCAGTAAAGAGATTTTTTTCCTGGGAAACAGCCACCATACTGTATATATCTTACTGCATGAAAAACATTGTTGTTTAGAATTTATGGCATGTCTGAAATGCTTAATGTAGTCATCCAGCAGCATACTCTTGCTACTTACAGAGCCTACCTAATTAATGTAAATTTTCTCTCTCTGAAGCCAAGTTTGCAAAGAGTTGATAAGTCAGCTTAACTCTGATACGATCAGGTTTGCTCCAGGATATATGTATGATGCATAGCAAAGCTGAAAGTGTCTAAACACATCAAGAACGTCTTTTCTGTGAACGGCTTTCATTGAAAGCATTTCATCTGTACTGAGGGCCATTATATACTTTAATAACTAAGTGTTTTCTCTCAGTCACTGGAATATGAGTTCTCTTCCATCTCAAACCACTTGAGAGACACAGATGTTGTACACAAAGGTTGATATTTCCCAGGTCAAAGAATATGTAGAATGTGAAGTACCGTGCAAATGTTTTAAACCACCACTGATGTCCAAACTACCAACTACCTTTATCCATGACGGGATGGAGAAGGTCCTCTGCCTACCCCTGAAACTGTTATTTTCTTATTTCATGTTGCCTTGTGACTTCCTGTGTGTTCAGCTGCCCTCCTCAGTTTGTGCTGAGCTGCACTGGGGAGAGGTGAGTGTGCAGCGCTGTCTTCTGTTTATGTGTCAAAATGCTGAATCTGTCCTGAAACTTAAGTTTGGTAAACTTAAGTTGTTTTATATTGTTGTTCACTTAATTCAAGTTGGCTGAGATGTTTTTTGCAGCACTTTATTAGGTGTTGTTCAGCTTCAGTTCCCACATTAATGGCATTCATCAGGTTTTACCATGCCAAAGTGATTCTGTCATTCTTTTTATTCTCTTTGAAGGTGTACATGTGGAAGCTTAAACTGCACTGCGGAAAATACTCTTATTTTAAACTGGACAAATCTGCGTTGTAGACTGCAGCACTTTGGTGGTCCTTGTCTGCTGTTTCTTTGGCCAACACTCACACACAGCGCAGAGAACTTACAGTAGGTGAATCAGATGTGGTCGTCTGCACTCACAATTTCAACTCTTGATTCCTCAGGGAGCTGTTGTTTTCTTTTCCTCTCATATCCTAGCAATTTACAATAGGTATGAATACTTTCGGATATTCTCTTTTCTGAAAATGTATGTCAGAATTAGAAATTGTTTCTTGTTAAAATCACCACTTAATATTTAATAGTCTAGGGGTTTACAGTGTACATAATCCCTCTGCCCTCCTTCAATTTTGATGGAGTTACCAATCAATACAGAGGCAGCAAAAACAAGTTTATGATATAAAAATGTTACTGGATACTTAGAAAACTCACATACACACTAACACCGGACAAGCAAAGGCACGTATATTAAATTACCATTGAATTCTGTCCCTAAATGATCCCATTATTCTTCTGCCTCAGAACAATTACATCCTCTGAACGAATTCAAAGACTCAAATGAAGTGTAACAGGAGATCTGAAACAGTTTCTCCTGGGGCAGAAAAAAAGGCTCCTCAAAAAACCTCTCAATCCGCTGCGCTTCCATGCCTACCGATGCCTTGAGGATAAAGGATGAATACTTAAACTGAGATGTTTAGATCTGATCTGGACCAACTTTGTAAATTAGTTTAGTATCTCTGATACGTCAGGCTTTGTATTGAAACGTCATAGAACTCTTTGTTGGTTGGGTTGTTTTTTTTTTTTTTTTGCATGCACTCTTTTTAAGTTCCTCTCTGTCTGAGTAAAACTTGACAACCAATATGATTGATTTATATTTGTAACTAAGGTTATTTTGGGGCAACCGAGATATTTTTAGGGTGCTTTCACACCTGACAGTCCGGTAGACTCAGTTTGATTGGGGACCAAAATTGCAACATTTGTTACATTTTTTGGCTGCTGTGGTTCGCCTTCATCAATTCTAACATAACACCTGCGCTAACTAGCAGAGCGCTGTAGTTAACTTCCTGCTGTTGGAGTGGTGTCTGGTCCGCTTGCATTCGATCAGCTTCAGAGTTCAATTCAACCGAACCGAGGCCGAGGTTAAGAGTTCGCTTTTTTAGTCTGCATTAGAGTTTGATTTCCACCTCACCAAACTCACCATACAACCAAACTGGAGTTGATTAAAGCAGACTAAACAGGGCTGGTGTGAATGCACCTTTTATAATTGAGGTTATTAAAAATATCTTTGTATTTTTTTATCCTGTCCTCCACTCTAGGACCAGAGTGAGATTTTATGGGATTTGAGTTTGTAAAAGTAGGGCAGGGCCTATTTGGTCTGGGAGAGCATGTGGTGGACAAGGAGGCTGCTGCAGGTGGGCTTTAAATAATTTTAAATCATGTGTTTTTCAGTTTTGGTTATGATGTGCTTACTCATATGCCTTGCAGATTTTAGATGCCTCTAATCTTCAAAAAAAAGAAAGGGTTTTCTTGGGCTTCGAAATGGGAATGAATGAACTGGTGTTTGTCTTATTGTTTTGAGCATGCTGCCGATGGTTGAAACAGTTTCATTTCAGTTATTTTGCTGATGAAGACAAGAGACAAAACTGAGGCAGTAGGGAAAGAATTGCTGCTCCTCCTTTGTTCTGTTGCAACCATCTGAAGCCTTCACAGCGAGACTGAATGTACGCCAAAATTAGACCATACGGCTAAATTAAAGGGGTGGACACTGCTTGCTGATAAGGTGGCCTCTGAATGCACTGGATTTTATTTAAAGGACAAAACAGTCAAAAGGATTTTATATGTAGCATTTTTATAAAAGAAAATAAAAGAATAGAATAGAATACATTTTGTGATGTGGATTTTTCTTGGAAGTATGCATTTGAAATTGAGAATCTCTATCAATTCACAATATAGGTTTTTATCCTTTACTATGTCAAATTTCATCCCCAAAATATTAAGCACAGAAATTTTGGAAAGCTACTGGTTGATAAAAGTCCAGGCGAACATTCCATATGTGTCATTTTTGGACATATTAGCACTATGTGTGTATTGGAGTCAGATACCAAACACTGCAGGGCAATTTATCTGTAGCCCATGGGTTGATTTGGATTGTTGCCACATCAAATAGACGATAGAATCAGAGAGAGTTTACAAAATCACAAAGCAACATCATTTCCCAATCACAATGAGGGAAAATACATTTGAACAGATGAGGGAAAGCCCCAGCTTTCTACAAGGTACCCAAAGAGACAGAAAAGTTGAAAATAGTGAGACAGTGTGACACAAAGACAATGGATTTGGTTATGGTGGTCATGTGGGTTACTCTATGGTCTGTGGTAAAATGTCCCTGAAGATCTATGGGGTGGCTTAAGCAGCTTCTTAGTTCATTTGTGCCTTGGGCTGGCCCTAAATGTGATCAGCATTACACAGTGTTTTAAAATCCACTGGCTCATTACTGAACAGGAATTTAACAGATGTGCAAAATATTTATATTTATTTCCAATATTTTTTGGTTTGTTGTTTTTAAGATTATAGTTGTGTGTTTAAGCATTGTTAATGTCTTCCAGTAGCAGTAATATTTTTACATTTCCTGTCAAGGTAACATTTTTTAATACAAAAACACGGCGGGTCGCTGGTGGACCACCGACCAACCGGGCTTAGCAAGTTCTTTTGGGGAAAACTCTGGGCATCTATCTGGTCTCAGTCAGTGGTCTGGGCTCCCTGCTACTGAATGTTAATCACTTAAGCTTCTTGTCACTTCCACAATCTTTTCTCTCACTTATTCCCTGGATGTTTCTATTGCCATGTAACTTGTCAGCTATTTTTGTACTGCAGCCTGCCAGCCTTTTGTTTAAATGTTGGAGATGGCAACAATGAGGACTGACAGGGTAGTGAAAAACACACTATTGATTCAACGTATCTCTTACGGCTTTTCAATTGCTTTTAAGTACTCATGGCACCTCTGAGGGTGTGGAGTTGTTCAGGGTATCACTTAATCCCAGACAGCAGCCATTGCGTAATGTAGAAATAGGATTTTTTTGTCATGAAATAAAACAGTAACAAAGGTTGAAGTTTTGCAGCCCTGTTGAGTCTTGAGTTTTATTAATGTTTTTGTCAAGATAGATGATATCCTAAAAGGCGTATTATATTCAATGACATGCAGCTAAATCTTTAGCTTCATGAAGCATTTTTCTCCTTTTATTGGATATTTTTTTCTTTCCTTGTTTACATGAAACCACCATTAAAACAAACAAACAGAAACACTCTTTTTTCATAAAAATGAATATTCAGAGGTTGGTAGTCACTGATTTCTTTTACTCAGTTGCATTTTTTGGATAAGTTTTTTTTGTAACTTAAGTAATATTACTATAAAGTATTCCTACTATTACTTGAGGACATTTTACTGTACCCATTATAAGTAACTTTATTAAATGAAGACAAACATTTTAGCCAAAAATGTGACAGTGAGAATTCCTGTTTGAACACCATCGTTGTTGTTCTGGTCTTACTCTCTATCTGCTGACCCTTTCTGAAGGTAAAAAAAAAAAGAACACTGTATTGTCACTGAATGCATTTTACCATATTTTAACATATACAGTATATACTGTACATTACCTACTGTATTAGCTTAATAAGTTTAACATAAAAAGTACAAAAAAGTGTTTGTTTTGTCTTAATTTATGTTATTTTTGTACTATTGTTTTTCATTTTAGAGTACCGTATATGTTTTTCATTCTAGCCTTTAGAATATTGAGCTTTGCACATAACTTTTCATTTTCTGTCTATCTGATGACAGAAAAGATGAAATCAGGTGTTCTGTTCAGTTAATTAACATTGAAGTAATCATCTTGCCAAATATATATATATATGTTTTACTCTCGCTTGAGTAATTTCTTAGTTGAGTAAAAATATGTTGAAGTATGGAAACTGAAATAGAATTTTGGTTACTCTACCCACCTCTGATAAAATTACAATCATTTCTGCATATGTCCCATTCCAGACTTTTGTACCAGAAGTAGGAAAATATTAAGAATAATCTACAAAGGGAACTGGGACAAATAAGCAAAAGTAAATATTAATGCTACATTGCATAAAATAAAGTCCAGTATATTTGGTGTAATTTGGACGTTACTCTGGTTTACATTAGCAGTACATTACAATCTTGTAAGCAGACTCTATTAAATCCTTGTATTTTTTTACATGACAATCTGAAAGTTAAATGGATTGTGTGGATTTTCCTCTAGCTGTTCTATATGCTGTGATGTGATATTCATATATCCCCAAAGGTCTAAATGCACTATGATGGCAGCTTAACACCTTGTTGCACTTAAGGGGCTCATGAAAAATGTCCTAAGTTTACTGAAACCTCAAAGTCTCCCATCAAATGGAAAACAGACAAGCATGTGGGATTTTCATTAGTAGTGCAAATTCTTAAATTCTCCACTGTACCTTTAAAAAGGACAGCATCATGTCCCACGTGTCAATTCCCATCTCCTTTTAGCCCTGTAATGACTTGAACTTTTATTACCTGGATGAATGGAACATCTAGAAAAAAATGCTCTGCCAGCAAAATGGCAAAGCCATTTCTCTTTTAAGTTGTTCTTCAGCCATGCTTTATGAAGTAATAGAACTCATTGGAGACCCCATGCCTCACTAGGGTATGCAGCTCTCCATTATGAGGCTGTGGGATAATGGTGGTGAGGCCACAATGTTACAAGTTCATTTATGGAATCCTGTTGAATTGGTTTCCTGGAGCTAAGCAGTGTGAACATCTGCACATGTAATTTTCTATATTTCACATCATACAGTACCACTACATGAAGTTTGAGGGATCAGAAGTTTTTCTTGGCAGTTGTGTTTCTCACAAAGACACAAGTAAGCTGAAGAGTCTGTAATGATGTTAGTGGTTGCAGCAGGCAGGAGTGGTGGGACTGAAGTGCAAAATTTAATAAATAATAAACTAAGAACAGAACTTACAAAACTACAGGATCGAACAAAAAGTAATCCAAAATAAGGCCAGACAGGAGACACGGGTTGGTTGAGGAGAAATATGGGGGACTGACTGAGAGTGAGCATCTTAAAATACTGGGGGAGGTAAATGTGGAACAAAGGACCTGGGGCTTCATGTATAAATTAGTGCACAGATTTCACACTAAAAATTGGCATACAGACAAATTTAAAAAACTAAAAAATTCAGATGTATAAAACCTTGTGCACATACATGGTTGCACACCTTCCATGTACTTAGACTTAGAGACTTAGACTGACTTTATTGTCATTTTGCATGCACAGGGTGTATACAGAACGAAATTTCGTTGCATACGGCTCAGGACAATGTTTTGAGCTTTCAATGTTGTGAGGTTACTCCAGAATAAAATAAAATACAGTATAAAAATATGAATATAAATATAAATATAGAATATAAAGTGCAGTAATGACAGTAAAATATAAGTTATTTAGCTCTGTACATGTGCAAGGTATAAAGTGGAGACCAGATTTTAAGTGCAGTCCAGTTAAGAGTTCAGCAGTCTGATGGCAAGTGGGAAAAAGCTGTTTCGGAACCTGGTGGTCCTGCACCGGATGCTGTGGAACCTCTTTCCAGAGGGCAGCAGGGAGAACAGTCCATGGTGGGGGTGTGAGGGGTCACTGATGATGTTTCGGCCTCGGGACACGCAGCGCTGGGATGAAATGTCCTGAATGGAGGGAAGGGGGGCCCCGATGATCCTTTCTGCTGTCCGCACCACTCTCCTCACGTTCTTCCAGTCGGAGGCGCTGCAGCCTCCACACCACACAGAGAGGCAGCTGGTCAGAATGCTCTCTATGGTGCTTCTGTAGAACGTCTTGAGGATGGGCGGGGGCAGGTGTGCTCTTCTCATCCTCCGCAGGAAATACAAACGTTTCTGTGCCCTCTTGGCCAGAGACGTGGTGTTCACAGTCCAGGTGAGGTCGTTAGTGATGTGCACCCCCAGGAATTTGGTGCTGCTGACCACCTCCACAGCCGAGCTGTTGATGAGCAGTGGAGCGTGGCTGGGCCGGTTCTTCCTGAAGTCGACGATCATCTCCTTCGTCTTGTCAACGTTCAGGATCAGGCTGTTGTCTCTGCACCAGTCCACCAGCTGCTCCACCTCCTCTCTGTAGTCCAGGTCGTTGTCGTCTCTGATGAGGCCCACCATCGTTGTGTCGTCCGCGAACTTCACGATGTGGTTGGTGGCGAACCTGGGGACGCAGTCGTGTGTCATCAGAGTGAACAGCAGAGGGCTCAGGACGCAGCCCTGAGGGGAGCCTGTGCTGAGGGTGATGACATCGGAGGTGTGTTGTCCGATCCGGACTGACTGAGGTCTGTCGGTGAGGAAGTCTAGCAGCCAGTTGCACAGGGGGGTGCTGAAGCCCAGGTGTCCCAGTTTTCCTGCCAGATGCTGTGGGATGATTGTGTTGAACGCTGAGCTGAAGTCCAGGAACAACATCCGCACATGAGTGTTCTTCTCCTCCAGGTGAGCCAGGCTCAGATGTAGGGCGGAGGAGATGGCGTCCTCAGTGGAGCGGTTTCGGCGGTAGGCAAACTGGAACGGGTCGAATGTGGAGGGGAGTCTGGAGACGATGTGTTCTTTTACCAGCCTTTCAAAGCACTTCATCATGATGGGAGACAGTGCCACAGGCCGGTAATCGTTGAAAGAGGTGACTTGAGGTTTCTTTGGCACCGGAATGATGGAGGCAGTTTTGAGACAGGCTGGCACTGTGGCTTGGTCCAGTGAGGTGTTAAAAATGTCTGTTAGGACACCAGCCAGCTGACCTGCGCATTCCCTGAACACCCGCCCAGGTATGTTGTCGGGGCCTGGGGCCTTCCGTGGGTTGACTCTTTTCAGGGTCTTCAACACATCGGCTGTGTCCAGGCAGAGTGCCTCCTCTTCCTGGTGGGGAACAGTTTTCTTTGCCGGAGTACTGTTCAGTGCCTCGAACCTCCCAAAGAAGTTATTGAGTCCATTTAGAAAGTCGGCATCAACTTCACCCACTGGGGGGGAGGATGGATTGTAATCTGTGATCGCCTTTATGCCTTGCCACATACTTCTGGTGTTGCTGGTGTCGTGGAAGAACTCCTGTATTTTTCGACTGTGGGTTCGCTTTGCTAACCTGATAGCAAGGTTCAAGTTGGCTCTCGCTGTCCTCAGTGCCTCCTTGTCGCCAGACTTGAAGGCTGAGTTCCGTGCTTTTAGCATTTCCCGTACTTCCTTAGTCATCCAGGGTTTTTGGTTGGCCCGGGTGATAATGTTCTTAGTGATGCTGACGTCCTCTGTGCACTTGTTGATGTAGGCTGACACAGTCATGGCGTACTCATCGATGTTGATCTGGTCGTTGTAAGTGGCTGCTGCCTTGAACATCTCCCAGTCGGAGCACTCAAAACAGTCCTGAAGTGCCTCCATGGCCCCCTCAGTCCACACTCTCACCTGCTTCACTGTTGGTTTTGTTTTGATCAGCAGGGGCTTGTATGCAGGAATTAGCATAACAGATAGGTGGTCTGAAGAGCCAAGGTGGGGGCGGGGGGCTGCTCTGAATGCTTCTTTGATGTCTTCTTTGATGTTGGTGTAGGCCAAGTCTAGAGTATTTCCTCCCCTGGTTGGAAAATCCACATATTGGTTGAAGTGAGGGAGAACAGTCTTCATGTTGGCCTGGTTAAAATCCCCAGCAATGATGAATACGCCCTCTGTGTGTGAGGATTGCAACTCACTGATGGTCCGGTAGAGAACACTCATAGCCTCTTTAGTGTTAGCACTGGGGGGCACATATACGGCAGTGATGCTAACAACAGTAAACTCCCTGGGCAGGTAGAATGGTCTGCAGTTAACAGTCAGAAGCTCGATGTCCGGGGAGCAGTAACTGGCGACAGTCATGGCATTTTTACACCAGTTGTTGTTGATGTAAATACACAGCCCCCCTCCTCGGGTTTTACCGCTGAGAGCGCTGCTCCTGTCTGCGCGGAATGTAGCGAGCCCCTCCAGCCTAACAACGTTGTCCGGTATGGTCGAGTTGAGCCATGTCTCCGTCAGAATGAGAGCGCAGCAGTTCCTCAACTCCCTCTTTGAAGACAGTTCTAGTTGCAGATGGTCTATTTTGTTGTCCAGAGAGCGGACGTTGGAGAGGAAGATGGACAGAAGCGGCGATCTGTGGGGGTTAGCGTTTAGCTTAGCTGTTAGACCACTTCGACAGCCGCGCTTCCGCTGCCGGTCGCACCGCCTTCGCTTTCTCCTCCTCCGGCTAGTGCTGCTAGGCGAGTCCGCTGCGCTGCGGGCCGCTGGGTCTTGCTTGCGTAGCACTCCGAGATCACGTAAACACTCCAGAGTAGTCGTATTTATGAGTCCGAAATCACTTGATGATCGTAATTCCAGCAGACGCTGGCGATCATATGCTAACTTACACTGTATGAACATTTACTAGGCAAGTTTTAGCCTTGACCACATCATCATTTTTATGCATATTGTCCAACTCCAAACTGTATAAACTGGAATGCTTGTTGAATATAATCATAACTGCTGATGAGGGAGGGTAGGGCCTAAGGAGATCAATACCTTATATGAAGGTGTGCATAATTAGGCAGCTTCTTTTCCTCAGGAAAATGGGCCAAAAAAGTCTCTCACATTTTCACAGCAGGCAAAAAGTTTGTGTATATTTACACAAACATTCACGTCACTTTAATTTTTATTCATGCTGATTTGTGTGTAAAATATTGTGTCACATATTTTTTTGTGTACACACACTTTATACATGAGGCCGCTGGGCTGATGAGGTAACTGATTTCAGGTGTTAGTTGAAGGAGACCTAGACAGACTGAGGAGAGGGAGAGGACAGGTGGCACAGGGGGCGAGGAAGACTACAACAGGAAACAGGAAATACATCTAACACTACAGAATAATTTGACTAAAGAAACATAAAAACCAGAGTGACAAAGAATAACTACAAGAAATAAACTTAGCAAACCCCCCCCCCCCAAAACTAAGAAGAGCTGAACTAAAGGAAAAGAGGAACAGGACGGATCTAACCACAATAGAAAAGTAACACAAAATAAACTAGAATGAAATCAAACTACCAAAACAACTCAACAACTCAGGATCCCAACAGAATCTCAACAATTTGAGGACAGACTCCTCTCTGGTCTAATTGGCATTGACAGGGGGATATTATATTGATTTGTTGTGTATCATTATTCAGGTGAAATAATGGTCTTTGACAAAATGTACATATAGAATCAGATAATGATCACTTAGAGAAGTAAAATAGTTTCTGGGGTTCAGCATGTGACTGGGAGCTTAAGAAAATAAAAATAAAAAAGCAGAGTTCTTTATATCATAGTCAAAAGCAAAATTCAAGCAGATTGCCTTTGCCTTGGTATGTGCTGTGCTTGTCCCCTTGGTGATGACAAACAGCCTGTACTAGAGTGCCCTGGACTCATTTGTCAAATTTGTTCTGACATCAGAAATGCTTCGGCTTTCAGGCCTGATAAGAACTGTGGTGTAATCTGTCTTGGAGTCAGTTCACAAACAATATGGTTGACTGTATGCTTTTCATCACCTTGAATGGATGTGTGATGGAGGAAAAAAACCTGTACAATCTGAAGGCTCCAGGCGTTTAATGCCAGCCCATTTGTTTGGGCCAGAAACATTATTCATCAATAGTCACCATGTCTCTAGATATTACAGGTGTACAAGAAATAACCTCTGGAGATCGACGTTCTTTTTTCTTTTTCTTTTTTTTTTTGTCCAGGAACTGAAATGAAAATGATAAAGTTATGAACAAAAGCAGCTGAGTGTAACTCTAACTCTGGTGGTTTGGCTTACCACTTTAGTTGGAGCTGAGTTTCCATCGTCTCATTTGTAGCAGGACTGTTCTTAGGAAGCCAAAACCAGAACCAGAACCAAACGAGAAGAAGTAGCATTCAGCTTCTATGCACCACAAATCTGCAACTAACTTCCAGAAAACACTGATTGCAGGTGTTAGTTAAAGGTGGAGACAGACTGAGGAGAGGAAGAGGACAGGTGGCAGGGGGCGAGGAAGACTACACAAGGAAACAGGAAATATATCTAACACTACAGAATAATTTGACTAAAGAAACATAATCATTACTGGACTTTTTTTTCAGAATTGCACAGTGTTGCTGCGCTACAGCAGACACGAACTTCTGGACTTTTGGAGCTACAATTTTGACTCTATGATCGCGGATCTACGACTCATCCCAGAGATCTCCAGAACACTGGAGGCTGCTCACTTCTCCCAGCTGGGTGGAAGTATACGCAGGCCGCGACAAGAACTTAAACAAAGCCGGGGTAAGCGTGGAGGGGTGCGAGCTAGGCTAAAGCTAACACCACACCGGCTCCCTTTACCCAGCATTTTCCTCGCCAATGTCCGTTCTCTGGCTAATAAAATGGACGAGTTACGACTATCCATCACGAGTGACAGACGGATTATGGACTCAAATGTTATGTTTTTCACCGAAACATGGCTAAACAACAGCTGCCCGGACAATGCTATCCAGCTAAGTGGACATCACACACACCGAGCCGACAGGACAGCAGATGACTCCGGCAAGACCAGAGGCGGAGGTTTGTGCATTTATATTAACAAAGCTTGGTGCACAGACTCTGCTACTACCGAGAGTCACTGCTCACAGAATGTGGAGTTTTTAATGGTCAAATGCAGACCTTATTACCTCCCAAGGGAATTCACCTCGATCATCCTCACTGCCGTGTACAACCCCCGGATGCTAATGCCAAGCTAGCCATGAAAGAACTCTATGCTGCTATTAGCAAACACCAAACCAAATACCCCGAGGCTGCTTTTATTGTTGCAGGTGATTTCAATCACTCCAACTTGAAGACAGTTCTTCCCAGATTCCACCAACATGTCTCCTGCCACACCAGAGGAGACAAGACCCTGGACCATGTCTACTCCAATCTGGCTGGATCTTACAATGTGACACCCCTCCCCAACATCGGACAATCAGACCATCTCTCCCTGTTCCTCACACCTCGGTACTTACCACTCATCCAACGTGTGAAACCTACCGTGAGGACAGTAAAGGTGTAGCCAGAGGGCTCAGACGCTGTGCTCCAGGACCGGTTCAGGAATACAGATTGGACTATTTTCCACCATACAGACTTGGATCAGTACGCCTCATCTGTACTGAACCATATTTCCACCACCATAGAACGTGTCACCACCTGCAAACGCATTACCATGTACCCCAACCAGAAACCCTGGATGAACCGAGACATTCGTCTCCTACTGAAGGCCCGCAACATCGCCTTCAGGTCAGGGGATGCACAGACTTACAGTACAGCCAGGGCTGAGCTGAAGAAGGGAATCAAGAAGGCCTAACACCACTACAAAAGGAAGGTGGAGGATCATTTTTCTAACGCCAACCCCTGACGTATGTGGCAAGGCCTTCAGATTCTCACAGACTACAAAAACCCCAATACCACCCCCGCTTCTACTGATGTCTCCTTCCTCAACGAACTTAACAACTTCTATGCTCGTTTTGAGAGAGGGAATACCACAACTGCAACCAAAGCAGCTACCACCCCAGGCCAACAGCCACTGACTTTCCTCCCCACTGACGTAGGAGCGGCTCTGAGCAGGATTAAATCCCACAAGGCTGCGGGTCCTGATGGCATACCTGGACGTGTCCTCAGAACGTGCTCTGGGGAGCTGGCAGGAGTGCTGACGAACATCTTCAACCTGTCCCTGGCCCGCGCTGTGGTACCGACCTGCTTCAAGTCTACCTCCATCGTCCCAATCCCCAAGAATCCCAACCCAACCAGACTCAATGACTACCGCCCGGTAGCCCTTACCCCCATCATTACCAAGTGCTTGGAGCGGCTGGTCCTAGCACACCTCAGATCCTGTCTCCCCCCCCCCACACTAGACCCCCACCAATTTGCATACAGGCAGAACAGGAGCACAGAGGACGCAGTCTCTATAGCGCTGCACTCTGTCCTTTCTCACCTGGACAGTAAGAACACTTACGCCAGACTGCTGTTCTTAGATTTTAGTTCAGCATTCAACACTGTCATCCCATCACAGCTCATTACCAAACTCACAGACCTCGACATCAGTCCACTCATGTGTAACTGGTTGCTCGACTTCCTGACCAGTCGACCTCAACGTGTCCGGCTGGACAACCACTTCTCATCCACCATCATCATAAACACCGGAGTGCCACAAGGCTGTGTGATGAGTCCCTTCCTCTACTCCCTCTTCACCTATGACTGCAGACCTGTCCATGGCTCTAACGCCATCATCAAGTTCGCAGACGACACCACGGTGATCGGCCTCATCAGAGATAATGACGAGGCCGCTTACAGGGAGGAGGTAGACCGTCTGGCTGAGTGGTGTGACAAAAACAACCTGCAGCTGAACACCGAGAAGACCAAGGAGCTTATCGTGGACTTCAGGAGGAACACTGACCCACATCCACCCATCCACATTAAGGGGACAGTGGTGGAGCGTGTGGACACCTTTAAGTTCCTGGGAGTCCACATCTCCGAGGACCTGACTTGGACGACCAGCTGCTCCAAACTCATTAAGAAGGCACATCAGCGCCTCTTCTTCATGAGGACCCTGAGGAAGAACCACCTGCCCTCAGAGATCCTCACGAACTTCTACCGCTGCACCATTGAGAGCATCCTCACCAACTGTATTACAGCTTGGTACGGGAACTGCTCTGTCTCCGACCGGCAGGCGCTGCAGAGGGTGGTGAAAACTGCCCAGTATATCGCCGGGCACCGCTCCCTGCCATCAAGGACATCTACAGGAAGCGGTGCTTGAAAAGGGCCGGGAAAATCACAAAGGACTCCACTCACCCAGCACACACACTCTTTTCCCTCCTGCCCTCTGGGAGGCGTTACAGAAGCCTACAGACCAGAACCACCAGGCACCGGAACAGCTTCTTCCCCACAGCTGTCACGCTTTTGAACCCCTCCTGACATAAAACATAAACTATAAGGACTGTACTCCCCTATCCTCTCATACAACAATACTACATGGACTATCCTCACACACACACACACACATCACTGACTGTTTTCTTCACACACACATACAACCTGTAAATTTTATCTGCCATTATTTATCTATAATCCATTCCCTAACATTCTTGTTTATTCTGTATAATCTGTGCATATAGCTCCCATATTTATATTTATACACAATATCTATATCTCTTGCTATAACCCCTTATAGTCCATACATACTGTACATAGTCTTGTACATCTGTAAATAAATATTTATATCTCGTAGAGCACTTCTGGATAGATGCAAACTACATCTCGTTGCTTGTACTTGTGACAGTGCAATGACAATAAAGTTGAATTATATTCTATTCTAAAAACCAGAGTGACAAAGAACTCTTTCTCACTCTCTTTGTCAGTGTTTCTGCTGACTGTAAGCAGAAACACTGATTTCCTTTAAATCTCGACTAAAAGTCAGAGTTGTATTTGAAACGTAATCAATTACAAATTTAATGATGGCGCTTAACGTAATGTAATGCTTTGATTGTTGAGTCTATGTTGCATGACTTTGTGTTTTTGTGTTTGTCATGAAGTAAAGCACTTTGAAATGCTTTGCCGGTGGAATGTGCTATACAAATAAAATTTGATTTGATTTTGATTTGATTTGAAGCAGTTGGTGACTTAACAGTGGAACAGAGACAAACATTTAGATAGCCGTTTGATAACGTGGCTAGTGGAGGGAAGGCAGGATGCTCTTTCAGTTGAGGGAACGGATGGGGCGAATCATCAGGCAAGTAGAACCAGCTCCTCTTTGAAAAGGAGTTTTCAGAGTGTGGTTGCTATGGTGCAAAGGTGCAAGGTAACTCGCTACATTTACTCGCATAATTAATTATGTACAATTTATCTATACTTTGTACTTTATGTTGTTTACAAAACCTACATTCAGTGTAAGCTTACTTTGGTTTATGTTCAAGACTATGTCCATGCAAACATTCTGAATAATATTTTAACAAATGTAAATAATATCCATGTCCTTTGAGTAAAAAAAAAATATTATAGTTATTGGACTTTTTATTATTTTTCCCCTTTGCTATCAACAAAATTGTGGAAAAAAGTAAAAGTGGACTTTATATCAAAACATTCTGTACATATTCTGTACAGACACACACTCTGTGTGGGTGGGCACATATATGTCCTTAACCTAAATGGTCAGTTTACTTTTGTTTTATTTTCTGGCTTGGCGCATTTTCTGCAAGTTAAATGTGACTATGCACTGAAGGTCGCTAAAACTCAACAAGCAGACTTTTAACCCCACAATTGTAAGAGGGGTTGAGTGGACAACCCCTGAGCTTTTTACCTTGTGTGTAGTTCTGGTGAGGTCAAACTAACACTGTGTTTTTTTTGTTGTTGTTGTTTTTGTATACTGTAGAGACATTGCCACTGACATCTGCCACGCTCTTCCTGAGAGTTGCAACAAGACTATGGGAGAGTAAAACGGTTAAATCTAGTTGAAACGTTGGCCAGAAATGGTAGAAATGAAGCAAACATTGTTGGTTCACTTCCTCTTCCTCTGGAAGTCTCAGACATACAACATCAGCCTGGGAATCTCCATCCTCCTGTTCCCATGGCTCAGGCGGGTAGGGTATGCTTTCCTGTCTTTCCTGTCCTGTGTAATTTCTTAAAAAAAAGTAGCCTATGCAGGCATGTAAGTGTGTGTTACTATCGCTTTGCTCTCTTTGGCCCTTGGAACAGATCAGCTGTCATTGTGGGTCATGCACATGGTGTTTGTGTGACACATTTGAGTGGGTTTTACCTGGTAAAAACCATCCCCTTGTCCTACTGTCTGGGCTCTCTGCTTTGAGTAACAATTGCTTCCTTGAAGCGGATACTCTGTTAAAGTTTCACATTTTACCCAGTCACTAATGTTTGTCCATGACACATGAAGTGTGTCAGTTCAGTCTTTGAAGTTTACCAGAATGGTTGAATTGTAAACAACCACCCCCCACTAAAGAGAGAGAAAAGTCGATCCAAATGAGGCGACTGTTGATGTTAATTCAATATTTGGAAAAATGGCCAACATGGACTGAACCATAGACTTGAATACTTAGATGCCTCATTGAACCCTGAGGCGTGTTGGGGACGTGTTTGTACCTGTGTAGTTCAGGTTGGCTTTCTGCACACCCTCTGATAATATCCTGCAGGTGTTCCTGTAGGATATCCCTGTGATTATGATTTGTATTGGCTGAAACTGAAAACAGAGAAGCAATAGATTAGCTAGGAGTCAGTTACATAAAACTATTAGATAATGGACAATGGATATATTAGACAAAGACTGTGATGAAGATCAGAACTGCCAGGTTCTGAGGAAGAGGAGAGCTACAGAGACATACAGATCCAGTGAAGGATGCAGAGGGTTTGGTGTGACAGAGAAGGATGACGAGATGATTGACTCTTTAAAAACTATAGACAGCTGACAAAAGATATTGGAAATTTATGTCCCATTAAAACCACACATAATACTTCACAAATATTCATATCATAGACTAACAAATGTAATTTTGAGTTGCATTTACATTTATAAAGGTGCTCCTTTAATGAAAAGCAGTTTGAAACCAATGTGTCCATTTCCTTCATAAAAGTTAACTTTTACTTAACATCATTTTAGTGAAGAACTTTTGACTTTTACAAATACAAAGCACCAGTGTAACATTGTACACTTTACTTTCAATGAAACTGTATCAAAGCTTATGCTTTTACTTGAATATATTTTTGTTTTCTTTCCACCTCTGCTATAGTGATGTTGTGGTGACTGGAGACCAAAAGAAGTTTCTTGGAAAGTGATTGACTCTTGGAATGTTCAAAAACAAGAGAAACATTAACAAGACACCTGAATTGCCACAACCAAAAGAACAATCAGTATGAGATGTGAGAATATGTGATCCTAATTGCCCAACTGAAGAAAGAATACAAAATACAGCCTAGGACGTATCCATTAATCACTAACATATATTGCTAACATTGTGTCTGAGCAGGGTTTAGTTCCATTTTTGTTGTGAAATGACACTCAGGAGTATAGCTTCATTGAGAAAACAGAGACGGTCATAATTTGAATGGATAGGCTGTCATCTTGTGAGACTGCCTGAAAATAAGCACAATACAGGCCATGCAGATTATCTCCTGGTTTCTGCAGAGCTTCTCTTTGGGACTGTTTTGGGCATCTACGAGAAATAGGATACTCATTAACAAGAAAGCGAAGTAAAATAACTATCACAATCACATAGCAATTTAAATCGTCTAGCAGCAGTTTAATTTGACTGACTTGCTTAAGCATTTTATACACCAGCATGCGTCAAGGCCAGCCAAGGTTCCTGGGTTCAGTTTTAATTAATATTGAACTTTTAGGAGCTGGTGTCTAAATTGCGTAACATGAAGAATATATGTACGATACATGAAGAAATTTTATTTTGTTTTCAGTACTATAATGTAGCCTCACTGATAGAGCCATAAGTGAAGGAGGTGGTGTTGGAATGCAGTGCCTGAGAAAGTAAGAAGATGACAAAAGACAAACATTGGATCTCACAAACAATATCTAACATCAAAACTAAGGAGGAAAGTAATTAAAGGCAACTATTAACCTTGGTTCACGAAAAATAAAGATGTAAGGCTGTTATCTACATACTCTTTCGGTTTCTTTTTCATATGCTGTAATACTACCACGTCCTATGTGTTCTACCTCACATTTGTCTTAATCATTAAAATCACTATATTGGACTAAACAAATCAACTCAAGGATGACTTGAGTCATTGGCAAGCAGGAAACCAGACCAAAACACATGTATGTAGTCACAGCAAGCGACTGTGACTACATACACAGTCGCTACATATGTTGCTGTATGAAACATATTTCATACAGCTGATTATTGGACATCTAGTTTCCTTGTTTTCATGGATGGACATCAGTACCGTATAAGTTGACAGTTTAATCCAGATGTTTGCGAAGCTTTTACAGCACCTGTGAACCTGAGTTCACAGCTAAAGGTTTATGCTTATATATGCAGGTGAAGAATAAAAACCATCATGACATTTATGGATAACACTTTTATTTGAAGGAGTGTGTGTAAGACTGACATAACACTGTCATAAGCATAACACCAGTCATGAACACGAAGGAGTATTCAGGAATGTTCATGACTGGTGTCATTGAGTATCATTTGGTGAATAATGACACGTTTATTGCAAAGTTGACATTGTTTAAAAATACTTTGTTATGACAACATGACATTAACAAAGGAATCATAATCTGTCATAAATATGTTATAACAGATATTACTGATCAAACTTTAAAATGTTATGTTGCTTTATATGTTAATATTACATTCAAAATAATGGTGTTATGCCTTAATTATTAAAGTGCGTTACTATAAAATTTCTCATGATAAAACATTTCATTATGTGTTCCTGCAAATTTACAACCTACCTGTAGAATATTTACTGGTTAACAGGAAACTATGGTAGTTACAAAAACTATCAATAAAAATTAAGTTGTGTTGAGTTGTAACATTTTATTATATATGTATTTAAGTAGTATCTATTGAAAACAGCACATCTAATATTTAATACTTACATTATCAAAATATCAGTATTTATATATTGAAATTTTGTTTTGACAAAATAAAAATATTTTAATAAAAGAAATAATCAGACATTAATACAATAGTTGATCAA